>NC_056730.1:110311597-110674097 GCF_019279795.1 Protopterus annectens
GCCATACTTTCCATTTTTTCAGTGCAAATTCTGTAGAATCAGTGAACTATCACTTTCTAGTTTAGCTGTCATAGCATAGAAGTGCATATCCAGAAATCATATTCCTCCATTCTTCAGTAATGTAACATGAAGCTGAAATGCAATTCTGAGTTTATTTGACTATCAAAGGAAAGTAGTGAGCATGTCTTTAATTCATTAATATGAAGTTTGACATTAGAAATGCAAGGGGTATTCAGAAACAATTATTGCACAGTATTAAGTGAAATGATGCAGTGAGCAGTGGTGTACAGACAGATGCCAGTTCAGAGACCCACATATTATGATGATACTTGCATGCAGCAGTACAACAGTACAATACCACAAAATCAAGAAAACATGTTACTGAAGAATGGAGGTATAGGATTTCTGGATATGGACTTCTATGCTCTTCTTCTTCTTTTGGCTTTTCCTGGTTAGGGGTCGCCACAGTGGATCACGTGTCCGCTCATGATTGGCAGTGGAGTTTTACAGTGTCAAGTTGCCAGCCCAGTGCCCAACCTTCCATGGAAGGCACACACATGCACACAGTCATGCCTAGGGCTAATTTTAGAGTATCCAATCCACCTACAGCATGTCTTTTGGGATGTGGGAGGAAACCGGAGCACCCGGAGGAAACCCACGTGACCACAGGGAGGACATGCAGACTTCACAAAGAAGGCACATCAGCCAAGGACTGAATCAGAGAACCTCTTGCTGTGAGGTGGCAATGCTAACCACTGCACCATGGTGGCCGCCTTCTGTTCTATGACAGCTAAACTAGAAAGTGATAGTTCTTTGATTCTACAGAACTTACACGGAAAAATGGAAACTATGGCATAATGTGGTGCAATGATAAATCATTTAAAGTATTAAATAAATATGTAAACCTTATCAATGCTATACTGCTGTAAATATTTAATAATTATATTCAATATTTCTCTACTTATTAGCACTAAACATGTAAACGTTAAAGTTAATTTTTTGAAGATTTTACTTACATGCTGCTTTCTAAATTGGAAATAGTTTATTTGAAAGGTGTTTACTGGAATTTCCTATCCATGTATGCCCCGGATCTGGTGCAACCCACTCTGTCACCCTCTGCTATGCTCCGAGCTCACTCTGCTCCCTTACCCTACCCCCATTCCCACCCAGTCCTTCTTTCCTTACACTTATATTCGCAAAAACCACGCCCCACTGCTCTCCCACCCAATCACATTTCCTACACAACCTCTAATACAATCCAGCACATATCAACCACTCATAGCATCACACTCACACACCACATCTACTCTCCCAAACACCACCCACAATCCCCACCCTGCCAAACTGTTCACCACACACCCACATTCTACTCCTAACACATACTGCATATCCAATTTACCTACTACTCACAATGCTTATCACTCTCAGCTTTGCTAATCTCACTACTCATATCCTCTTACTACTCCGCCTCCTATCACCACCTCACAATCTCCCACGCGCAATCACCTACTAGTGCTCACCACCCTCCACAATCTTGCCTAAATACCAATATCTATATATCCTCACAACTGTTCAACTACACATACATCCACCTATTCCCACTAAAATTCCCCCCACACACAAACCTACATTCTTAATCCACAAAGACATCAAACCAATCTATAAAGGTACACACAATCACTTTCTCAAGCCCTCACTACTCAATCATTGTGGGGAGATAGATCCTAATCCTGGCCCTGTACAAATCTGTAGAACCCCCTCCCAAATATTAAACTCTCTCTCAGCTACAGCCTCCTCTCTTACTCATTCTACCTCTGACCTACTAATCTTAAATATTAATCTAAGAAGCATTCTAAACAAAATTCCTGAATTCCAAGCAACACTCACCCTGTACTCTCCACATTTAGCTATACTTACTGAAACCTGGTTAAAAGACTACAATAAAATCAATGAATTCTTGCCCCAAGGATATGACATCCATAGATTAGACAGAAAGCAATCTTATTAAAAAACTTTCTTGCCCTCCAGCAACTAGATATTTCTGCCCCTTTAACTATTGACTTTGAAATCATAGTCTTTCGTCTACTCATCAACAAAAACAAGTCCATTATAATTATAGCTGTATACCTCCCTCAACTACAATACCCTTACCATTGAAAACCTGCTTAGCTGGGCCTCCTCTTCCTTCAATCAAGAAACCTTAATCTTAGGCGATTTCAATCTAGACTGGACCTCATGTACCTCTACTAGTCCAGCTAACTTTGTCACTCTATTTGGCTTCTCCCAATTAATCACCACCTCTACAAGAATTGATAAACACAATAACAAACACTCTATTCTAGACTGCATTCTCTCAAACCTCCCTCACCTCTGTACCCAAGCCAGCTGTCTCCCCGATGCACTTAGCGACCACTCTCCCATCTACCTAGTTAGGCAAAAATCGAATGCAACCAAAAGCACAATCTATAAACAGATTCATACAGCAAAACACTTTTCTGCTGAAACGTTTAATTCCCTCCTCAAATATCACAACTAGTCCTCCTTAAGGCACCTTCCCCTTGACAAAGCAGTTGAATATTTCCATATGTCATTTTTAGATATCCTAAACTCGCTTACCCCATCAGAAAAAAAAACATTGCAAAAGCACCCCAACTCCATGGCTAACCAAAGATACAATTAAAATCATGAAATGAAGAAACAGAGCATGTCTAAGCTACAAATCTACTAAAATCTTACACGCCTTACAGAATTACTGCCAACTAAGAAATCTAGCTAAAAAATAAACCCGTAATGACAAGAAGTCATACTATACCCTAATCCAACAAAAACATAAAAATAATTCTCAAAACATTTGGCACACCATTAAACAACTCTTATCCCCTGGCCAAACCACCACCTCCCTCACCATCAATCCCAAATAACAACACATCAATAGCAGCCCAATTCAATTCAAATTTCATCAGCTCCATCCAAACCTTATTAAATAACAGCAACAACATCCCTCTAACTATACACACTACTCCTGACCTTCATTCCCCCACCTTCTCATTTTAAACCCACCCAGACTAGTTACATAAAAAAAAACTCCTCCTTAAGCTTAAACCCATTACTCTTGCCAACCATTAACTCCCAAACGAATTTCTAAAACTTGGAGCTGACTCTATTTCCTACCCAATATCCATTATCATCAATCAATCCATCACTGAACAATATGTACCAGTGCTATGGAAAGTTTCCCACATCACTCCCCCCATAAAGGAGCCTATTGCCATGCTCTTACCCCTTAACAAAATCTTGGAGAACTGCACACACTCCCAACTTCTGACTTACCTACTACAAAACAACCTGCTCTCCCATGCTCAGCATGGCTTTAGACCAAAACACAGTACTACCACCACCCTCTTAACCTTCACAGATACCATCAACAACCACTAAAATAATAACAACCTTGTTTCTTCAATATTCTTAGACATGTCCAAAGCTTTCAACACCGTTTCCCACCAGATTCTTTTGCAAGAACTAGCATCCATGCATATTTATTTCTCAGCACTTACTTGGTTGCACAGCTACCTGTCTAACCGACATCAAGGTGTCAAGTGGGCTGATGAGTTATCACCTCCACTACCCATTACTATTGGTTTCCCACAAGGCTCAATACTCGGCCCCCTACTCCTCTCCATTTTTGCAAATAAACTCAGCACTACCACACCACTCGTTATCATAGGACAATATGCAGATGACTAGAATAGTCATTTGCACAGTCCCCTTCTACCCAGAACTACAACTCAAAACCCAGCAAGCCTTCTCAGATATAGAACTATATCTCAAGGATAACCAACTCATATTAAACCCCAGCAAAGCAAAGCTTATGATAGTTACACATAATAAATCCCTAGAAACCATTTCCCCTCTCTATATCCTCTCCTCTAACAGCACCAAAATCAAACCAGTATATAGCGCTAAACTGCTAGTGGTCACAATAGGCAGCTCATTAAGATATGACAAACACATAGCCATTACTGTCAAGAAGATGCACATTAAACTCGGCTGCCTATATAGCTCCAGAACATTCCTTACCCCTGTCTCCAAACTGTCCCTAGCTAGAACCCACCTTCTGTCCACATTGCTGTACACCTCCCCCATCTTCACTAACCTTAGAAAATCAGAACTCTTCAAGCTAGAAACTTGCTACCACAAAATTGCTCGCTTTACTGCCAACCTCCCTAATAGAGAACACCACTGCACTGCCCTAAAGCAACTGCAATGGCTAGAAATACCACATCTTCTATCACTTAGCCAACTGACAATTGCTCATAATGTTATTTATCTACCAGATGCCTGTCCATCTCTAAAAAACCTAATCTAGCCATACTATGCCACCCGTACAAGTATGCCACCTGTACACTTCGCTCATCCAATAAACTGCTCCTAAAAAGCCACAAATCTAGTAACCCTTTTGGTGAGGGGTCTATATTATATCATCAAATGCTTACAAAAGCAAATGATGAATAATCGACCCCATGTAAGCAAAAGCTTACAATCTTGAAAGCTCAGAACTTGGAAAATATCGCTGTTCCAAAAAAAAAGACCCCCACACCCCCCCTACTTAAATATACCAACTCTGAGATCACACTACAGTGCCAAAAATAGCAAAGAAATGGAAGTGGCCAAGCAAATTCTTTCCCTTGGAAAGAATTTGCTTAAAAGCCACTTCACTGTTTTCCCTTTTCGTTGTTTTAAGTTCGACCAAGAAGCTTTCAATAGAATGCGTCTTCAGTCATCTAATAGGAATCCTTTGGTGACACTCTATTTGCTAATCACATTGCCAAAATCTGGAACTGTATTCCACAAAACATACTCACCACCCCCACCAAAATTGCATTTAAGCAACTGCTCAAAGAACACTGCTTCAATAACTGGCTCTGCATCTGTATTACCCCTGGATAATCTCCTTCCTCCTCCCTTTCTTGCCTCATTCACTCCCTTCATGCTCTACTATCTACCTGCCATTATTTTGTAATGTGTGTGCAACATTTGATATCTATGTTTTTCCTTTAACTACCAATGTTTTACTATCTCTGTATAACTAATTACTAATTATGTTACTATCTCTGGAGCTTTTCTCCCCGGGCTGCTGCTGAAAATGGGCTACTTTATTATGTAAAATAAATAAATAAATAATATATATATTTATATAGCTTGTAATACTAATGTTCATGTTAATGGCAGGACAAAGGTGAAATCACCCACTACATATGCTGGATCCCAAAGGTATTTTGTATAGATCATATATCTTTATTTATTTATGTATGAATATGTGCATGTATGGGGTTTATATCACATCATCGAAGACTGCAAACATCGAAGCAGAAAACATTGAATTGAAGATATCGAAATAGCAGAACATCGAAATGCTGTAAATGGGAATACACAACAAGTACATGAAACATGAAGGGTGTAGGCAAGCCCCCCTGCACCCTCTATACCCCTGCTACTTAAATATACCAACTCCAAGATCGTGCTACAGTGTAGGAAATGGAAATTTTCCATTTCCACACTATAGTGCACTGAAGTGCAATCTCCAAAGTGGTATATTTCAGTGGCAGGGGGTATGGGGGTGCAGGGGGTCTTGCCCACCTGCATGGAGCAATTTTTTTTTTTTTACCTACACTCCACAAGTGTGTTTTTACCCCCATTTTGATTTTCCCAGTTCGATGTCTTCAGTTTGATGTTTTCTGCTTTGATGTTTGCAGTCTTCGATGATGTGATATACATCCCATGTATGTATTTATTTATCCTTTGTTGACTGGATTAGTCCCACTAGTTTAATGGCCTTTTTCAGGGAAGACCCAAGGTGGTGTCTCCACTACAAGGGAAAATTTGGCCAGGGAATGCAGAAAGTTACTCTGCTCTTTTTGATAGGTGCCATGTGATCGTTTGCATCCACCAACATGCCTATTTGCAAAATATGCCAGCTATCACAGCTTAGGTGTCTGTATCTGCTCTATCCCCCTTACTTCCTTCCCACGTTTCAACTCCTGTATGTCCTAAAGTTTACTCTCTCACTAGAATATTCTGCATTACATTTATTTATTTTATTTTACATTAGTTGACCAGGACAGTCTGACTGGATATATGTCCATTTTCAGTGGAGGCCCAGGGAGAAAAGCTCCAGATAACACATATAGAACATAAAAGATGTGAGTTAAACATATTTACAAAGCCCTCTAGTAGGTACTCACAATATACACAGTGTGTAATAGTATACAAAAACAACAGGTTGCAGCAAGCTATTATGAGCAAGAGATGCATACAATATAAATTTAAATAAGGCATTGAATAAGTAATGATTAATCAGGGTTAGTACAGGGATAAAGCCAGTGCTCTTTAAAATAGTTTGAGGCCTTTTTTGAAGAGACTTAAAGAAGGTTCAAGGGTAAGGTTAGATGGAAGTGAATTCCAAGTGTTACAAATGACATTGGCAAACAGGTAGCTACCAGCTGAGTTAATGGCTTTGTGGGTTTGGACCAACAGTTTATTGGATGATCGTAGTTGCCTTGAATTTCTGTATGGCTTTATGATATTTTTGAGTGCCAGAGTATTTTCAGGGTGGCACAGAATTTTGTGTGCTACTATAAGCTGATTGAACAGAAGTAGGCTAGGCAGTTCTAGCCACCCAAGAAGACTGAGGTTTTGACATTGATGTGTTCTATATGTTGAGCATATGGCAGATCTGGAAATATGGTTGTAACAGTGAGAGAGCTTGCTAAGTTTAGTTTTTCTCAAATTGCAGAGTATGGGGGAGGAAAATAGAAGGGCAAAGAGTAGGTGTGAGCGGGCGATTGCAGTCCTAGCTAATGGAGTTAGAAAAAGTCTGCTTCTAAATAATGAGCCAAGCTTCTTATTAAAGGTTTTTATAGTTTTATTGATATGCAGATCAAATTTGAGATTATTGTCCACTATTACTCCTAAAAGCTTAGTATGGTCATCTGGAGATATAGCAGTACCATTGTTGGATGTTATGGAGAAAGAAAATGGGGTGGATCTACTGGTGGGGGTAAAGAGGAGCAGTTTAGTTTTGTTGGGATTTAACAATAGATGGTGATTAGAGGACCAATTTCCAACTGTGTTAAATGTGTTTTGTGTTAAGGTTTGCAGGTCTAAAGTGGAGGAAGCCATAGATCAGGGTAGAATCGTCTGCATATTGAATGCAGGTTGTATCAGGGATGGCTGTAAGAAGATTGTTGATGAAGATAGAAAAGAGTAGAAAACCTAGAATGGAGCCCTGAGGGACACCAAGGGTGAGGACCTAGAATAGAGCCCTGAGGGACACCAAGGGTGAGGACTTAGAATAGAGCCCTGAGGGACACCAAGGGTGAGGACCTAGAATAGAGCCCTGAGGGACACCAAGGGTGAGGACTTAGAATAGAGCCCTGAGGGACACCAAGGGTGAGGACCTAGAATAGAGCCCTGAGGGACACCAAGGGTGAGGACCTAGAATAGAGCCCTGAGGGACACCAAGGGTGAGAGGTAGCAGGGTGGAGAGTTTGCCCTGCCATAATACAGCCTGTTGTCTGATATTCAGATAGAATAGGAACCAGTGAATAGTATGGTTATCTAGGGAGATAGATTTTAGGGAATGGATGAGTAATTTGTGGTTGACCATATCAAAGGCTTTCAACAAGTCTAGAAATAGGGTAGAAGATAGCCTTTTGTTGTTCCTATTTTGGAATATGGTACACATGATATTAATTAACATGAGTTACAACTGTTAGCATGTAAGAGCCACAGTTACAGTAAAATAATGCCCCAGTAGTGTGTATATGATATCTGCACAGTGCATTTATTTGTTAGAAAGATATTCACTAACCCCCTAGGGCAGGGGGAGACAGCACCATTATTTTCTGCAATCTTCCTCTACCCATCCTAAAAGTCATCTACTTTACTGCAAGAACACATTTTTTGAGGAGCAGTAATTAAAATGAAACAAATTTCATTATGAAATTGAGTTTTTGGAAATGTCTTGTCTGCTTAAACATTTACGTATGTTGAGGAAAAAGAAAGTTATTGCTGTATTACAAGCAGGGTGCGAAGGGTGGCACCTGCTAAGCTGCCCTACACATCTGATCCCCAGTTTTGTTGCATATGTAAGCACTGTGCGTATGCTTTGATTTTTGCCCTTGTATACAATTATTTTATTGCTTTCAAAATAAATGTGAATACTGGATTATTTTCTTGTTATATATTTTTTAATATTTTCCACTGAAAATAAATGATGAGCACTATTAGATCCTGTTCCTATTCATGTTCAGTTTAGATAAGCTTAACTGTCAAATCCATCTAAACTTATCAGTCCCAGTTTTTTCTAGTTTGACTGTAGGATATACACACTGGTATTTCTTGTTCAAGAGATAGCCCACTCACTTTTGGTTATGAAGTCTATAGGTAATTTCTCACATCATCTAGTAGGATTCATTTTCTAAACAGTCTCTGTGGTATCCCTTCAGGTCTCACACACTCAGTACGTCAATATACTGACTCCAAAAACAAATAATGATGAAACTTCTCTGAGTGGAAGATGTATGATTCCCTAGAATTCAGGCACCTAATAAAAATCCAAAATAATAATAGGTGGTAGAAATACTTTCTTTAAAATGTTACAAAGGTGAATATTCTTTATTAAAAATACCCAAACAAGTGATCCAAATAGTAGCTAAAGAAACAGAATAAAAATCTATAAATATGCCATTCCATTTATATACCTGTTTAAAAGCATGGGAGTGGTTTACTAGGGTAGCTGTGCTGTAGAAGACAATTAGTATGTTTACTTGCTAAATACACCTTCCCCATACATCAGTGTGATATTCGATACAGTGCTCCCCTACTTCAAGCTGTGTGATTCCAGGATATGTTAAACTAAACTAAACTAACCTAAACTAAAAGTTAAATTAAAAATTACACATTAATATAGCTAAAACTTCCCGAAAGCATTTCGTTGTAGTATAAAAAAAAAGGCTAATATAAATCTTCAAAATTCCTTAGAAATATTTTTAACAACAATCAGAAACATTTTTACCCTAGATAGGGTTGCCATCTTTCTTTGTGGTAAAAACTGGACTAAGGTTACACCCCTCCCATCACCCATAACTCCACCCATTCCCACCCTCTCTCCCATCCATGTCCCACCCATTTTGTGACATCATTGTGACATCAGCTGATGGGAACATCCTCTTTTTCTATTCCGGATGCCCCCATACAATGGATCTCAAGCTATTTTGCAAAACAGAACATGTCAGAGGACTAGGTTTGTATTAGAGTGAATACCATGTCTGTGGAGAAGTGAAGCAATGTACTCCTCTTGCTCTATTCAAATATAATTGTGACGAATGGATGAGTATCCCCCAATTCAACCCCAGTTTAGCACTACTCTCTGTCATAGAGAAGTTGGGACATTTATATGTTTCCCCTACCCTTGTTCAGTCTATCACTGGATTATTCATATGAAGAAAAATAAAGACTAAAAACTACCATGGAAACGTAAAGCTGTTTCCTATGAACCTTACAAATCTGTAGCCTAGCAAGTATCTACATTTTCCTGGCACATATAACCATTTATATTCACCATTCCCTGCACATTAACACCTCTCCCTCACACTGCAATGCATCAGCTGGTAGTAAACTCAAATATCAAACATAAGGGCTAAAAAACAGTATAACCAGGACATCTTTGCAGCAACATCATAAAGTCACATCAAAAAACAAACTCTTTTCACTACTATCAACAAGGACATTATGTTACTTACTAAGGAGACTTCTCAACACCTCCAGACATTGTTATAATCCAAGGAAAATATACATAAATGCATACACACTAACCAAAATTATAAAAAATGAGCATACTGAATGTATTGCTGTCTGCCTCTTCATGTACAACACTGAAGAAAGTATCTTAAAAGGTGAATAAATGAACGCATTAGCAAAAAGAACTACCATCTGCTATAATACTAAACTACAGAACAAAAGCTTTAGTCCCAGAAAAAAAACATACCTTTTCCTAGTATCCCTGTTCATTTTAAAAATACAAAATTGTAAGTACTAAAAGAGAAAAAAAACTGTATCCTTTTTTTTACAAGTTAAATTCATAAGTAGCAAAATCGAGTGATGTGGTTGAATGGATTCTGAAGCTCCACTAACAACTCAAGAAAATGAAATGACAAAGTCAAGCATGGTAGAACTCATGACACAGTACGCTCTCACTGTCATAATGTTCCATGGTAACTGGGTTTTAGTATTTAACTTAACCTTACTAAAAAGGCGGGTTGCTCTAGAATTGAGTATTATGGATGTAAAGAAGTAAAATAGGCAAAGAAATAGGCATTGGCTGGCTTACAATGGAAAGCACTTCCACTACTAAAATAAACACAAAGTTTCTTTTCTTTTTTAAACGCAACCTAATATGTTTTTTAATACCCCGAGGTTGCCAGCTACCCAACCAGGAAGTACAAACCCAAATAATGAGTGCGTCACCTGCTTAAAAAAAAAACTTCCGCCTAAACAGCGGTAGTGTCCTCTTACATTAAAATACAATTGAAGTTATCTTCCGGTGTACAAGTAATGTCTTAAGGTACGCCCTTGTCTTGGTTCCTCATAGGGGGTTAGAAAGGGAAGAATGTGCTTACCCAAATCTCGATTATCTGTTTTAGATTATTTTTATTGGAGTGTTATGTCGTTGGTGGTGTTTTTGTTTAATCCCTGACCAGAACTTGAAGGCATTGTAATTTACTTTTTAGACTTGAGTTAAGTTAAACGCAAATCAGTGGCACAAAACCCGGACTTCACATGTCCCGTTTTAAATGAAATTGGTAACCTAACAATTTTTAAGAGAACCGGACAGTCCGGTCAAAAAACGGAGAGCTGGCAACCCTAACCATAGATCACGTTTGTCTGTTAGAACTTCTTCAGGTTTGTGTGTCAAGTGGGAAAAAGCACCTAAAAATTAAAAATTAAATAACAATACATAATACTACATTTTGTTGGGCTAAAACAATACATATTATTTAAGAACATGTAGTACAAAAAACAGTCGCTCATGCTCACAGCAGTGATATTTGGTCAGGTCTACAAACCTTAGAAAAAATGTGTCAACAGGACCCCGTTTAAAATGTATGATTATTATAATATTGGAGGCATTATAAACATGTAGTATATCTGCTCCTAATACTCAATGTGTGTCTAGTTACGCTCAAACACCGTGCATTAAATAATTACAACCTAAAAAGGCTAAACTATCACAAAAATCATGCATGTGCTATATGGAATCTAGCTCTGCTTTTTGTTATTAAAAAAAGATTTACAAAGTTAATAGTTAATAAAATTGTTAATAACTTTTTAATAATTTCAGATAAATAAATTAAGTTCACACATTCAGTCTTGTAAACAACAAGGCAACTTTCTTGGCTCTAGTATAATTTTCAGTGAGCAATAATAGTTTAGTCCAGACTTTCTAAAAGAGTTCAGCTTTAGTTGTCACATTAGTTCTTGTTTTTCTAAAGTATTTGGGATGTCTCCTTCGAGTTAAATGAGGTCTATGTGATCAAATATTTGAAATTTAAATCTAGAGTATCTTCTGTGGATTTGAAGGTGTTTGGTCAGGACATTGTTTCTACATTTAAACTGCATCTTGGATAGATTACTTGAAATCTTTGATTTCAGTTTATTAATAGTCTTCCCCACATAAAATGTATCACATCCATTGCAAATGGCCCTGTAAACAACTTGCGTAGAGTTGCAGTCTTCACCTGTATCAGTCTTAATAAGTTTCTTTAAACATGGGCAGTAAAAAGAGTCCCCCTCTTGAATGTAGGTGCAAAATGAACAGTTTGTTTCACATTTCCTCATGTTCCTTTCCCGTGGTTTAGGTTTTCCTTCTACAAAGCTGATAATATTTCTAGCCTTCCTATATACAAAAGTCAGGGCTTCACCCAAAATGTCTACAAGATAAGGGCTTTCTGTCATTATGGCCCAGTTTTCCTTGATAATATTCTTGATACAATGGAAATCCATAGTATATGTCAGTATGCAGCTGTCTTTTGATTTATGGCCCACAGATTTCTTAAACATTCTTCCAATCAATGGGTTTACTGTGGGTGCAGTGGAATTTTTAAGCTCAATGATTGGTTCTGGTATTTTTAAGCTCAATGATTGGTTCACAAATGTTTCTTAGCATTTGATTCTCATACCCCCTTGCTAAGAAATCGTTTTCTGAATCATTAAGGTTTCTCAGAAAAGTTTCCTATCTGTGTGGTTATTCTAGTTAACTTATATCCCTGGGAATTAACCGTGTTATATTTTGTCTTGGTGAAATGTAGACTTTTACTATGCCATATGAGGTTTTACTCTCGTTGGTTTTCAGTAAAGATGAGTGGAAATTCTGCTGTTGTTAATGCCCTTGGAAATGATCATGTCTAAGAACATGGTTGAATTGGAGCTGTGGGAGGAGGTAAAATGCAGAAAGGTAGTAGTTAGATTGAGGTACCTGATAAACTCTTCCAGCTCTAAAGTGTAACTGGTGTATGGGGAAAGGGGTATTTAGCAAGTAAACATGCTAAATGTCTTTTACAACACAGCAACCCTAGTAAACCACTCCCATGCTTTTAAACATGCTTTTAAACAGGTTTTTAAATGGAACAGTGGATTTATACAGTTTTCTTCTGTTTTTTCAACTACTATTTGGATCGCTTGTTTGTGTGTTTTTAATATAGAAGATTCAACTTGAACCAGCTTGTGCTTTCCTACTTTCATTAGTGGACTTACTACTTTGGAAAGTTTTAAAGAAAGTATTTCTACCGCCTGTTATTATTTTGGGGTTTTATTAGGTGCCTGAATTCTAGGGAATCTTAAATCTTCCACACAAGAGAATATTCCTCATTATTTGTTTTGGGATTAATTTTCTAATACTGACACTGGAGTGTAGCATAAGGAGATGCTGCATCCCTAACTATGTTGTCCTTCAGATAAGACATTAAACTATGGCCTCATCTAGAGCACGTTGTAGCTAAAATGGATGTAAAAGCACTTATCAAAAAGTATAAGGAAAATTCTCCTGTGGCCAGGCCAAACTTTCCCTAGTCAGTGGGAATACCACCTTCAATTTCAAAACAAAGGCTATTGGCCTAGTAGAACTGCATATCCTTGTCCATCTGTGCACACATCCTGTCAGATGGCACAGACTGATAGATAATTCATAATGGCAGCATGCATAATTAATTCATGATGTAGTACATGCATAAACAACCTTCAGCTGGTGAAGCAGAGAGATGAAGACCAAACTGCTCCACAGATGGCCCTGTTTCACTTAGTAGCCTGGTGTAGAAGCTGATCAAAGAGGGATTGAAGTGAGTGCCAATGCTCACTCATGCATACAGGGGAGGACATTGGTTACATGATGTCACATGAGCTCCCTTTACAGGAAGACCAAGAAGAGTGACCAATATGACATTTAAGGACTTGAGAGTATGAGCCCAACCACAAAGTGCATGGACTCAAGTTGAGCAGTGTAGTTCTCAGAAGTATGCAGGAACAGTAGGGGTCAGAATACCCACTGCTGTCTCACACTTGCCAGTATGGATGCAGATGGCTTTAGCATTATTCATAATGTCTTAACTTCTAACAGGATGAGACTTAACTTTTCCTATTCTCTCACATGTTATCTTTCAACACTAGGTCTGGGAGGGGAACAAGTCAAATGATTCTTGCTGAAAGTTTTGGGAATGTATTTGCAATCCTCAAATCAGTGAAACCTCACATGTGATGAAGAGGCACATAGACTAATTCTGAGGCTACAGTATATCAGAGTATTGCCCCCTGCTTAAAGCTACAGAGATCTCAAAGGTAGCATATATAAGTATTGGGGATGTGGGGGGACCTTACAATCAGAAACTGCAGGGGACTAAAGGTATACTAGTATGTTTCAGAATTCACAGTTTAATGTTAGAATATCATTTTAATTTTCATAGTCATAGGACTTGCTCTATCACATCTTGCACTTTGGATAGAGAGCCCAAATAAATCTATCATGTGAATTTTGTTAGTTACAAGTAGCATAGAAGAAGAAATATTATTTGGAGGGCAAACCTTTTATGTATACTTAATGAGAATTTATAATACAAAAAGTATGACAATATGTTTGAAAAGTGTGAAGGAGCACAAATGTTATAACTGTCATGGTTTCACAGGAAGGTAGAAAGGGATTAAGAAAATAAGAGGGACCAGAAATGAAATGAGGGAAAGTCTAATGTAGGAAAGATTCAGGAGTTTACACACTGGCTATTGAACCCCTCAGGCTTCACTTTCATGGTTCAGCTTAAGGATTCATGGTTAAATACCATATAACCCACATCTCCCCATTCTATTATTACTTAGTTATCATGATTAATAAATTATGACTGAAGGCAGTAAACAGCTGGCATGGTTTGAATTACTTAAACGTGGAAGATTATTTAGAGTTACAGCTGCTACACTTTCAACGTTTCACTAATTTAAAAAAACTATATAATTTTAGTGGAAGATGGGAAAATATGATAGAAACTTTTTATCATTTCTAATGTTGTCAATTTCTACTCTACTATAGTAGCCGAATATTAAGAGTTGGGTTGCTACAATCTAAATGTTTCAGTAATTTAAAAAAAGTATTTTATTTCAGTGTCTTATTGTTTTTCCTTTGTATAATAATGACATATAACATCTCACTATGAAAAGTTTGCTGATCTATTAGTTATATTTGTGCAGTCAAATATATATAGTTTTCATTGTAACATTCTTGAAAAATTACAATTGTAGTGTATTTATTATTCACTTACTTGTTGAGGTGAGTGGACTGGGACACAGATGTCTGTTTTCGACCATGACCTTGTTACAGTTATGAAAATACATACAGTGGCAATACATTATGTAAGAAAAGTACAAAAAATTGTTCAACAAAAACATAGGCATTTACTGTCAATTATACAAAGTTACAAAGTCTTGCATACCATCCAAATGAGTTGATAAATAAATAGTTAGAGTGCTAATTAATACCTATGCATAGATATAAGGAGAAACATGTGGGATGAAGTCTCAAAGTAACCAATTAGTGTGACAACATCTGCTATTAAAATGCTTCCTTCTGTGTGACAAATTTACAGATACTTTGACACTGTTCCAGATTAATAAGGACACTAAACCTCAGGGCATCCACATACAGAGCATAAACCTGTCAGAAAAAAAAAATAATTTGTATAAAATGGCTGAAATGAAAACAACATATAGTGCCAGGGCAGTGGCTGTTGAAATTTGATACTAGCTGTAAAGAAGACTTGGTGCTGCAGTAGCGTTGTCGCCTCACAGTTAGACGTTGTACGTTCGATTCTCAGTTAGAGCGTCTTCTGTGTGTCGACATGCGTGAATGGGCCTTCCTTCGCTGAAGGTTGTGCATTAGGCCCGGCAAGCCAGCACGTGAAAATCTACTGCCAATCATTAGCGGACCGGAGTTCCGCTGTGGCGACCCCTAACCGGGAAAAGCCGAAAGACAGTTAGTCACAGATGATATTGTTAGCGACATAATGGGCCAATACAGTTGTAATTATTTTAGCATAACATATCCACTCAGTTTATTTTTCTTCTTTATCTTTTTTTGAACAGGTTAATCCCACTAGGCTTCTGGCTTCTTTCCAGGGGACATCTGAGGCGGTATTTGTACTAACCCGGGGCAATTTGCGCAGGACATTGGGGATGTTACTCTACTCTTTTCTTTAAGTGCTACAGGACTGTTTTACATTCACCTGAGATACCGCCAGTTCAGGCAGATGGGGCTTCAGGTTAATGTCTTATTTATAAAGGACAGAGCACATTATGTGAGAACAAGGGACTTATCTCCCTTAGATGTGAGACATCATGTTAATTTTCTTTTCCTGTCATTTGTTTTACTGGTGGATGTGGCTACCAGTGTATGTTATGCTTTTTCCTGCTGCAGACTGATGTACAGACTTGTATAAGTCCATGCAGCATGAGTGGTCAGAACAAATGTGTTATTTTTTTCAAAACTCTTCAATGCTCAGTCACTTTCATTTGGACATGAATGGTATTCATTAAGGTGTCAAAGCAAACTGCAGCTTAGATTTAGTCCTCTTACTGTTTGCCTTCCCTTTCCATCTTCTCTAATCGCATGATAGGAGCATTTTAAAGTGATGCTTGCTAAATAAAGTGTGTGTGTTAGCTAGTATCACAAATCAAGAAAGCAACATAAACAAGTGAATTCCAAACAGCAGATTAATTGCTGTCATAAAGATACTTTAAGCAACATGTCATTTGATCATAACTGTTATACGGAGAGCACTAAACACTAAACATTGACATACTCTACTATTGCATGCAATATACATGTATACCTCTCAACTATTTTGCTCAAGATTTCTGGAAAAAAAGCCAAATACAATGGGGTGGAATGTTTAGGGTAGAACAAAGGTTCAAAATCAGGGAATGATTTTAAATGTTACCCTGATTCACTTAAAACGTAAGAAGAACTGCAGTTTTTGTATCAACATGCATTATCTGAACAATACGACGTATGAAATCCTAAAAACTGACATTATTGATTGACTTTGGTCTTAAATATTTTATCAGAAAATCAAAAACATTATGATGGAAAGTACAACAATAAGAGACAAAATAAGTACAACAATAAGAGACAGAATCAAGGACATTTGGCAAATTCAGGGAGAGTCAGGAGATTTGGATACATGGTCTTGTATAACAACTTTCTGTAACACTATCAGTTATATCAAATGGCTTGCTATATTCATTTCCATTGCTTAGTAATATGTTTACGTAATTCAGACCATCCCAGCTGTTTACTGCCTTCAGTTGTTATTTATTCAGCATCATAATTAAACAATAATGAAATGGCGATATGTGAATTATGCAGTATTTAACCATGAATCCTAAAGTTAGACCATGAAAGTGAAGCCTGAGGGATTTAATAAAAGTAAAGTTTTTACAACATCAACAGCATCATCTACTAACCACAAGCACGGTACATGAAAAAGGAAACAGTTTTCAGTTTTACAAACAGAGCACGTAAAAGGAAACATTTTTGTATAATCCTAGCATGGGGTGAGAGAGAAGTGTCTCTTCAATACATAGGATTATCTAGAACTATTCTTAAAAAAGACATTTCCTTATGATAATGCAATGAGCTATGTTCATTTATCAATAACCATCCACTTCATGCTAATGATATAGGGTGCCTTTATTTATTATTAGTCAGATGCAGTCTGTGCCAGGGCTCTTTCTGTTTACGTTCGCTATCTGAATGTGGCAATGGAGTTTGATTCGTCCATTTGAAACCTGCCCATGTTACCCTAGTTGCTTCTGACATAACTGTCAGCTCCACTCTGGTAACCTGGTAACTTGCTGTTATTATCACATGTGCAGTCTGCCATCAGCATTTAAGACAAGTAGGTCTTATTATGCAGGTTTTACATATTTTATGTTTCTAAAAAATCGAGACAAGTAGCACTTTATTTGCAGTCCATGTGCAAGGCTCTTATAGGCAAGCTACAGTGCAGATTACCCATTACCAAATGTCTTAGTGAATAACTTTGTATACTCAACAGATGACAAAATGCCATTTTTGTACAATCTACATTTGTTCTACAATACTGATGCAATTACTAGCTGTATTAAAAATAAAATCTGATTGGGGATTACGATTGAACGTGGTCTGATTTCAGGTCCCCTGTTACTACTATTAATATGTGCGTTTGATTCTGGCACATAACATTTTAATGCTAAATGGAGTCTTCTAATACTATTCAAATGAAAGTTTGGATTGTTCTGCCATTTTCTACTTATTCTTGTCAGTGGGCAGGTCTCATTTTGCAAGCCTTATAAGATATACTGTCATGCTTTAGATTAATATGACCTTTGAATAACCTTTGCTTAATTATGTAATGTCCATACTGCAAAGTAAAGGCAAACCACATACTTCTGGCTTTGCTATAGTGCAGTGTTATTAGTGAATATGTGTAGTTTAGTACTATTACTTGAAATTTTCATTTTTATTTCAGAAATACAGCATGATAACATGTGCCATGACTCCAGGGACTACACTGTCACATGAGCAGCTTAACGGCTACTTCTGGGTTACTATTATACTTTTCAGGTGACACATCATAAGCCTACTACTAATATTCTACAAGGGACTCAGATGCAGATGTTTTTTGGACTTTGCAACTGTAAATATTTACATAAGGTGCTAAACTTTAAAGTCACACACAACAGCTGATTAATGAGTACATCTTCACATTAATTTTGAGAAAAACACATATTGGTTTATGTTGTTTTCAGAAATGCCAGTATCAATAATAATTATTTTTGTATACCTTTCTTTAGAGCCCCTTTACACTTTTTTATATTGTACATCTACTATTTCTTAGAGCTTTTATTCCAAGGCTCCTGCTGGGAATGAGTATTGCACTAGTCAGACATTCCCAGTAAACAAAAGCAAATAAAATACAGTAAGAAGACAAAATGAAAATTTTCACACAGCTTTTCACATAACCCAATAACTAATATATATCCCATTATTTGATAATGCGGGTTCCTATTATGAAATCAAACAGGCTGAAGAGTGAATGGCTTTAACACTGGAAATGCCATTCATTGATGTGTATTTTGTGAGATTGTGGTACAGTGAAGATTGGAAAATTTGCTCTTAACCCCACTGTAGTGCGATCTCAGAGTTGGTATATATAATTAGCAGAGGGTGTGGGGGGCATAGCCCCCCACAAGATCGACTTCGAGGTACAGCATTTTCGATGTTTAAGCCATTCGCTCTCCGGTCTTTTCGATCTCGTAATATAGACCCAATAATACAACATGAATGAAATTTCATTAATTGCTCAGCATCCAGACTTTAATTTCTAAATGTACTTTCCTCATTTGTAAGATTAAATCATTGCATAGGGATGAAAAAATGTTTATTCATATGCACCCACACTATTATATTAAATTGGCTGAATACAACTGCATTTATACATTTTGCATTCTCTTTCTAAACAGCAAACTGTTTTTCTTGCTTGGATCCAAGACTTCAAGTGACAGTTATTGACAATGAAAACAATGCTTCTTTGTACAAAGCAATGGTCATCCATTGAACGTTGTTATATGCTACATACCATATTACTAAAACAGAGTTTAGCAAGACCGTAGACACTGAAAGGCCAACCAGACATGTTTAACTAATGAAGCAGCAAGCACGTTACTGCCTTATGACAGCAGTTACAGCTATAATCATACAATCTTTCTGAGTATTTGAAATGATTACAAAAACAGTAATTGCAAATGTTGCACATCTTAGCTGTATCACAAAACAGTTGCTAAGTAAAACACAATGCTAATGACCTGCCATAGCTGTGATATGAACAAACTAGAAATGTATGATTTTTTCCTGTAACCCAGGCTCCAAACCATGGGCAGCATATCAAAGGGCTTTGCATTTTAACATAAGTAATTTAATATTGTGCACAGAAATGCACACTGAAATGCAAATATACACATACTTATGCATGCTCACATATGTGCATGCACGTGAACACACACACACACACACACACACACACACACACACACACACACACACACACACACACACACACAGAAATGTACATATGTTTGGAAATATGGGTAAAGCATTTAATGCAATCTCTGAAATTACAGAATGTTTTGTAGTTCTATATACGTTTGAAAATGGATACATTGTAATATTGCTGAATTCAAGTGTCTAGAGATTGTGATACTGAATTATACCAACAAAGCAACATAGTATTGATTGCCTGGCAGACACATCTCTGTGTTTCAGGAAAACTAATGTATGTGCTTTCCAAAGAGCACTATTACCTTATCTGTTTTTCTAGATTTTGTAATTTCATGTTTTATGTCTATATATGATGTGATATGCATATGAAAATTAATAAATACAGTATCACATGAAAAGTAATACCAGATTAAAAAGTTTCCCTGGAAATAAAATGCCAGAATACATGTCAAAATAACATATATACTGTATGCTAACATCTGTATTTGTAAGTTTGGTATTAATGCCACAAATTCATAAGCTTAAGCTCAGTGCAGCAGAGATGTTATAGTTCCTTCATGCTGTAAGCTGCATGAACTGTTTCCTATAGTTCAGGATTTGATTCCTTCCCTCTCTATTTGCATGTTTTGTGACTGAGAAAGTGACTTAACCAGGCAAAAGTCATGGTTCATCCCTGAAAAGAGACATTTATACTCCATGTGCTTAAATGTGTAATAAATTAGTGTAAAACAATAATAAAAAAGCCGTGTTTCTACTTCTTTAACAACATTAAGAAAATGCTTATCTTTTCTTGATACTTGCTTTATGACATATTCAGTGTAGCTGAAGTACATGATGAATCATTAATCCAGCAGTACTGTAAAACATGTTAAATTTCTTAATTCTTATGACAATAACAAAGTGTTTGTCTCAGTAGACCAGATCGTAAGTCATTTTATCCTTCTGCTAATGAAAACAGAACTCACTTCAAGTTACTGAAGTTGCTTAAAATCAGAACTATCGGGATGTATACTAACATTATCTATTATACCCACATGCATTTTTTATTTGAATTTTTGTATTTAATACACCATTCTGTTTATAGTAGTTTATAATTCCATCATCTGAGTTATTTTATGCTAAGGAATCTGTCATAGAAGAATAATGCATATTTTAAGAATTCTATTTACTACTCCGTTCAGCTACCTGTTGAAATGTCGGCACTTGAAATGTCCTATGCCCACATACCTTCCCCCCCAAAAAAATCCCAAGGAAGAGCAAACAATGAATATCATTCTTCTCCTTTAAGTTTTTAATTTTGGGTGGCAAGCCCCCTTGCATCCCAGCACCCCCAAACTTATATATACTAACTCCAAGCGTTCACTTACTCTAACAGATTAAACCTGTTGCATTGTTGTATGATACTGATAACAGCTCATTTGCTGGTTTTGTATAACTAAAGCTGGCATTATTTTCCTAAATGGAAAATTATAGCTTCTAGGCCCGGCAAGCCAGCATGTAAAAATCTACTGCCAATCATTAGCGGACCGGAGTTCCGCTGTGGTGACCCCTAACTGGGAAAAAGCCGAAAGACACAAACAAACAAATTTGCTACAGCTGATAATAGTGATATTAGTCTGTGATGACTGCTAGTCATTATAATCTCAGCACTGACATTTTGTACCTCACTAGGCCTGACATGCAAATGCTTTAGATTTACTTTTGTCACTTTGTTTATTGCATTAAACCTTAAATGTTGTCATATAAAACACTGTTGCATTCATCCATGTATTATTATTTTTGTGTAGAATGTTTGGCTTATATTAAAGTTGTTGAAATAATGGTGTGGACAACAAATGTGGGGAAGCTAGAGTACAAGTGAATAAGAAAAATAAAACACAAATGTTGTCTGTATAGTTTAAAGTAATTATAATGAGTTTAAAATTCTGTTATTATGGAACAGCCCTGCCTTGTCAACAGACTTCATATTTCTCCATTGAAAAATTCACCAGTGGTACAAATAGCTCTTATTTATATTTTCAGAAATATCCTCTGTACTGTGACAGAGTTAACTTCCTGTGTGCCACAGATCAGCAGGATTTATGTCATTGTGGTGGGAATATTGAAATCTTGAGAAATATTTCAAATTTATCTGATGATAACCGATTCATCCCATATCTGTGTGTGTGTGTGTGTGTGTGTGTGTGTGTGTGTGTGTGTGTGTGTGTGTGTGTAAGTGTGCATGCCTGTGTATTATATATCATCTATAGTCAGTCTTACCCTGCTAGCAGATTTGTAGAATGCTGCCTTTTCTAAATGATGTTTTTTTAAGTGTGATGCCATTTTGTGTAATATTGATTTTAACAATCAGAAATTGTATATAAGTTGATGAAATCATTATGGTTTTGTGTAGCATAAAGCTTTCACAAATTTCATTGTCCTCTAAATGAGCTCATATTATATGCTGTATAAAATTCAGAATTTCATCAATAAAGAGAGATACATAAAACTGTACAGTAAGATACTTTAACAAGACTATTGTAAATATTTTCATGTATTTTTGCTTTTGCTATACAAGGCTTCTTTAGTATTTTCAAAGTGAACTGAATTTTATTTTCTGAAAAAAAAGTGTCTATGTCATTTGTTCAAATGCACTGCTTTGGGTATATTGCCATTGCCTACCATATAACCTGCACCATAAAGTGATGAAGAAATTTCTGTCTTTTGCACCAAATGATCCAGTACAAATGTTATATGCTGAGGCATTTACAGTTTTTTTTTTAATGAAGAGAGAAGTAGATATGCATAGCATGTGCTAGGTAGCAATGGCCATTTTTATTTGGTCAGCATGGGCCTTGATATTAATAAAAGCTCACTGAAAATTATATTATGTCAGTTTGTCAAAAGGTAACAATTGTTTGCATTATGGAAACTGTTATCTTTTACCTGTAATTTTTTTGCAGCATTTAAAGAAGTGTTAAAATGGCTAAAATTTACACACATAAAGTTACTATGTATAAAGACCCTTATAACATACATACATACATATAAAATACGTGGTTGCCCATATAATGAAATAGATCAGTTGCATTGCTAACCACTCAATCTGATGTTCGGCTCTCACCTAGTCTGACATGCAGAGTATTAAAAAAGGAAAAGCATACAGAACTAGTTTAGGTACCATCCACTAACGGAAAAAGTACTTACTAAAAAATGACCCAATCATAAACTGCATTTACTTAATATTGATTAGCTTCATGTGATAAATCTTCTAAGCAAATCAAGGTTTACTGTTAATGCAACAGTGTTTCATAAAATAAAATGGAAATTAGCTCCATTTTTATATTACTGTTTTACTAAAAAAAGTGCATGTACATTCCAGGTAGTACAGTATATTACTCAAACATAAAATAAAGTAAAAACAAATAAACAATTTAAACCAGTTGAAACAGAGTTACTCAAATCAATAAACTGTATTTAAAACTTAGTGAATGAATAGTCTGCTAGAATATTTTATCAAATCAATATTGAAAGAAAGCATTACTGTCAACTGTATGTAGTAACAGCTACTTTTAGGTGTTAATGAAATATATGTTTTGTTAACTGTATAGTGTGTGTGCTTCTACATAAGCATGCTTTTCAAGAAACTTTTAGTTTGTAGTTCTATGTTTATAGTTTTAATCCATGTGAAATCCATCCTCTTGAACTTTAAAGCGTTCTTGACAATTATAATGTCTTGAGCTGTAAGGTGTTTCTGACAAGTATATTTTCCATTAAAACCACATTACTGAATGCTATTAATGAGGTAAACAGTCAAGCATTTAACTCCCTTCAACAATTCTGTCACATTTATCATATTTTAAAAGCCGATAAGTACAAGTATAAGTAATCTTTCATTTAAAACCATATTAAATTTGGTGACAATATATAGTGACAGAAGACATAATAAATAAAAAATATATTTTAATAGGAATTAGTGATTTTTTTGTTTAAAATTTAGAATCTCTTAAAAACATGTTAGAGATATCCATGCTTTTCAGTTTTTATGCTTTGATTTTAAAATAACAATGACAACTGCATGCTTCACTGGCGTAATTGGAAGAGATGGAAACCTTTGTTTCCCCCCCTGATAAATTGCATATAAAACAAGCTAGTTAAGGAACAATAGAGTTTTGACAAAGCTATGGCACAAGAAGTGAAATGAAGGAATGAAGTATAATCATTTTCAGTGAAACCTGGAAACTAAAACTCCATCTCCATTTCCATGGCAACCTAGTCAGGTAGAGCTCATGCGACAGACTGGGGATGAAGTATTTTTTTTTCCCCGGAAGATAAATTAACATTGAATGGATGGAAGGCAGCTACATCAGAGAAGTACTATAAAAGAATAGTGTAGCATATATAGACTGATAATTTTTTCCTGATATATAGAGACCTGAGACTGAAAATAAAAATCATAAGTTCATTTTACAGAAAAGAGAACAGACAGCACATTAAGTAATAACTTATACACATGGATATGCAGTTTAGATGTGCATGTTTCTTATCTAATATTTATGTGTAATGTTTCACCCTTTATAGCATATGTTCTTTTGCTGTATCTGTCAAAAAGGAAAGAAAAAAGCAAACTCTACAGTTTTAAATTATTCATCATAACAAGACTTACCTTTAGGGTGATCAAACACAGAAGAGGAACTAAAATCCATCCTTGCTTATCTCATAATTTGCTGTTCTAAGAGGTGAATACCATTTTTCAGGCATCCATTGCAGAGTACAGAATCATGGTAAAACAATGCAGGAGCATTTTTTCCAAGCTGTATTATTTCAGGATAATATGCCACAGTAAGGTCATGAGTGCTCATGAAAGCAACGTGTGACAGAAAATGAAATGAGTCAGAATGTTCCTTTACTAAAGAAACACCCTGGAAAATGTAACCATACATACAACAGTGCTGAGGAATATCTAGTGAGAAGGCTTCTTCGTCAGCAGTGAAAACAACATGCAAAAATAAATGACTGACTAAATAAACAGATTTCAGAGCAAGTTTAAAAAAACAGCAGAATAAACAGCAGCAGGATTGCTGGCTAAAACAAACAGAAACCTCAGATGGTAAATTGAAGCTGTCTTTACTGGCATACTGAGCATGTGCACGAAGTCAATGCAGTTCGGATGCTCAGGTTTTTCACTGTGTCATGTCATTAGCAGGGCTTCTTTCCAAAGTCCACTTAGCCACAATGCAGTGAAAGTAGAAATGCAATATTTTAATTAAACTATAGATGAGAAGTTTCAGAAGAATCCTACATTTGTCTGCTTCAAGTCATACTAAACCTCTAATAAAGGAATTATGTTACTAAAGGCAATGAAAAAAAAAAAAAACAACAATAAAAATAACAGAAGGGATAGAATGGCTGTAGACAAAATATTAACAGTTGTGAAACCAAATCTTTTTAAGCAGTTTAACAGAATGGGCTATAAAGTAAACCAAAATGAAATAATGAGTTTTGTTCTATAAAAAAAGTACACAGAAGACTAAAGAATTACTGCTGCAGAATAAGCATGCTTGCACGTATGAGCGTGCATGTGTGTGTGTGTGTGTGTGTGTGTGTGTGTGTGTGTGTGTGTGTGTGTGTGTGTGTGTGTGTGTGTTGTGTGTGTGTGTGTGTGTATGTGTGTGCACTCGTGTGAGAGTATGCATGAGTTCTTCCATTGTGTTTGTGTGTGTGTGTGTATGTGTGTGTGTGTGTGTGTGTGTGTGTGTGTGTGTGTGTGTGTGTGTTTGTGTGTGTGTTTCTACGTACATGCACTTTTATCTAACTGTGAGTGCACTCACGTGTGTGAGTGTATATGTGAGCCCTTCCATTGTGTGTGTGTGAGTGAGTGTGTCTGTGTGTGTTTATATGCTTGTGCATCTTTCTTTCTGTTTGTGCCTCTGTTGAAGATTCACTAATACTAACAAATGAAGAAAGCTCAGTTGAATGTAGGACAAGTAAAGACTAACATTATTTGAATTCATTTTTGTTTCTTGCTGACAGAAGAAGAAATTGTTCAGTAAAATGTAGAAGACCCTCATATCTTTACCATACATATGACAGAGAGTAGAAAAAACATTACTCAGGGAAGAAAATTTTTTGAACAAGCTAAAAGGAAGCTAGATAAAGTGATAGGTGTTGAAGAAATGCATTCGGGGAGACCACTGGCAATATGAAATGAAAAGTGTGAAACATTTAGCTTTATAGGAGCCTAAGTTCTTACTTAGCTTACAGCTAAGGAGGCATTTTCAAAGCTCAGACACATCATCCAATGCCTATGGGAGACTAACAATATCTAACATTAAGCAGACATTGTCTTTATATTCTTGGGAAAATTTTGTCTTCATCCATTCAGTCATCCACTATAGTACTAAGGGCTGCTAAAAGAGTACTTTCCTTGATAGGTAATAGCAGCCTATTTTAGAAAGTGGGGATGCATTGCGTAAGGCATCTGTCATTTTGATGTGATGGTATAGGTTTAGGTCTCTAGAGCAGGTGTTTATTTTCCCATTTCTTCTATTTAGGAGTGCTGGATCAGTCATAGCATGGAAGGCTAAGCAGGACTTTTTATGACACTAAGTAGATTGAAATAGATTTTAGTCTGTCAGAGTAGTTAAGGGTACTGTGACCTGAGATCTTTTTGATGAATAAATATTAGGTCTCCCAGGCTAGTATAAACATGATACATGCTAACATGTACATTGTATTCAATGGTGGGCCTAATAATGGATGAATGAAGTGGAACTTTAACTTCTTTGGCCCTTGAGGAGATACAATGAAGGAGCAGTTGTGGCCCTTGAGGAGATGCAATGATGGAGCAGTTGTGCAATACAGAAGGATGTTCTAACCACTACATGGTGGTCAAAAGAGGGTCAGTTATTGACATACATACCAAAGTCCCTGATGATTGTGTGAAATGTAAGTGGAATGTTATCTATGTGGTAATCAGTAATGATGGTAGATTTCCCAAAGAAAACTATGTCATATTTCTTGGTGATGAGGGTAAGAAACCAAGAGAATTTAAAGCAAATGAGTCTTGTGACCATTTATTCCTTGCCAGTACCCACCCTTAGAAAGTACCTTCTGTCTCGAGAAGGGCTAGGCAAGTCAAGCCCATGGTGACTTTGTGAATATGTATCCAGTCATCCAGGGCCCATTTGAAGGCAGCAAGAGTAATGCACTGTTTATTTTTAGTGAGAGCCTATTTCAGAAGTTAGGAGGTGGTGCTTAATAAATCTGTAATTCCACCATGTTTCATTTCTGTGCTGTTGAATATGTTGATCCCTGTTTCTGGTATTTTTGGAAAGACAAGAGATCCATGATCATTAGGTCATAAATGCCATGGAAGAATAATGCATATAACTCTTCATGGGAGTCTATATATAGGTGCATCCCATAGGGAGTATTGTATTCAGTATTTAATCTAAGCAGTACTGAATATAAGGGTACAGTGACCTGTTTACATCAGGATAACATTCCTTTGGCATTTAACTGCTCTAGGCAGAAGAGCTTTATGACTACTGTGGTTACTTGATGATCAAAGAAGAGGGAATTACCAATCCATGTCCCAGGATCCATATTAACATTATCACTTTGTAGTGGAGTATTGTCTCTGCTGTATGCTGGAGTAATGGTTTATCTACCAAGTGTTTCAATGTTACACTTTTTAGTATTTAACTTGAGACCATGTTTACTATACCAGGTATTTATGAGTGTACCTTTTTGCTAACATCAGAGGGATTTGACAGTGAATCCTAATTTCCAGTTACCTGCATCTTTAGTTAGCCAAAGGTCATTCAGATCAGAAAAGTAAACTCTAAACAAGCAAGGTACCAGCATTGGGGCCAGTAAGACACCATTTGTGACATTCATACTCTCTGAATGGTGCCTGACACCCACAACATGTGTTCTGTCTTTTAGTAAAAAGGCTGTCCATCTTACCACATAGGTATCTATTTGTAATACATGAAGCTTACTAACTATGCTAACATGGAGGATGTATCAAATGGTTTGGCCAGGTCAGTGTGTGCCATGTAGAAAGCATGACCATTGCCGATAGCCTGTGTTACCCTTTCAATGAAGTTAAGCAGATTCGTTAGACAGAATCTACACTTGACAAAGCCAAACTGCTGCAGGTCTAGCCTGATGAGATTGGTAATACCCTGCTTTATTTATTTATTTGGTGACTGGGAAGGTGGACTGGTCCAGAGATCATGTTCAGGTGTGACCTGGACTCAGGCACAATAAACAGTGTAAGCAAACTCAGTTTATGCACTTCAAATATGACAGATTATTAGGCTTATATACTTGCATATAAATATATATATATATATATATATATATATATATATATATATATATATATATATATATATATTACAGTTTTTTTTAAGTAGAATGTTATCTTATACATTTCTAATAAAGTAGCAGGTTTAAATTAGGTTTTATCAGTTTATATAGGTTGCCATACAGCTTGGTTCCATGAAATAAGTTTAAAACTGAATTTCCTTGACAAAAAAATCAAATAGAAGTGAATAGAAGAAATAAGGATTTTTCAGAGTTAGGCTTAAAGATGGCAAAGAGAACATAGGAGTAAGAAGAGTTAAATGGCAAACAGTTTAATCATTATTCCTAAAACATTTACAAGCAGCTTCCCTAAAAGGGTGCTCAGAAAGGGGCTTCTTAAACTTAGTAAGCATATAGTATCTCTATGCCTTGTTTCATTTGATAGGTTTTTTTCCAGATTATACCTCTCAACTGTCCAGAGTTTCTCAGAATGTCCATATTTCTGAATAATATTTGTTTTGGTAAGTGTCTTGTAAATTTTGTGATTTTCCAGCAAATCACTGATGATTTCAGTTTAATGATAAATGTTCAAATTTCAGATGGCATATCCTTCAGAAAATGCAGGCCAGTGCAAAACCTGTTATTTTAGAAACTTTGTAAGTTAATCAGATCTACTGATTAGAGTATTTTTTAAAATGTGTCCCCATTTTGGGGCCTTTTCCCCTGTTTACTTTAGGTTTGTCTGAAGTTCTTGTGCTAAGAGGTTGGGAGGTATGTTCCAAAGAGCTGGGCCTGTTCGTGAGAAGGCTCTTTCACCAATGGCTGTTTTAAATAGTGGATGGTTGAACAGGAGTAAGTCTTCCTGGTAATTCCTTAGGAGCTACAACTGTTCCCTGACTGGGAGTTTTCTTTTCAGAGGAGGTTACTGCCAACACTTGGAATTTTATATAGCATGTTGCATGCAAGATAAGTGGATCTTTCAGTAATGAGTAGACAATTTAAGTTATCAGAAGGCCGTAATGGTGTACCCAGCATCACCAAATAGAACAAGTCTTGAAGTGACATGTAGTCTTTGAGTGGTATACACAGAGCGCCAAGAGAGAACAGGAAGGCATTATTCCAATTTTGGGAGATGGGAACTCTTGGCCAGTGCTCTGTAAGCAGTAGGAAATAGTAGATGTGATATCATACAGCAGAGTTTTAAGTTGTGAGAGGACTTTATTAATGATATTAGCCATATAGGCTGTAAAGCTTAATACAGGGTCAAGGATCAAGCACGAGTATTTGTACTCTGTTGCAAAATGAATAATATTGATATTATTGTCTGAGATAGATAGGAGAGAAAGTTGAAATGATCTAGGAGGGAAGTAAAAAAGCATAACTTTTTTGCGCTTAATTTGGAGATTATTTTGTTCAAACCATTGACAAAGGTCAGAGAAGGATTGCTGGAACTGAGATTGCGGGACAATGGGATATCTTTTTTCTTGAAGTAATAAAATATCATCTGAATACAGGATAAGTCTAAGTTCAGACAAGACATGGGTAATATTATTTATGAGTGAATAAAACAGTAATGGGACTAGAACAGAGCCTTGGGGAGACCTGTCATTAATATTCCATTAGTGGACAGCTGGTTGTTGGAGAAAACTTGAAGGATCATACTGTCAATATAGCTACGGAATCAGACAATGACATTTTCTCCCAAGTTGAATTTTTATGGCTTTGCAAGCAGAATTTTGTGGTCAGCAGTTTCAAAGACAAGGATCATGTAGACGAAAACACCGGCTCTAAGGACACCATCATTTAGGTTTTATAAATAGTGCCAGATGCTTTGACTATAGCAATGATTGTGTTCATAGGTTCATAGGTTCATACTAGGCTATCTGCCCTAGGGCATTTATAAGCCTAGCCAGAGTGTGTTTGGCTTTCGCCACCCATTTTAAGCTAATTTTGCTATGCCCTTTTTTGAGGTTAGTATACTGTGCCTCTGTCTAACAGTGACACAGAAGTGATACCTGGGTAAACCTATGATCTCCCATCCACTCATCAAGATTCCTCTTGAAGAGAGTCAATGAGGGACTCTGCCTAACCTGGACTGGGATTTTATTCCAGAGTGAAGGGAGCCTCTGGGTTATGAATCTGTCCCTCCAGCATGTCCTATTTATTTCAGTGCTGAGGTTCAAGTCTCTCGTGCGTGTAGCTCGATGGGATTTGGAATTTCTGAGGTGCAGCATGTCCATTAATTCCGGGTTGGACATGACTTTATACGTCAGGCACAGATCGCCTCTGAGCAGGTGGTATGCCACTGAATAGAGCTGAAGTTTCTTTAACCAGGCAGGATATGGCATCTGTTTGAGTCCTTTGATTTTCTTGTTGAGGTACTTTTGGGGTCTTTCCAGTTGCTGCAGGTGTCTGGTATACTCAATTATGGGCCTGATGAGGGATGAGTAAAGAGGCACGATGACCTACACTGATCTAGATGTGAATCCCTTCATGATTAGGTGGGTTATATAAAATGTTTTTCTAACCACTTTGGCCACGTGGTTGTCAAATGAGAGATTGCTATCAACCTGGGTCCCCAGGTCCCTAATTACTTCTTCTGTACTTAATGGATTACCACCTATGTGGTAATTTGTGGGCACTTTGTTTTTGCCAAAGGGGATGACTATACACTTTTTGGAATTTAGCTTGAGGCCATGGCTCTGGCACCAGTTGTCTGTTTCTATGAGGCCCTTTTGGAGGATGCTTGTGTCGGCTGGAGAGTCGATTATGGCACCCAGTTTGCAGTCATCTGTGAACTTGGTCAGCCACAGTCCTTCCGTGTTTGCCTGTACCTCCGAGAAATATATACCGAACAAGAGAGGTCCCAGGACTGAGCCTTGTGGGACGCCACTTGTAACTGGTTTGGAGTCTGACATGGCTCCAGCAATTCTAACCATGTGGGTTCTGTCCTTGAGCCAGTTTGCAACCCATCTAGAGACATAGGGGTTTATATTTAAGCTGGTGAGCTTATCTATAATGCCCGAGTGGGGTATTGTATCGAAGGCTTTTGCGAGGTCCAGGTAGGCTGTGTGGACCACCTTCCCCTCATTAATGGCCTTGGTGACTGTTTCAAAGAAATCAACCAGGTTTAAGAGGCAGGATCTGCCCTTAACAAAGCCAAACTGGTAGGATCTAGTGTCTGTAGGTCCCCAATATCTTTATTTATGAGGTCCATGATGATCCTTTCCATAGCTTTGCAGCCCAAGCCAGTCAGGCTTATGGGGCGATAGTTTCCTGGATCCGTTGAGGCACCACCTTTGTGGAGAGGGACCACTGTTGCTGTACACCACTCTTTGGGTACATATCCTGTAGTAAGGCTGAGATTGAACAGTAGTTTTATGTTTGGGTTTAACTCTTCTTGGAGTTCATGTAGGATGCAGCCCGGGACACCATCTGGTCCCATTGATGCTGTGTTTTTTGCTTTGGAGAGGGCAGCTCTTATCTGAGCATCTGAGATGTCAGGGGGGGCAGCACTCTGCTGGGATAGATATTCACCCTTTTGGTGGGGGGGGGGGGTTTGCGGTTTGCACTGAACCTGTCAGCTAGGATGTTGGCAATGTCTCTGGGTTCGGTGTATTTTTTGTCATTTTGGACTAATTCTAAGCATATCTGGGAATTCCCACCCAGGTTCCTAACATAACTAAAGAAAGCCTTGTGATTATCCTTAGTGTCCTGTGCAATTTTTCTCTCAAAGCTGGCCTTAGACGATTTTATGAGTGCCCGTAGTTTTTTGCTAATACTGATCAGAGATGCCTTCCCTTGTTGGGATTTTGCTCTATCATGTAGTAGCTTCCTCCTTCTATTGTATAGTTTGTTTATGGCTGGGGACCACTAGACAGGACGTCTGCCTTTGGAGGATTGGGTCTTGGTTTTATTTGGGATTGCATGATCCATGCATTCCTGAAGGTGTTCATAGAATGTGTTTATAAAGGATTCTGCGGTCTGGGCCGTATCTTCCACAGGCCCGGGGGCTTTGAAGGATTTAACCTCGGTTTTGAGGAGTGTGAAATTTGCTTTAGAGAAGTTTTTCACTGTGGTTTTCTGGGCAGGGGGTGGGGTTGGGATGTGAATATCCTGTGAGATTAGTTTATGGTCTGATCTTACCAGTGAGGGATACACTTCTGGTCTGGAGCATAGAGTCCCCATGTTGGTGATGATCAGGTCCAGTATGTTTTCCCCTCTTGTGGGAGTGGTAACAAGTTGTTCCATAGCATCTGAGTTTATAAATTCTAGGAACCTTTGAGCTAGGGTGTTGGAGCTAGAGTAATGCTCCCAGTCTATGTTTGGGTAGTTGAAGTCGCCCAATATAATGGTGTTTGGAGAGACCTTCATATTTTCCAGTGTTCTCAGGAAGGCCGAGTGGGGTTCCTGGGTTTGGGAGGGTGGTCTGTAGCAGGCTATAAACTGGAAGGCAGTTTTACCCACTGTTAGGTGCACATGGATAGTCTCTGATGCTTCGTGCTGTGCCACCAACCTGGAGGTGTGGGTATCTTTGACGAATATTGATACTCCCCCTCCTTTTGTGGTTCGGTCCAAGTTTTGGGGCCAAAAAGCATGGTATGAGGTATAACCTGGTAATGCTGGGTGCTCTTGGGAGCCTTGAACCAGGTTTCTGTTACTGCACAGATATCGATGTTCTCCATGCTAAGGAGAGTTTCGAGTGCATGCATCTTGAGGCTTAGACTTCTGGCGTTGAGTAGCATTACTCCTAGTTTCTTATCCCTTGTGATACCTATGGAGGTGGGTTTGTCTTTTGAGCCTTGCCTAAAAAAGGCACTATGGGGGTAGCAAGAGCCTTTGCCAATATCCAAAAGCCCAGGAGTGACAGGTGCAAGCCGTCCCTAGCGAAGCATCGTGGCTGGTCGAGCATGTCATCCCAGGCTGACAGGCATTGGATACCCTTTGAATGACACCAATACTTAAGCCAATTTTTGAAATTGATCATCTCATCTTCATATTGTGGCATCATTCTTGGTGAGGGTAAGATGCTCCTCAAGGTCAGGGTCATACCAGCATTGGCTACATGCTCAGAGAGCTCCTCTATGTCTCTTTTCATGTAGTCCAGGGAAGTATGTCTCAGGTCATTCACACCTGCATGGACAATGACTGAGTCATATTTGTACTTGCCTTGGAGTGACCTGAGTGCATGTGTTATGTGGCGGATCCTAGCGCCCGACAGGCAGCTCACTGTGACCTTCTCCTTGTTCAGCCTGGTGAGCAGGACGTCAGTGTGCCTGATGATAGAGTCACCTATTACAAGTGTATCAGGTGTGTTGTTTAGCCTTATGGGCTGTGACTGTTCGGCACACTGGCTTTGTGAGCTATGTGTTACACGTGTTTTGTTTTGGGGTAGCAGTTGCTTGGATGTCTGCTTTGGAAGTCTCTGCTGCTTAGGCAGGTTTTTATTTAGAGCCTCCGAGTATGTTTTTGTGTGTTTATGTGTTTGGTTTGCTGTCATGGTAGGTCTATGTGAGACTGGAATTGTAGTGAGTGTGGTTTCCTTCTCCTCCTGACTGGTTACGCCAGTACTGAGTTGAGAGAGCTTAGCCTCTGGTTTGGCTATATGGTTGCATCTCTCACATGTGTTGGAATTTGATGGGAGGAGGAGAGGGTTGTCTGTGTACGAGGCAGTTGTAACTTTGCCTCAGGATTCCCAGAATCACCAGCTGGACCGGAGAGGAGATTGACAACTGACCTTTGGACATGCTAGAATAGTATTGGGAATTCCTTTATAATTGAAAAAAGGGCCAGTGGGGAACAGGGTACTCAAGCGGAGTTTGTGAGGGTGTAGTGCTTTTAATTTTTTAATGCTGACTTAGTGAGCAAGTGCCAGGTAACTTAAATGCAATGTGTTACAGGCAACTTAAATGCAAAAACGACAAACAGTAACTTTCTTTCAAGTGAAACAAGGAAATAAGTACAGTAAGCAATGCAGATATCACTAGAGATCCACAGAAGCACTGAAAAGCCAAGTTTTAGGTGGAATTAGCGTTTCAGGGAAATAACAAGCAAACAAACAAGAAGCATACAAACAAAGCTAGATTCAGCAGGCCTGGATCTAGTCTATGATACAGCAAACAAGGTGTACCAATTTCAGTAAGAAACAGTTCAAATATCCAGGCACTATAAGCCTTTAACCAGAAATTCCCAGCTCAGAATGGTAGAGTCCAGCCTCTCCTCCCACAAGAGTGCAGACCACGAACCTTCTTAATGTAAAATAACTGGCCTGACCCCCAAGTGCTTAAACCAGAACTAATATAATTTTAGAATAACAGACACTGAGCCTTCAGTCAGCAGTTCCCAACTTAGAAGGATGTAAGCTACCTGTCCTGCCACCACAGTGCAGGCCACAAACCTTCCTAATGTAAAACAACTGGTCTGAAGCCCAAGTGCTTAATCCAAAAGACTTAGAATGATAGCTACACTTTAATCAAGTTACTACCAAGCAGTAATAAATACTTTTGAATACTTTAAAAAATGCCTGGATTAGTGCTCAAGTTATACAAACAAAGCTAGATTCAGCAGGCCTGGATCTAGTCTATGCTACAGCAAACAACGTGTACCAATTTCAGTAAGAAGCAGTTCAAATATGCAGGCACTATCAGCCTTTAACCAGAAATTCCCAGCTCAGAAGGGCAGAGTCCAGCCTCTCCTCCCACAAGAGTGCAGATCACGAACCCTCTTAATGTAAAATAACTGGCCTGAAGCCCAAGTGCTTAAACCAGAATTAATACACTTTTAGAATAACAGACACTGAGCCCTCAATCAGCAGTTCCCAGCTTAGAAGGATGTAAGCTACCTGTTCTGCCACTACAGTGCAGACCACAAACCATCTTAATGTAAAACAACTGGTCTGAAGCCCATGTTCTTAAACTAAAAGGCTTAGAATGAGTTACACCAAGCAGTAATAAATACAATTGAGTACTTTTAAGATGACGCAAAAGCAAAATAAAGTAGGAAGAAACACAAATACAGTAAAAGCAGATACATTTTTTTTTAAGTGGAAAGAGAGAAAGGAAAGAGAGAAAGGAGTAGCAGAAACTAAGCTGATTGGCCTTCTCACTGGGTAGAATGAGGTAATGACACTAGACTGGGAGGAGGGTCCCAGATCAACTTTACACTAGGGGTGGGCAACTGCAAAGCCACCAACTATAAAAACACTATACCAACAGGAAGGGAGGGAGGGTGAAAAACAAACTGCAGAAATGTTTCTCACAGCTGAAAAGCAGCAGTGAGCCTTTAAATGAAAGTTTTAAACAGCTAAAGGAGCCTCTAGAAAAAAGAGTTTAACTGCAACAAGTTTTCAGAAACAAACAACCCAACAGATGCTTAATAAAAGTGGACAATTTCCAGTTAATACCTCACACACAGTGAAACTAGCTAGAGAAATACACAGTACACAAAGTGCTATAAATAACAAAGAAATAAAGAACAAATTAAACAAAAAACAGGATACTTAATGTTATATATTATAGCTCCGAGTTTCCTCAGTGTCCTTCCTTCGACAAGCTCAGTGTGAAAATGCTATTAAACTATAGCATAAAACTATTTTGGAAGCATTTCTGAATCTTTTATTAGGTCAGTTATAATATGTTCCATGGTTTTGCAAATAAGAATCATCAATCTTATGAACCTGTTATTCACCGAGTAAGTGGTGTGAAACCTTTATAGTCACAGGCTTATTGTGCCTGCTTATTCAAACTATTTCTTTCTGAAATTGGTGCGCCTTGCTGCTGTAGCATAGGACCAGATTCAGGCCTGTTGAATCTAGCTTTGTTTTTATAACTTGAGCACTGATCCAGGCCCTCTTTTTTGGAGAAGGTTTCCCTGCAGCCTCTTGGCAGGAGTGTGCAGTTAGAACTTGTCTGAAGACTGCTGGAACAGGGCTCAGTTTTGAGTTTTTTTCTGGTTAATTGGGTAACTTGTTTAAATCAGATTGTTCACTTTCTATTGTTTTATATATATAAAAAAATTGCACTTTATTCATCTGCTTTTACTGTATTTGTGTTTCTTCCTACTTTATTACTAGGGGCATTGACTACAACTTTGAACTGAGATATATAACAATAAGCATCTTTTTATGCACTTTTAAAATGTTTTTTTTTTTTATTGTATCTGCTTTATTTTCTGAAAAAAATGTATATATATATATATATATATATATATATATATAAAAATATATATATATATACATATATATATATACATATATATATATATATATATATATATATAGATATGTATACATATATATATATATATATATATATATATATATATATATATATATATATATATATATATATATATATATACATATATTTGTTGCCCACCATTCTAAGCTAGAATAGTCCAGTTTTCAGGTTAGTGCTGAATTCAGGGATGTGTTGCAAATCTCTGTGTTTGCCCATACCTTACTTGGATAGGAGAAAGTTTCTCTGTTCACCTGTGATAGAGGGGAGGTTTGAGCAGCCTATCTGTCCCTGGAGGAGTGGTTTCAGCCCATAAAGTAGTAGTTTATTGGCCATTTTGAGGTAATTTCTATCTCTTTCATTTCCCTGCTATAAAAACTGTATTTGCCCTGTTTTGAGGGCCGGGCAGAGCCGGTTAGCTAGGGTATAACTATTCCCGGCTCCACAAAGTCTCCTCTTCAATTTTTCCCTTGGAACTATACACACTTTCAACAAAAGCACTCAAGCCATTCATTTCTCAGCCGGGCACTTGCTCAAAACTCATAGCAAGCACTTATAAACCCTAGCACTGCAGAAGGACAAGGCTCTCTATTTGACCTTACCAGCCATTCAGTAAAACAGTTTACTGTACCTACCCTGGCATGTCCAAAGGGCAGTTTCAGGTGTACTCTCCAGTTCAACTGGTGAATCTGGGCATTTTGAGGCAATGTTACAACTGCATCATGTACACAGACAACCCTCTCCTCCTACCACCAAACACTAATACATGCGAGAGATGCAATTATACAGCCAAACTGGAGGCTAAGCTCTCTCAGCCCAAGACTGGATCAGACAGTCAAGAGGAGAAGGGAAATACTGGCATCACACCACCAGTCTCACATAGACCCATTAAACCAGCACCGGCAAAAAACACACGTAAATACACAAAAACATACTCGAAGGCTGTAAATAAAAATCTGCAAAAGCAACAGAACCCTCCAAAGCAGACACCCAAGCAACCTCCACCCCCCCCCAACACAAACCATGAAGCACATACTTCACAAAACCAGTGTGCCACGCAATCACAGCCCTCAAGTCAAAATAACATACCCAACATACTAGTAATAGGTGACTATATAGTCAGGCACACTGACGTCCCACTCACTAGGCTGAATAAGGAGAAGGTTACTGTTAGCTGCCTGTCAGGTGCCAGGATCCTCCACATAACACAAGCACTCTGGTCACTCCAGAACAAGTACAAATACGACTCTGTCATTGTCCATGTTGGTGTGAATGACCTGAGCTTTATCTCCCTGGACTACATGAAAAGAGACATGGAAGAGCTCTCTGATGACATAGCCCAGGCCGGTATGACCCTGACCCTGAGTAGTATCCTGCCCTCACCAATAATGATACCACGGTATAAAGAAAAAAATATCAATTTCAACAGTTGGCTAAGTTTCCGGTGTCATTCAAAGGGGATCCAGTGTCTGTCTGCCTGGGATGACATGCTCGACAAGCCACGCTGCTTCACTAGAGATGGCTTGCACCTGTCACCCTTAGGCTTTCGAATACTGGCCAAGGCTCTTGCCACCAGACTAAAGCAAAAATATGCAGGGTAGACTGAGTGCATGGATTAAACCATAATTACCAAAAGTCCAAAAATGAAATCCAGCACAAAGGAAAGATGAAAATCTTGAAAATTTACTGTGGCAAGCTCCATAAATAGAATATCCACAGCAAACCGGTTTCAGCTGAAAGTTCAAGTCTTCTTCAGTGCAACAAAATATATTCAATAGAGCAAACCCTGATTCCTGCTTATATATATATATATATATATATATATATATATATATATATATATATATATATACACACAAATTAACCAAAACAGCTGAATACCTTAATTGGAGTGATTCATCAATGAGTCAGACAATCCAAAGCAAAAATTAGCTTAACTCATTCAGGCCTGGTTTAAATAAAGCACCTAGCCTGATTATCCAGGAAGATTCCTTGTTATTTAATATATTATACCATCCAGCTTTGGATATCCTGTTCATCTGTATTTTATCTATGACAGTAAAAGTGAATTTGGCAGTTTTGTGTGTTAAAGTATGTTTGTAAAGGGCATTTGAAATCCTTTTATTTCTAATTTCACTTAGATGTTCACTGATGCAGTGTCTGAAAGGTCTGGACATTTGTCCAACATAAAATGAAGAACAGATGCAAGTGGCTAAATAGATAATCCAATCACTGCTGCAGTTGCCAAAACATCTTATTTGGTAAATTTTAGATGTGTTGCAGCTAGTAAATTCCTTGGTTTGAAATATGTGTGAGCAAGCACTACAGTGACCACAAGGAACACAACCTAATAATGTATCACCAAATAGAGTTTTCTGTAAAGTAATGGGTGGATTATAACGTTTGTAATGAGTTAAGTGTGAGTTAACTGTTTTGCCTCTACGATAAGAAAATAAACATCTGGAGTTGAGTAGTCTATTCAATTGGTCATGGGCAAGCAAAATGTCCCAGTAATTACTGATAATGTTTTTGAACCTATAGATATTAGCCCCAAAGGTGGTTACTAGCCTTATGGGTTGTGATTTCTGTGTGCTATCTTGACTAGTTCTATCCTTATATTGCAAAAGTTGAGATCTATCTATTTGGTCCACCTGAGTTATTGTACGAGAAATGCAATCCTCACAATATCCTCTAGTGAGCAACCTGTTGGTTAGATCCTGTTGGCATGCTTGAAGACTTTGTTCGGAGGAACATATATGTTTTATGCATAGATATTGTGACTTTGGAATGTTGTTGATGATGTAGGGAGGGTGATGACTAGAGGCATGTAATAGGGAATTATATTCTGGAAATTTCCTATGTACCCGAGTCTCTAAAGTGTGATCTTCCTGTCTGGTAATGGTGACATCCAGAAATAATGATTTGATGGTACTCAATATGTAATGTAAACTGAATGCCCTATTTGTTCTCATTAAGATATCAGATAAATTCATGTACATATGGCTGGTCCCCCCACCACACCATCCAACAATCATCCAAATATCATCGCCAAATATCTAGATGGTCAAGAAAAAGATTGTAACTATCATCATATATTAACTGTTCCTCCAAAAAGCCTATAAACAAATCAACATAAATAGGAGCAAAAGATGCTCCCATTGCTGTGCCACGAACCTGCCAGTATGATTTACCATGGAAATAAAAAACTTTTTTAGTTAGTACATGTTCAGTTAAGGATATAAGGAGTGTGTTGAAACCAGGAGTGTATAATTGTGATTTTTCCAGCCAATACTGAATGGCCTGTAATCCAGCCCAATGTGGTATACTTGTGTAAAGAGAAGTGACATCAAGTGTACATAAATACCAGTCTGGTTCCAATTGTGCATCCTGAATGATGTTAAGAAATTAGGTAGTATATTTTAGCCTAGAACCCACTATAGATAGTAAAGGTTGCAAATATTCAGTAAGGAAGGCAGATAAAGGTTCAGTCAAAGATCCCCTCCCTGACACAATAGGATGTTCTGGAGGACAGGTGGAATTTTTGTGTATCTTGGGAAGTAAGTATAAATATTGGGGTATGGGATCTGACACCTTGAGTTGTCTGCAGGTCTTCTGGTTAATGATGCATTCCTCCATGGCTAGGTCTAGAAAATAATCAATTTATTTTTTTAAATTGGGAGTTGGATTCACAACCATGTGTATGTAAAAGCGGGGATCGGACAATTTGTTTTTCCACCTCCGCCTGGTATATGTCCCAATTTATCACCACAATGCCACCTCCCTTGTCAGCTGGTAATATGACTATGTCATGATTAGAACTAAGATCCTGTAAGGCTTGTTGTTCTGCTTTAGTTAGAGTATGTCTAATCATCTGATATTCATGAGAAAAATGTAAATCTTTTTGAACACATTCCTTAGAAATAGCCACATGTTTGTCCATGGGGGGCTGAAAATTGGATTTCCCAAATTGAAACCCAGTAGATCATTGATTATTAGTTGTGTCAGAAAAAAATATTTTCAGGTTAAGTCTTCTTCTTTCAGCTGCTCCAGTTAGGGGTTGCCACAGCAGATCAACTGTTTCCATTTCTTCCTGTCCTCTGCATCTTGCTCTGTCACACCAACCACCTGCATGTCCTCTCTCACCACATCTATAAACCTTATCTTAGGCCTTCCTCTTTTCCTGTTACCTGGCAGCTTCATCCTTAGCATCCTTTTCCCAATATACTCTGCATCCCTCCTCAGCACATGTCCAAACCAATGTAATCTTACCTCTCTGGCTTTGTCTCCAAACCTTCCAACCTGGGCTGACCCTCTAATATACTTATTCCTAATCCTGTCCATCCTCGTCACACCCAGTGCAAATCTTAACATCTTCAACTCTGCCACGTCAAGCTCTGACGCCTGCCTTTTTGTCAATGCCACTGTCTCCAACCCATATAACATAGCTGGCCTCACTACCCTCTTGTAGACCTTCCCTTTCACTCTTACTGGTACTCGTCTGCCACAAATCACTCCTGACACTCTTCTCCATCCACTCCATCCTGCCTGTACTCTCTTCTTCACCTCTCTTCCACACTCACCATTACTCTGAACTGTTGATCCCAAGTACTTAAACTCATTCACCTTCACCACCTCTACTCCCTGCATCCTCACCATTCCTCTATCCTCCCTCTCATTCACACACATATATTCTGTCTTAGTCCTGCTGACCTTCATTCCTCTTCTCTCTAGAGCATATATCCACCTCTCCAGGGTCTCCTCCACCTGTTTCCTCCTCTCACTACAGATCACAATGTCATCTGCAAACATCATAGTCCATGGGGACTCCTGTCTGATCTCGTCTGTCAACCTGTCCATCACCATTGCAAATAAGAAAGGACTCCGAGCTGATCCTTGATGTAATCCCACCTCCACCTTAAACGCACCCATCACTCCCACCACAGACCTCAACGCTGTCACACTACCCATGTACATATCCTGTACCACTCTTACATACTTCTCTGACACTCCCGACATCCTCATACAATACCACAACTCCTCTCTCGGCACCCTGTCATATGCTTTCTCTAAATCCACAAAGACACAATGCAACTCCTTCTGACCTTCTCTGTACTTCTCCATCAACACTCTCAGAGCAAACATCACATCTGTAGTGCTCTTTCCTGGCATGAAACCATACTGCTGATCACTAATCATCACCTCCCTTCTTAACCATCTTCCACTACTCTTTCCCATAACTTCATGCTAAGTAATCTGCAAAAATCATTCAGTTCATTAACCAAAACATGTTCAGGCACAACAAAAGTCATTACAAAGTTTAGACCCTTATTCAATACTTTAATTTATACATCAGACAGTTGGTATGAAGAAATATTATGTACATTGTTTAATGTGATACAATCTTTTCGAATAATTGTTGAATGTTCTGTGTGTTTTTTTCTGTGTTTTCTGCCCCCCCCCTGTGTTTCTTATACCTAAAGGGTCTGTATGAGGTTTCCTTTTTGCTACTGGAGATTCTTGGGTAGAAAGGGAATCTAAATCAGTGGCAGATGATAAATCCTCCTCAGAAGTGCCACTATATGTCTGTACTGTTTTTCTGAGTATTGATCTTAGTCTCTTTTTTCTATTAGTTGTTTTGAAACCTGAATCAGAAAAGCGAACACTTTTATGGGTAACAAAGGGTTTCCCTTTTTCATAGTCTACAATGTCCCTTTGGAATTTCTGGGTTTTCTTTTTTACAAGCTGTTCTTCTAATGTTGATAAATCTTTGGCCAAATTAGTTAGATAACTGCTAAAAAAACTTTCTGACTCATAAACCTTGGCCTCTTGGCAATTAGCAGTGACCTCCTCTATCTGTGTCTCAATCATTCTTTCATAGTAAGAGATCAAAATGTCTACAAAAAGCATGGATGCTTTATGTTGTGCTTGGGCTCAGTCTTGAGAAAGTCGGTCATCAATTTGGCCCACCAAAGATTGGATCCTGACTCGTAGACCTCGTGGTGTAATATCTTTAAGCTTGTAAGCTTTAAAAAGTTTTAGATGCCAAATATTGGCCATAAGTGTCCTCATGTTTTTAGTCAACTTTTGAAATAATAACCCACAGAGATGTCTGGGGTCTTCTTTTTCAAAAGTTGTGTTGGTGGAGTTAAATGGCTGTAAACCAAAAACCTCTAAATTATCTCTATCAGCAGATAGGCCCTGCAATATCCTAGTGAGATCCATAGTGTCAAATAAACCAAATATATCAATAGTTTTGGACACTACTGTTAATAAGCCAATATATGTAGATAGATATTCAAATATATAAATCTCCCTTAAAGTAGATGAGTCTCATATATTGACTTAATACAGACCATCTGTTTAATAGAACTCTGATAATGAGCAGAACATGATAACAAAAACATTTTTTTAAATAAAAATTCACCAAATGTTACTCATAACAACCCTTGATTTGAAACAATTGTCCAGATTCATTAGGTATATAGTCCAAAGAAAACTTCTTATTAATGAAAAATGACTGTAGCCGACCTTCGTCTCAGCCACATATCATATATATATATATATATATATATATATATATATATATATATATATATATATATATATATTCAATAAAGTCCACTACCCTTAGTAGCAAACCCCATAGTGCCTTTTTTAGGCAAGGCTCAAATGACAAACTTACCACTGTAAATAGCACAAGTAACAAAAATCTGAGGGTATTACTACTCAATGCCAGAAGTCTAAACCTCAAAATGCATGCACTCAAGGCACTCCTCAGTATGGAAAAAATCGATATATGTGTAGTAACAGAAACCTGGTTTAAGGCTCCAGAGAGCACCTCAGCACTACCAGGCTACAACTCCTACCATACATTTTGACCACAGAACCCAGACCGAAATATAAAAGGCGGGGGAGTATCCATATTCATCAAGAATACCCACACCTCTTGGTTAGTGGCACAGCACGATGCTTCAGAGATTATCCACGTGCAACTAACAATGGGCAAAACTGAAATTCAAATTGTAGCTTGCTACAGATCACACATCATGTCCCAGGACCCCCATTCCACATTTCTGGAAGCACTGGGTAACATAAATGTCCTACAAAACACCCTAATATTAGGTGATTTCTACTACCCAAACATTAACTGGGAAAACTACTCAAGTACTAACTCCCTTGCCCAACATTTCCTAGAATTTATAAACTCAAACATCCTGGAATAACTGGTCATCACTCCCACCAGAGGTGACAATATATTGGACCTGGTCATCACCAACATGGGTGACCATTGTTCTACACCAGAGTGCAACCCCTCATTGGTTAGATCTGACCATAAACAAATCACTTTGGATATCCACTCCCCACCCCCGGACAAGGAAACCACTGTGAAAAACTTTTCAAAAGCCAACTTCACGTTACTTAAGACGGAGGTGAAAAGTTTCAAAGCCCCCATACTATAGGATAATGCTGTCCAAGCTGCAAAATCCTTTACTAATGCATTCTACGGGCACTTACAAGAATGCATGGATCATGCTATCCCAAGCAAAACCAAGACTCACTCCTCCAAGAAAAGAAAACCAGTCTGGTGGACTTCTGCCATAAACAAGCTATACAACAGAAGGAGGAAACTAGTACAGAAAAGAGTAAAATCCCAAGAAGGGAAGACATCCCTGATTAGTATCAGCAAGAAACTATGATCCCTCATAAAATCGTCCAAGGCAAGCTTTGAAAGAAAGCTTGCCAAGGACTCCAAAGATGATTACAAGGCATTCTTTAGCTATGTCAAGAATCTAAGTGGTAATGCTCAGATCTGCTTGTAGTTAGTGCAGAATGGCACAAAATACACTGAACCAACCGATATTGCCAACATCCTGGCAGACAAGTTCAGTGCAAACTTCACCCCCCTCTCACCCCCAAAAGGGCCCATAAGCATACCAGAAGAATGTAGAGCCCCTGAAATCACAGGCACTCAGGTTAAAATAGCCCTCTCCAAAGCCAAAAACACAGCATCAACGGGACCGGACGGTGTCCCAGGCTGCGTCCTACATGAGCTCAAAGACAAACTAACCCCTCACCTAAACACACTGTTCAAACTCAGCTTCTCACCAGGCTATGTACCCATAGAGTGGTGCACAGCAACGGTTATTCTGCTCCACAAAGGTCGAGCCATAACAGACCCTGGGAACTATCGCCCTATAAGTCTGACTAGCTTGGTCTGCAAGGCTATGGAGTGCATCATCATGGAACTCATTAACAGATACATTGGGAACCTCCAAACACTGAACCCTACCCAGTTCAGCTTTGTTAAGGGCAGATCATGCCTCCTAAACCTGGTAGACTTCTTTGAGACAGTTACCAAGGCTATAGATGAGGGAAAGGTTGTACACACATCCTACCTAGACCTCACAAAGGCCTTCAACACCATTCCCATTCTAGTATTATAGACAAGCTCACCAGCCTGAACATAAACCCCTATGTCACAAGATGGGTTGCCATTTGGCTCATGGACAGAACCCACATGATGACAGTTGTGGGAGCTAGGTCTGACTTTAAACCGGTTACAAGTGACATTCCCCAGGGCTCAGTCCTAGGACCCCTCCTGTTCGGCATATACTTCTCAGAGGTACAGACAAGCACAGGAGGACTATGGCTGACCAAGTTCGCAGACAACTGCAAACTAGGGGCGATAACTGACTCACCAGCTGACACAGACATCCACCAAAAGCATCTCACTGAGACAGATACCTGGTGTCAAAATCATGGCCTCAAGCTAAATGCCAAAAAGTGCATAGTTATTCCCTTTGGAAATAACAAAGTACCCACAAACTACCACATAGGTGGTAGTCCCCTAAATACGGAAAATGTAATAAGGAACCTGGGGACCCAATTAGATAGTAATCTCTCCTTTGATAATCACATTGTCAAAGTGGTTAGAAAATCCTTCTATGTGGCCCACCTAGTCACAAAAAGGAGGTCATTGTGCCCCTCTACTCATCACTCATCAGACCTATCATAGAGTACAACGCCCCATTTGGGATGTACCTTAAAAGACACCTGTAACAGCTGGAAAGACCACAGAAGTACCTCACCAAGAGGATCACTGGTCTCAAACAGATGCCCTATGCAAATCGACTGAAGAAACTCCAGCTGTACTCGGTTGCATACCACCTGCTTAGAGGTGATCTCTGCCTGACATACAAGGCCATGTCCAACCCAGAAATTATGGACATGCTCCACCTAAAGAAAACCTCATCCCCTTGAGCCACACACTCTAGGGATCTAAACCTCACCACAATGATAAATAGGACATGCTGGATGGATAGATTCCTGTCCCAGAGACTTCCCATGCTTTGGAACAAGATTCCAATCTACATTAGGCAGAGCTCCTCACTAGCACTCTTCAAGAGAAACCTTGACGAGTGGATGGGAAACAGAAGGTTTACCCTGGGGATCACTTCAGTGGCTCTGCTGGACAGAGGCACAGGGAACTAATCTAAGGGGGCCATTCTGGCTAGGCTTATAAATGCCTTCGGGCAGATAGCCTAGTACATACCTATGAACCTGTGAACCTATGAATGAAATGACTAATGCTGTGTGACAAACCTGAAGGATGAATCCTGTGGCTATGCTCAGCTTAAACAGCTTAATGAGTTTGTATGCCAGTGCTTGTTTAGTATGCAAGGTATTAGAGGACATATGATCATGAACTGTAGCTCCTCACTCCTGTGTTGTTCTTTCTGTACCAGAACGTCTGAATGGCAGTACAGGAAGGCAGTACAGCATATCAGCTCTGTTTGTGTGGTGATCTGTAGCAAGCTGTCTGCTATAAATGCTACAATCATCTTGCCACAATTGAAAAAGAAGAACAAACATCAATTGAAGAGCACAGATGGCTAAGAGAACAGGGTTTTGTCTTGGAGTGCCAGCCAAATGGACAGGACATTTTTTGCTCTTCAAATGAGGAGCTGGAGAGGTGGGGTGCCAGATCAGAGAACAGTCCACTTGGTGCTGGAAAAGCCAGCTATGCCTCTGCAGCTAGGTATATTATAAAGTCTCATGAATAAAGTATTGATGGTCTTGAGAAGAACCTTCAGTACGTGTTTTTCAGTGATGATGGGAAGTTTAAGAGATTCAGTGGATATGTGCACTTTTGATAGGTCATCACCAGGGTAAAAGTCACACTGAATGTATTTTCTAGTTTGTTGAAAATGTTTACTGGATCAGAGTAGGTAGCATCATTATGAATATATTCAGAACAATGTTGGGTATTATTTCTTGGTTTCCCAACATAGCTAAAAAGTCTTTGTAATTGTCTCTGGCTTCAGATGATAACCAAAGTTCACTGATTGCTTCAGTAGACATAACAGAAATTTTTCAAATGTTTACTCACATTTCTGATGTTATCCTTAATATGACTTTTTTATATGCTTTATATGTTTATGATTTTTTTTTCTGTTGTACATTTTTATGGTACTGGACCAACAAGGTGGTTTGTTTTTAAATTTCCATTATATTTATATCTGATACAGACTATAAGTTCTGTACATCGATATATGTGGGCATATAATTCCTTTGTGAAGCCACATAGTATGGCAACATCCAGGTGACGCTGCTATAAGTGGCTTTTGAAACTTCACCATAAAATTTGATAAGATCCATACAACTGAAATCCCTGAAGTCCAGAAATTGTATTCAGCAGGTTTAGAGATTCTGAAGGTGAGAGTCAACAACTTATTGTCTGACTTAACCTGGGAAAGAGGCGCCAGGGCGAATAGTGCATGATAATATTTTAGTCATAAGGACATAGTGTGAATATTATGTCTTCTTCTGGATTTATTAACTGTTTTATCAATGGAGCTTATTAAATTTAAGAACTTGTGGGCATATTCTACATTGGAGGTATATGCAGTCCTTTTTATTGAGGGGTATTTGAAGTCAGTCAAAATAAGATGGATTTTGTTAATGAAACATTCATCAAGTACATTTAGGTACCTTACATAATTTTCAGGGCACATTGAGGGTCTCCTGCATAAGAATATAAACTGATAGTTGGACCTGCCCAATGTAGTGTGGCATTCAATATATTTAGTTTGTGGGTCTCTGGGAATCAGTATGAAGGCAGTCTGGCTCTTAATATATGGAAACAGCACAACAGTACATGACATTTTTATGTACCTTCGGAATAAATTATTGTCTATGATTCTCTTATGTATAGTATTTTAAGTGATGAAATAAAGTATGAGGTGGTCTCAAAAAATGAAATCAGTATCGCCTGTTACAAGATTGATTACTATCTCAGAGATCATTTTTACCAAGGCAGTATTGACAAGAAAACTTTGGACTTTTTGAGTGTACCAAACCCTCAGATTCCAAGTATCTTCAGTATTCCGAAGCTACATAAAAGTGTTATTGAGCCCCCTTAAAGACCAATAGTAGCAAGGGCAGGTTTACATACAGAGCCATTAGCCATTTATATAGATCAAAAATTAAAGAAATTTGTGGTAGCTATTAAGCATATTACAAAGGATTCCTGGGATTTTTTGCATAGTATTACTAAAGATATGTATGACAATGACTTAATATTTGTTACCACTGGTGTCATTGATCTGATCACTAGTATACCTTAGACTGGTTTCAACAAGTATCGATGCAGTGTAATAAGATCTCTAACACTGAGATAAACTTGATAGTTGAGTTTATGGAAACAATTTTGAAGAATAATTTTATTTATTTTAAAGGGGAACATTTTAGGCAAACTAGAGGGGTTGGCACTTTTTTCTAACTTAGTTTTGTACTACTGGGAAAGTAATTTTGTATTCCCCTCAGAATATTTCCCCAAAATTGTTTTATATACTCGTTTTTTAGATGACATTTGTTTATAAGGGCAAAGAAGAGGACTTAAAAAGTTTTTTGGCCTTTTTGGATACAACTATAACTTTTTTTAAATTTACTAGCAATTTTGCTCAGGACCATATAAATTACTTGGATGTACCCATATATAAAAATTTTGAGAGTAGGAATTTTGAATCAAATTTTTTTCGTAAAGATACATTTTCAAATTCTTATTTGCATTTTTTTAGTGAACATCCCTTGTACCAATAAAGAGGCATCGTGAAAGCCCAGATGATTAGAGCCTCACGTATGACCACTGGGGAAGATATGTTTAAACAAGAGTTGAATTATATTAAGAGACTTTTTCTTGATAGATGTTACCCACTGGACTTGGTGGAATAAATAGGGAATGAAGTATGTATTAAACTTAAAAGTCTTTATAGACCCATTTTGGGTATAAAAGACAGTTGTGTAAAGGTATCAACATCAGAGGGCTTACATGAAGTACCATTTGTGTATGAACACAGTAGTGATTCAAAGGAGTTTGAAAATATTATTAAAAAGTATTGGGGAGTCTTGAGATTAAATCCTGAATTACAAAAAGTTTTGAAGGACACCCCTAGGTTTGTAAGAAAAAGAGGTACAAATTTGAAAGAAATTTTCAAAAGAAAGGGAAATGGGAGTAAAACCAAAAATGGTAACATTAATAAGAAATTGGGTATCTTTAAGTGTAATTTTTGCAATCAGTGTGCATATATGGCTAATACTAGAGAGATAGTATTAGAAGCAAGGAATATCACTATTAGATCTAAAGGACATTTTAATTGTGGTTCAAAAGGTGTTGTATACTTAGTGAAGTGTACCTCCTGTTTAAGTTTTTATATAGGTAAGACAGAGAGGGCCTTCAGAAAGAGAGTATACAAACATTTTTTTATGATTTGATGCACAAAAAGGAAACAAATGCCTTGTATAGGCATTCTATTGAATGCTCGAATTGCAATTTTTATTTTTTTTATTATTAAACAAATAGAACCAAACTCAAGAGGTGGTCACTGGGAAGCTATACTTGAATACCGTGAGTTGTTTTGGCAACTGAAATTGGACACAAGTAGAGCCCCAGGACTGAATGATAATATTAGTATTTCTAGTGTTCTGAAATTAAAATTTGCAAAATTATGAACATTTAACATTTTTATTGTAATGATTATGTGTTTATTATGCATTCTTGATACATATGCAAGAATTTTAAGTGTACAATATGGTTTTAAATCTTTGAAGAAGTTTGGATTATGAATATTCATGAATATCTTGCTGTGCTTGTATGTAACTGGTGCATAGAGGTTTTAAATATTGACTAATGTATTTTGCAACTGTTCTGATGAAGTTTGGCAATAAACGTTATGAAAGCACTAAACCATTATATTTTGGAGCTGTTGCTTTCATTCTGGCACATTGTGTGGTGTTATTGGTTTCTTCAGTGTGATTTTGTTTACTGTGTATTAAAAGTGTTGGATCATCATCCATAACCATTAAGGTGTCTGCAAAATATCCCAACCAACAAACTGAAATAATGAGGAAAAAGGTCTTACAGAAAAAAACAAAATCAGTAAAAAACAAAAGAAAATTCTACCAAGGCTAGACATTACACTGTGTAATTCCTAACCCTAATGGTTATGGATTTCAGCTGGGTATGACAACCCTGTGTTTCCAAATGTTAGCCAAACATTCCACTTATGTTGTGCTGATGATGCTATAAGAAGGATGAAACATGCATGTCCACATCTATTGGGGTTTGGCTTTATTGGCCTGAATTTGTCCATAAATAGACTTAAAAACCCGTGGACATTCAGCATTGCTATATAGCTGTAATACCTGATGTCCTTAAAAGGTCATTTGCATATATCCCATGTTGCCTCTAATACAAGAGGTTTACGGAATCACACAGTGGAAAGTCTAACCTTGCTAGATTTTTCTTTTCATTTTTGCTGCTTCTGTAATCTTATCACAATGAAACTTTTGCATTCATGTCATAAACAGCATTCAAATCACCTCAATGCGCAATCAGTATTTGCACCAAGTGCACAGAGTTAAATGTTTGGCTCCATTCACATATCTCCAGTATGAGATTCACAGAATCCTTGATAAATATCTGAAGACATCTTTCCTCTGCCCATCTGCCTATCCTATATTCTAACAACCCTTATCAAGGATATAAACATGGCAGCAAGACATTTGGAGAGGTTCTGCCACATGTTAATACAGCACTGATTGCACTTGTGGCCTCCTTTAGCTGAACATGAACTAACTGGCTTATTTTTGAATGTTGGTTGCCATATTCATTTTGAATATAAATGGCCATAATGTATTAAACATTGTACATATCCATCTGGTTCTTAAGATTTTTTAGCAGCATATAGTGTAACAACTGACTGCAAGTTAGAGATTTAAATTTCTTTTTTGAAGATTGCATAATACTTTTTTACTCTACATAATGGTGACTGAATACATATTCTCATCTTTCTGCAGAGCCAACACAACCTTATCCATGCTCAGGCAATCATTCCACTCTCGAATGGTTCTTCACAAATTCCCACCAATAATTTTTAGTCTCTGTCAGTGGATTTATCATGTTTCAGTGACCACTGCTTTATCTCCACTATCTTGTTGGTTAGTAAGAAGAGAACAATGCCTTCAAAAAATAAAAACATACAAAACCTTATGTGATAAGTAATAGTCTCTGCTTGGTTTAGGTTAGCTAACTTTGGCTGAGAGTGTGTCTCTTCTTAGATGGATTATAAGATGGCAATGCAAAATGTTCTTACACAGCACTATTAATACAAAGAATGTACTATCCTTGAAAAAGAAAAAGAGTTGGCTGTAGTCTTGAACTATGGATTATGTGTGAGTTAAAGGACACCTCTGCTGCTTGTAATGAGGCAGAGCATGCAAAATGGCCATAATTACAGTGGTCTGTTCAGAGCAAAGTATAAAAGACTCACCAATAAAACCAGAATACATTTAATAAAACAATGTGAAGGCTGTCTCCTTGGCAAGGTCAGAGTATTTTAGAAAGGAAAAAGTTGCAGAAAGGAATATGCCTATTCAGTTAAACTGTCTGGTAATGATGCCATTATTATACTACATAATCGTTTGCTAAACAGTTTGCTTCACACATTAGTGTTACCAAGCCAACCAGCTGCCTTTTTCTTGTCTTTACAACATGGACCATCTTTCTCCTTGAGGCACATTTTCTATTTTCAAAAATTTCATCATGTAAAGTCAACTTCTGGCTTAGAGAAACTACAATTACGGGAGGACATCCTCTGAAGGTGTCTTCTCCGAGTTTACTTTAAACTATAATACTTTCTTTACTGTCTATCTAAAGGATATTATTAATATCTCTGTCAGAAGTCAGTGCCACTTTCTCTGAAGTGAGGAAAATTTAAAATATCAAATATATCCTAAAGGAGGGCTCATCCATTAAATCCCACATTGTCAGACTAACAGCATTACTATCACCCTTAAGTTTCAAAAAAGGATACAGCCACACAGTTGCATTTTTCCTGTTTTTTTTTTTTTTTCATGGGGTGGGTGTGGGATGGGGTGGAGTGGTGTAGTATCAACTGCTACCACTTCTTTTGATCCAGACTGTATAGCTTTCAGGGTAGGTTGTTCAATCCGCAATGAGACTGGAACATAGTTTTATCTCCTGAAGATGTTAATTTAAGACTAGACCATAACGTGTTCCTCATATGCGTAGACATATTACTAGATACTTGCCTCATAAGACATTTACTGATGGACTATGTAGCTTGCAAATAGAAACAACTGCAATGTTTTAACACTGAGAAAGCCTTCAATTGGACAGAATGGGAGTACATACTTTTGGTGTTGAGTATGGCTTTCCATAAAAATGTATCCAAACACTGTGAAAAGATTATCTGAATTCAGTAATTCGAGTTAAAATTCAGGGAAGCTTCTCTACCTTAATTAGTATAAGTCAAAGTATCCACAAAGTGATGTCCTTTATTGTGTATTTTGTTTGCACTATACCTACAACCTTTGGCACACCAGCTGAGAAATTTATTTTAGGGAATAGTTTTTTGCTAGAGAAAACAATGCATGTTAGCCCTTTATGCTGATGATCTGTTGATATATTTGAGAAAATTAGACATCTATATGGAATGTATCCTTTAGGAGCTGGGTAGGCCTGGTTCTGTGTTTATTATTTTATTTTTACTAAAACTGGGACTCTGCATAACAATTGCTAACTCTAATGGGAATTAGTGATATTAGGTAGCCAGAAAGAATATTATTTATTTATTTTAGAATTCCTTAGCTTTCCAATGTTCACTAAACAAAGGAAAAAAATATATATGACTTGCTGTCTCAAAGGTGTATTTCTCCTCATAGATAATTTGAAAGGCTTGTTATTGCATTTTCCCAGGGAATGCAGGGAGTTTAGATGTTCATATTGCCCCAAGTTTTTTATATGTCATAGGACCTTCTGGTTTCCCCTTATTTGGGAATTTACAGGAGGCTGAATACATTGATTACTGATATTTCTGGGCTAGAAAGCAACACAAGGTATCATGGCATAGGATCATTCTTCTGACAGCCTGGGTAGACTTTGGAGTGCCTGGCTTGGAGATGTATAACTTGATCAGCTGTATTTAAAGTTTTTCATCATTTAAGTAGTCCTACATATGAAATGTCATGGAAGGAATTAATCTTGCCTAGCTAGATGTATTTTGTTTGTTATATGATTAGATATTTAAAAGGGGGTTGAGGGTAGAAGCAACAGCATTTTTTTAAGACTGCAATAAGGGTTGGCTCCATTGTGTAAAGTATAGATTTCTGTTTGGATGTGAACATTTGGCCCTATACAAACTTTTTGCCAGTTCTGAGTCATTTATATGGATTTTAATAGTTGGGTCAATGGAAGACTTCCTGTAATGGTTTCAGATCTGTTGGATTCTCAGGGTTCTAGAGATCTCAGCTTGGACATTATTTCATAACCAATTCCAAGTTCTCCCAGAGGAATATCGGATATATAATAAATTAGTAAAGTATCTGAGGAACTTAAAAGCTGAAGCAATTAAGGAGCAAGAGGGTCACCTTGACCTGAGTTCTAGGTGGATGTCTCTGTTACACTGAGAACCAATTAGTCTAGCATATAACATATCGATCAGTTAGTATCAAAAGGTAAGAGGAGAACTGAAGATGGTGCGGGAGTGTGATCTTGGCGTTTAGACAGAGAATACTCTGTGGGAGGAAATTGAGTATTGCTATAGATATGCTACTGATTCAAAGAGATGCTGATTATTTGGCTGGCAGAGTCTATATAACTATTTTTTAATTCCAGAAAAGATTTGTAAACAATTCAACCCAAACAATGTAATTCCAAGGACGCATAGCCATTTAGTAATATTTCAAAGAAGCTACAAGACCACATTACAATTTTAAAAATCAGTTCCAGTGTAGATACCCTTTTATCCATCTGATTCACCATCCAAGCTTTTTTAGTTTAAACCACATCACAATCATTCAAAAGACAGAGTAAAGGAAAAGGCCAGGACAACAAAGTGGCATCCATCAATCTCACATCATAGATTCACAGGTTGTTACCAGACTAATGACCAATAGAGCTATCACATGCCTAGCCACACATTCCAAGCCATTTGGGTCCAGAATATCATATACTTCTATGGGGGTGGTGTGTTAGTAGGGAAGTACCTAAGGGAATGTAGGGGGGTGTTAGGATAATCATTTCCTTATTGATGGCCTCTGTCAATAAAGGGCATCGGAGTAAATTTACAATTTCTTATCTAATTGTCAAAGCTTCATTTTAATAGGGTATGGTTTACATAGGTGGGGAGTCTATTCCATAGTATGAGGATCCTTTATGACACATATCTGATTCTCCAGCACATTCTGTTTATGTCATAAGTGAATCTCCGATCCGTGAATTTAGTATCTCTGGTTCTGCTTGTATTATGTATGTGCAACATATCCAACAAGGGTGGGCCTGAGGAAGCTCTGTAAACCAGGCAAAGATACTCTCTCAGCAGCCTGTAGGAGAATAAATACAGAGACAGATCCTTTAGGCAATCAGTGTAGGACAGGGTATGCATGCTCTGAATATTCCAGGTGAGAAACCTGTGTGGGTGCTGCAGCTGTTGTAAGTGTCTGTTTAAGTGTATACCAAATGGGGCATTGTACTTAATGATATGTCTAATAAGGGGTGAGGAGAGTAGTACTATGACTTCTTGGACCTGGATATCTTAAGTTGGGCAACATCAAATGGTTTTCTTACTATCATAGCTATGTGTTGGTCAAAGGTGAGATTGCTGCCTGTACATGTTTTTAGATCCCTTACTATCGGGTCGGCTCTTAGGGGTGTATTATTGATGGAGTAATTAATGTGGGTTAACAGTTTCCCAAAGGGCATTATAATGCATTTTTGGCATTGAGCTTTACGCTATGGCTTTGGCAGCAGCCATTTGTCTGTGTTAAACCCTCTTGCAAGATGTCAGTGTCTTAGGTGTAATCTGTAAAAGCTCCCAATTTACAGTAGTCTGTAAACATTGTGAGCCACAGGCCTTGAACATTAGCCTTGACTTCTAAGAAGTAGATGCCAAACAGGACCAGGCACAGCATAGAGTCCTGCGGTACTCCACTGGTAGTTGGTCCCTTGGTGGAGTTGGTCTCACTGATCTTGACATCTTTTGTCCTGTCTGTGTGCCAGTCAACAGCCCAGTGAGTTATGCAGAGATTTATACCTAGCTCAATGATATCTGAGTGGAGTATTGCATCAAATGCTTTGGCCAGTTCAAGATATGCAGTATGAACTGTTTTACCCTTATCTTTGACTTGCTGACCCTTCTAGAGACATCTACAAAGTTAAGTGAGCACAACCTTCCTTTAACAAAATCAAATTGTGATATGCCCAGTGTCTGTAGGTTGCCAGTAGGCTCATAGGTTCATAGGTGTTTACTTGGTTAATGACCACAAGGGTCTTTTTAAACCTAGCCATGCATTCCAAATCTCTCACAAATTCTGGTGCTTTTGATAAGTGTAAGCAGGGGGATGGGGGATGAAACATTTATGTTTGTTTATCATTCTCATAATATTGCCTTCATGGCTTTGCATATTAGGCTTCTTCATAGCTTCATAAGAAGTTACTAGGCTAATGGTCCAAGGGCCTTTACAAGCCTAGCCATGAAAAAAACCTGTGTACCCTAATTGATAATAGTTAGATGGTCATTGTTAGCAGAGCAAATTTATGATCAGTAAGAAGCATAGGTGGCACCCCTGAGGTGAGTTTGTGGTTGCCCATGCAGTTGTCAAGGTTGCACTTAAATAGGGTCATTGAGGAGCTCTGTTTCACATGAAGTGAGAGCTTATTCCAGAGGAGCAACAATCCTGGGAGCTATATCTGTCTCTCACACATATTCTGTTAATGCCACATGCTAGGTTGAGTTCCCTTGAGCTAGTGACTCTTTTCCCATTTGATTTAGAGATGTGCAGGATTTCAATTAGGGCAGGGTCAGAGATTGCACTATAGACCAGGCAGAGGTCGCCTCTCAGCAGCCTGTATGATACAGAGTACAGTGACAGGGATTTCTGTTGTTCCATGTAGGTAATGTTTTGGAGGCCCTGGATTCTCTTGGTTGGGAACCTATGTGGTCTCTCCAGTTGCTGCATGTGTCTAGTGAGGTACAAACAGAAGGAAGCATTGTACTCAATTAGTGGTCTGATAAGGGTCAAGTACAGTGGAGTTATAAACTCCTTAGTCTTCGATGCAATGCCCTTACTTATGAGATGTGCAATGTAGAAGGTTTTCCTTACCACTATGAACACATGGTGATTGAAGTTTAGCTTGTTATGAACTTGTGTTCTCAAGTCTCCTACCACTGGGTTTGAGCTTAGAGGGGTACTATTTGTATCATAATTAGCAAGTACTACCTGATTGCCAAAGGGGATAATGAGGCAATTTTGTGTGTGTGTGTGTGTGTGTGTGTGTGTGTGTGTGCGTGTGTGTGCGTGTGTGTGCGTGTGTGCGTGTGTGTGTGTGTGTGTGTGTGTGTGTGTGTGTGTGTGTGTGTGCTTAGTTTTAGTCTATGGTTTTGGCTCCAGTCATTTGTCTGTGTCGGCTGTTTCTGTAATATGTTAACATCACAGGGGGAGTTGATGATTGCACCTAATTTACAGTCACCTGCAAAGTTAGTAAGCCACAGGCCATCTCCTTTTGTCTGGACTTTAGAGAAATATATTCCAAACAGTAGAGGGTCCAGTACAGATCTTTATGGTACACCACTGGTGGAAATGGATTCCCCAATTTTGACAATGGGCATTCTATCATTGAGATAGTTGGCTACCCATCTGATAACATATGGATTAATCCCCAGCTGGGAGAGTTTCTCAATAATCCTTGAGTGGGGAATTGTGTCAAATGCCTAGGCTAAATCAAGATAGGCAGTATGTACTGCTTTCCCCTCATCCAGGACTTTGGTGACATTCCCAAAGAAGTCAACAAGGTTTAATATGGAAAAGCAACCCTCGATAAAACCAAACTAGGTTGGGTCAAGAGTTTGAAGGTTGCCTTATGTCCTGGTTGGTCAGCTCCATGGTGATTCTTTCCATGGCCTTCCAGATAAGGCTGGTTAGGCTAACGAGTCTATAGTTCCCAGGGTCAGTTGATGGACTGCCCTTCTCCAAGGAGATTACTGCTGCTGTTTTCCTCTCCGCCAGCACAAAGCCAGCGCACAGGCTGTGGATAAAGAGAATGTCAAGTGGTTCTGCAAGGTCACATTTTAGATTGTTTAGTAAGCAGCTTGGGATGTTATCTAGCCCCACAGAGGCCATGTTTTTGGCCATAGTGAGTGCTTGTATGACCTGTTCTTTGGAGATGCTCACTAGAGGACTGGTATCAAGAATGCAATGGGGTATGGCTGGTGGGGCCAGGGGGATGAAGTTTTCACCAAATCTGTTAGCTAGCAGGTTGGCAATTTCTTCAGGTTCTGTGTGAGTGGTACTGTCTGCTATAAGTTTGTCACACAGCCGGGTATTCCCTTTTAGGTTCGACAATTATCTAAAGAATGCCTTATGATTGTCTTTAGCTAGGGATGCTAATTTAGTCTCCTAACTAGCTTTAGATGACTTTATAAGGCTTCTGATTTGCTTGTTTAAGCTGTGGGGGGTATTCTTCCTCTGTTGAGTAAGTTCTCTCTTTTTCTTAGATATTATTTTCTTTCTTTTGTTATATAACTTATTTATACTCGCAGTCCACTAGAATGGCTTGTTTCATGAGTGGACCTGGTTTTGGTACTGTCTGGAGTGGTACAGCCAAGTCAATACATTTGTTTAACTGAATATATAAGGCGCTTGTGTACTCCTCTGCATATGAGCTGTGTTAGCAGGGCATTTGAAACTTTTTATACCATCGCTTAGAAGAATATAGTTTGCCTTGGAGAAATTTTTCAGTTTTCGTTTTGCTCCTGTGGGGGTGTCAGGTCTGATCTTTACTTCAAATGAGACAGATTTATAGCCTGTCTTAACCAGGAAGAGCAACACACTGGGGGTAGTGCAGTAGCCCCCACATGTTGGTGAGTACTAGGTTTAGGACATTTGAGCCCCTTGTGGGCATTCAGATTAACTGTTCCAGGGCATTTGAATTAACAAAGTCCAGGAACCTCAGAGTGATCATGTTTGTGCTTGTGTAACTCATCCAATCAATGGACTGGTAGTTGAAATCTCCCATGACCAAGGTGTTTGGCTGTATATTAAGCAACAATAGCAATTTCAGGTAGGCAGTGTGCTTCTCCTGGTTCATGGTGGAGGACCTGTAGCTTGCTATGATGTGGTAGGATATTTTTCCTAGAGTTATTTAGACCAGAATAGCTCTAGAGTGTTGTACTGTTTCACCACTCTTGAGGTGTATTTGGATTCAGTGAAGATGGATGCACCTCCAAATTGGTTCTTTCACACTTGTTTTGGGGTCTGAATGTGAGAAAGGCATTATAGCTTTGTACAACTGGGGTGCTGTCTGTGGACTTGAATCAAGTCTCAGTTACTGCATGGACATCAGCATCTTCCAAGGTGAGGAGTGCTTCCAGAGAGTGCAGTTTACTGTTTAGGGTCCTAGCATTAAGCCGCATGACCTTGGGTTTGTCTCTAGTGGATTTCTTTACATGCAAAGTTTCGTGGTTGTAACTTGGTCTAAAAAGGCTCTATGGGGCAGGCAAACATCTTTGCCAGCATCCAAAAGCTTTGAGGAGACAGTTGAAGGCAATCTCTGGCAAAGCATTGTGATCTGTTGACCATGTCTTCACAGGCTGACAGATACTGGATCCCCCTGAAGTAACACAAGAAGCAAAGACAATTATTGAAATCAATCATTTTTGTCTGTATTGTGACATCATCCTAGGTGAAGGTAGAATGCTGCTTAGGGCTAGGGACACACCTGCCTGGGACACCTAATCTGAGAACTCAATCATATTTCTCTTCATATGCTCCAGAGAAATATGTCTCAAGTTATTCACTCCAATGTGTACTATGACAGAGTTATAACTGTAATTGTTGCTGAGTGACTTGAGTGCATGCGTGATTTGATGGATCCTGTCACCAGACAGGTAGCTGACCGTGATCTTCTCCTTGTCCAACCTGGTGAGGGGGACATCTGTGTGTCTCACTATGGAGTCACCTATAACCAGAACATTTGGTTTTGAGGTGTTTTGCCTTAGGGGCTTAATTGTTGAGACACTGATATGTGTGTTGTTATGTGTAATGTCGATTCTGTTCATGTACCAGTATGTGTCGGTTGCTTGTGCTTGGGAGGTCTCTGGTATTTTGGTAGGCACTTAGTGAGTATCTCCACATACCTGGGTTTATGCGTCTTAACTTTATCTTGTGTAAGTGCAGAGGTGTGTGTGCTAACAACCTGTCTGATGTATTGTTTATTGTTGTGTGAGAGGACTGATTCCAGGTTCATGGAATAGTAACATCTTTCACATACTGTATTTGTTTGCTTTAGGAGCAGGTGGTTGTTAGTATATATGAGGCAATTGCTACATTGCCTCAGGATGCCCATGTCAAGCAGGCTGGTTGAAGAAATGTTAGGAAGCTGATTATCAATAGTAGTAGGTGAATCCGTATGAACTAATTTGTGAGATGGCAGGTTAGAATAGCTTTTGCTCTGGTATTAACAATGAGACTTATACAATAGAGGATCAGGGATGGAAAAGTGTGGCAAAGCTGCCTAGTGTGCAGCTGAATTACCCGCAGAGCAGCAGGGAAGCCTGGGATGGTTACACTGATTGGAATCTAGGGAAAAAAGTGATTATAGACATTTGCATCTATACCGGGCACCGCTAACCCCATTGCATGGTGTGCAGCTATGTACAAAACTGAGGCTTATGTACAGGCTAAATTAAACAGTTTTAAATTAGTCTGCTAATAGGAAATGACACAACAATCCTTCCTCCAGCAATCCCCATCTCACACGGCTATATCTACATTCTTCTGTCACAAGGATGCAGAGGAGTCTTTCTTAATGTAAGATGGCTGGATCTGAGTTACAGTGTATATAAACAGGCTAGATTCAGCAAGTCTAGATCTAGTCTATGCTATATAAGCAATATTACAGTCCAAGCAAGTGCAGATAATGAAGCAGACACAGACAGAAAAAAAACAGTCAAAAAGGTACAAATTATTGCAGTAAAACAGTAAAGTGTAGTTGAAAAGTGCAGATATAACTCAAAATAAACTTAATTTCTTGTTCTTAGCTTTGGATGGCTGGGATTCAAGCAAAAATACTCTGGACCTCTGGCAAAGGATGCCAAACGTAGAGAACCTCCGGTTAATTAGACTGATGAGTCTGTAGTTCCCTGGGATGGCTGATGGCCCACTCTTGTGGAGTGGAATGAATGTTGCAGTCCTCCATTCACTTGCAATGTAGCTGTTTTGAAGCTGTAGTTGAAGAGATCCTCAAGTGGTCCTGATAGGTAGGGTTTAGACTGATCAGGAGGCAGCCAGGGATGTTGTCAGGACCCACAGAGTCGGTACTCTTGACTTTAGTGAGTGCTTCCAGCACCTGGTCCCTGCTAATAGTTGGGGAGTGGGGTTGGGTGTGAAGTTTCATCTGAATTTATCAACCAGTAGATTTACTCTGTCATCCTGATTTGTGCAGGTGGTACTGCTCAACACCAGTTCAGAAACTCCTGTGTGTTTAGGTTTTAAACATTAATGTTGCTAACACAGCTGAAGAAGGCCTTGTGACTGTCCTTAGCATGCAAGGTTATTCTGACCTCGTAGTTGCCCTTGTTGGGCTTAGTTAGACCTCTTAGTTTACTGTTAGGTTTATAAGAGAGCACATGTCTTTAAGGGAGTTTTGTTCTTCCTGATTTTGGCCCTGAGGTTTCTTCTTTTATTATATACCTGGTCACCCCTGGGATTCCAGATACTGGCTAAGGCTCTTGCCGCCCCTATAGTGCCTTTTTTTAGGCAAGGTTCAAATGACAAATTTACCACCGTAACACAGCCAAGAAAAAACGCGTCTATATCACGTTATCGAAATGTTACTACATCGAATCACTAAAGATCGGCCTCTAGTGATCGATGTAGTAAAACATCGAATAATGTTAAAAAAACAAACAAACAAAAATAAAAACTAACAAGTGTAGGAAGGGAGGCAGGCCCCCCTGCACACCCCACATGGGGGGTTGCACCCCCCATGCCCCCCACTTAAATATTCCAACTCTGCGACTGCACTACATTGAGGTAAACGGAAATCTCCCCCTATTTTTTCATCTTTGTTTAAGCATGCTTTTTTGTCACTGATGGTAGCAGTTCAAATATTAAACTAGGGAGCCCCTCCATCCCTCATGCAAAAGAACTTTCTCTAGAAAAAACTGCTGAGGGATAAGTCTCCCCATTCTTGGTAAAAACCTCTGAGAGAGGTCTTGTAAACCCTGCGTAATGTCCCTTAGGCTTCAGCACTTTCAAAAAATATGGAACCAGTGCCCTTCCATGTTTCCCTCACATCTCTTGCAGCAGAGAGTCACAGATGGGAACATTCTATTCCACCTCAATGGTGTATAAAAGAAATTAAAAAGGCACTGCTTAAAGAAATGTAAATTTTCTTCATCTTCCCGGCATATCTTAAAGCCTCTAAGACCTTGCCTCAGTCTTCTCCACTAATTTGTATATCTAAATTATTCTCTCTGACCATTTTATATGTATCCATAACCTTATTTCTAAAGGCACTGAATATCACAAAATACTGACTGATCTTCTGTGTAGCTGGGTAGCCACTCTAACCTCTACTCATTCATTAAGCCAGGAGGGACAATCCTTATGTCCAGCTTTGGCTCATTAAATCATTAAGCGAGACAATTATCTTATCAAATATCCCTCCCACAATCATGGCCACTCTCATCTCTCTCTGCAAACTCATTTCAGGTTATACACCTGTTTGACCAACTAATTTTCCAATAATGTTAAGCAAGACAATCTCTTAATAGAGCTGACACCTCTGTAGCATCTGTCCCACACAGTTCAAAGTATCTAAAGGTGGGATATCCTCTCAAAATGACATCATATCTGCACTGGTCACAGCCCAGTAAAGACTATCCAACCGTCTTTTATCCATGGAACTTATATTCTGAGATTGGTGAGATCCACATGAGATAATCCTTGTGTACAGACCCAATAGACCCCCTCCTGCTCCCATCCTTATGTTATGGATTGAATCCATTAATTAATAAATCTTGCAGTAACCATAAATAAATCCATCTTTCATAACCCTCAAAATCCATCAAAACCTAATAACAAAGTTACTGAATCCCAGGAGAGTCTGTATTTAACTTTTGACAAGCAAAACTGCTGATCCATTTCCGTAGGGAAGCACGAAAGGATGTGCTGGAAGCCAAGAGCAGTGTACAAAACCAACAGTAGTGTAAACCATGTAACTGCTTGTATTCTCTGGGGAATATTAAGGCAAATCTCCTCCCACCTACAGAAAAATGATTTAACTTTTTCAGAAATCTCCCTGTAGGTATGCTGAACTGACCATTCTAATGTATTAGTGAATTGCAAGCCAAGATATCTGATATTGATAGTTTCCTTCAAAAACAGCAAACTGCAAAGAAGTTTCCTTGAGAGAGTGAAATTTATTCACAGTGACCATAGTATTCAGTTTATTTATTTTGGATTCACCATTCAGGAAGTAACAGATAACTAGTCCATTATGCCATCCCTACCGTATACCTTGGTTTCTCTGCATCACTGCTAGCTCGATCCCTATCTGCTACCTCCACATTTTTATGTAACTATTTATATAGTATTTTTATTCTATAACTTTTTGCAACTGATCATTGAAAATAGTAGCACATTACTATATTTATGTTTCATTTTTTATAGTATATTTGCATTTTCTTTTTTTTTTTTTTTTTTTATGACACTTTGATCTGAGCCTGAAACCTGGTCATTTTCTGATCAGTTCTCTATCTGTATCTTATCAAATACTCTGGCTAACTAACTAAATAAATGAACTACGTAAAAAAGACTGCACATTAAACATGACTGAAAAAGTATGCTTCAGGGTTAGAAAGATTAATCAGCAAGTCATCAGAAAACAGAGACAGATGGTAACATCTCTTTTCATCTTGCAACCAGCAAAGTGCATTGGGCATTCCTCAACCTAGCATTAAGCAGTTCAAGATAGGTAGCAAACAATAGGGGGGATTGTGGGTGTCACTGTATAGTCTCTTGATGCATCTCAAATCATTCAGACAATTTGAAACCTACTTTAGTGATCCATTGATTCCAAAAGGGGACACTAGTCCATAAAGAAAACTCATCCTTCTGAGAAGCATAAAAATATAAGACCTGGTTATCTAAGCAAAACTTTCTCAGCATCCAAGCATGCCACCAATAGTGACCCTTTTCTCTCTCTGACACAGGGTAAGGCTATTTTCAGGAGATTAACATGTGTAGGTCTACCCTGAATAAACCCTGTTTGATTCTAAAATATTAGTAATGGATATAGGGGGCAACATGTTTGCCAACAATGCTGCAAGTCATTTATATTTGTAATTCGAAATGGAGACAGGATACTTAGACTCTACCAAATCAGGGTCATTGCTCTGCTTTAGCATCATGTCATAATTACCTGTTTCCTGGATCAGGGAACTCCACCCCCATTAAAACATAATTGACAAGAATAACAAAATTCTTTCTAAACTTGGCTTTAAATCCATGGCTGTCCTCAAGGGGAGTCTATTTAGATCAGAGGTCTAACCCCTTTTTGTTCCTTCAGCATGAACACCTTCTGATCTGGAGATAACCAGCTTCAACAAATTTAGGGAAAATTACCTTCTTTAATGTGAGGAGGGGGAGTGATGCACACTGGGCCTTAATTCTATTCCTAAACTTAGCGCCCCCTGGATCTCTGGTGTACAGATTCCCATAACATGACCTAAAAGCATTAACAATACCCTCTTGATCCCTAATAACAACCACAGGTCCCAGAGATGAAATTCTATAATTTCCTCCCTCTGTAAACTACTGCCTCAAATTCACACTAGAAACTTCTGCCATTTTGGGGTTATATCATAGTCCTTTAACTTCAAAGTGCTCAATGCCTGATTCACTTTATACTCTTTAAGACAGAGTCCACTGCTATCTTAAACATCTAACCTTCTGTTCAAAGCCCCTACATCTTGTCCAACCTTGCCAGCAAGGGTTTTTGTTGTTTTGCCCTGAAGGACTCACCTTGACCAACTAGTCTTGCAGAGCTATGTTCCCATGGGTACTCCATCAACAGCAGAGGTGCCGGAAGCTGTTGAAGACTGGGGAGGGGTGGAGGGTTAGAGGGACACTTAGTGATCTAAAAAGGGCAGTTTTTTTAAAACTATTTACTATGACAATGTAGGTCCACTTGGGGGACATTTTAAGCTTAGCCAACTTCCCTGTGGGTGCTTGAATTAACATTTCCTGAATGGTCTCACCTATCCCATGGCTGATAATTGTGTATTAGCCCTAGTGAGAATAATTGTGATCACACCTTAGATAATTTGAGGAGAACCATGTAAGGGATGCAGCATTTAGGAACTGCCTCTATCCATTAGTGACATGAGGGGCAGTCTTGGAGTACATTTTCTATTACCCATTCATAGATGCAAGTTGCATTTGAATATGGATAGGGATGAGCTTCGTTTTACTTGAACGGATAATCTGTTCTAGAACAGTGGTAGCCTCTGTGATATATATCCATCTCTCCACAACATTCAGTTTAGATACTTGGACTGAGTATTTCTGATGCCATTTGACTTGCTGATGTTCAGTAGTTCCATCAGTATTGGGTGGAAGGATGCCTTGTATGCCAGACATAGGTCACCTCTAAGCAGTCTGCTGGATACTCAGTATAGGGATATATCTTTGGGGTGGCCCACACAAGACCTATTGTTTAAGACTTGTATCCTTTTATTAAGGTATCTCTGTGGGTATTCCAACTGTTGCATGGGTCTGGACAGATACATGCCAAAGTGGGCATTATACAAAATGATTGACCCAATGAGGGCTTTCGTAAAGGGGGGCAATAACATCTCTAGATCTACTCACTATAAATTTGTTTATAAGTTGTGAATATAGAAAAACTTTATGATCTGGGCACATGTTGGTCAAAAGTTAGGTCACTGTACACACAAGTTCCCAAATGCCAAACAACTGGGTCACTTCTCATGGGGTATTGTCAATTTGGCATTTCCCTGGAGTAAAAGACTTCCCAAAGGATATGATAATGTATTTTTTGGAATTTAGTTTCAATTCGGAATTCTGGCAAAAGTTATTGTTTGGGACAAACCTTCCTGCAGGTTGGTTAAATCATTTGGGGATTCAATAACTGCCCTTTGGTATTTCCTTTTACTTTTGATATGTATATACCAAACAGAAAAAGTCTCAGCACCAAACTCTGGGGGACTCCATTAGTGACTGGTCTCTGTGTAGAGGTAACTTAAGGTCCACAATCCACAGAACTGCACTGACATGGTCAGCAATATGACTGTTATTAATTATTAAAATAACAATGAAAACCATAAAATATCAGAAGTTGGAATGAAATAACAAAGTGTCAGTTGTAAAAAATAATAAGTGTTTTCTTTACTTTATTGTCAAACACAGAACAAAAGTGCTTATTTTTAAAACTGACACTCCATTGTTTCATTCCAGCTTCTGATAATTTTTTAGTAAATAACAGTGAAAAATACCAGAGCTGGATCATGGTTAAATAGGGGCCTAGGTAGGGTAACATATTGGGACCCCCCAGAGCATCCCATTCTGCAGCAACCTCCTACCGCTCCAGCAGCAGACCCCTCCCCAGCCACCCCAGTGTTCCATTACTTGGCTATTTCTCCTCAGTTACCATAAACACCATTCAAACCTGTCAGCGTGCATACTGTTTTCTTACTTACTTCTACAATGATTACAGATATTGAAATAATACAGCACAAGCACTGATAGCCATTTGCTAAAGAAACAATACAGTCTTGCAATGAAAACAGACTTAGCATGAGCAGTAATCGTCTCTGTCCTTGAAACTCACATTTGTTGAAATGTCATGAAGACCCACATTAATTCTGCATCTGGCCAGTGAAAGGCTAAGCTTACCTCTGGGCTGTTTTCAAACCATAGGCTCCTTACACATTTTTAGGGCCATACATACATGTATGCATTTTGATTCACCTTCCTGATTTTATTAAATTATATTTCTTGTATAATACAGCACACTTGTTAGAGCAGTTTTAAAATTTATTGTTTTGAACATTTTTCCAGTAAGCAATGAAACAAAATTTGTGAACCAATAATGACAAAACTGCCCAATTCATAACATTTCCAGCATGAAGTTCTACTCAGACTTGGTATCATTACAGTCCACCAATATCAGTAAATATGCATAGTCTCTGCAGAAGTAAATGTCATCTAAATAATTCCACATTAAAGGGATCTGTAACTAATGAAGAGGTTGCTGCTAGCAAACAACTTTATATTTCATTATTTCATCTACAAATAATGTGCCTGTTGCCCTTGAAGAATTGCTTATGTTACATAAAAACATGGTAAGCTAGTAATATTGCAATAGGGAATGGTTTGCAAACTGATAACAGGTTCATAGTTACTAGATACCTCCTCCAAAGGAAGGCATTCACAGGACTGCAGCATCCACTCTTTAAAGTACAACCCAGTACAATATCAGTAATCCATCTGCATACTGTGGGAGTAGAACCCACCGTCTTTTGCATCAAAAGTAAGTTTACTCTCTGTTGTGCTAATAACAATACAAACAAACTTGGCATAATCAGCACTAAACTTCTCTTCCCCTGAAGCTCTCAACTCCTTGTAAAATCCATTTGACACTCAACTAAATCTCTCAACTTTGCAGCACAAGAAATCTAGAAGCCTATAGAGGATGTACAGTTCTGACAGGATTGCAGAGCTCCAGTTCAATTTGTTTCTGAAGTATATGGTTTCTTTTTGTGACTAGAAATGTAGTATATATTCAAAATGTGCCTGCATATGTTATTATTACAAGAAAATTAAAAGCTCTAAACATTTCTCCACAACATGGAATCCTTTGACACTGAAAAGTGGCAGATCTCCTTTCAACACAGAAATGTTTGAGAAAGGCAAATATAACCTGAGATAAATGTGCGTGTGTCTTTACAACAAAAAAATCACAAATTAAGTTCACTCTGTAGCTGAGTGCTATGACATATTTTCAAATATTTTCACCCACACATACACAAACTCACACACACACACACACACACACACACACACACACACACACACACACACACACACACACACACACACACACACACACACACACACACACACACACACACACATATCTTCTTCTTTCGGCTTTTGCCGGTTAGGGGTCACCACAGCGGATCACCTGTCTGCTCATGACTGGCAGTGGAGTTTTATGGTGTCGAGTTGCCAGCCCGGCACCCAACCTTCCACAGAAGGCACACACATGCACACACTCATGCCTAGGGCCAATTTGGAGTGTCCAATCCACCTGCAGCATGTGTTTGAGATATGGGAGGAAACCGCACACACACCTTTATTGCCAAGGACCAGCAGTAGCCTATACAGCATTTTGGCTGTTCAGTTTTGTTTCTTTCTACTTCTGCCAGACTTGTGCATATTATCTGTTTGTGCAGACAAGGTCATTAAACATCATACTATTATCTGTATTCTCTTATTGTGACATCAGAACAAAAACAGCATTAATGTCTTAAAAACTAATATTTCTGTCATTTGAAATGCTATAGCTAAGTGCACAATGCTGTAAAATAAGTGGTACTTTCAGTTTCTTGTTTTTCACACTATTACTTTATTCTCCATACAGTATATGGTCAAATATAAAGGATTGCTGTTCTTGAAATGCTATTAAAAAACTCAAAGTACGTGAAATATTGTTGTTTGTAAACAGGATCAGATTATGGGTGAAGTAGCCATTAGAAATTGACAAAGTGCAAAGTGTAACATTTCTTAAGTATTAAAAGAAAAATATGGTATCCAGTTCTAGTTAGAGTAACACACATAAAAGATATTAAAATTACATTTTTTCTCCTATTTTTATCCTTTGAGTGAACATACACACACACACACACACACACACACACACACACACACACACAGACACACACAAAACAACCAACCCGTACCCCCTCCCCAGCAAAAACAAAACACTCAGGCAACAACTGAGGCGATCGAAAAGCTCTCCTTACCTAGAAGCAGATCAGGAAGCATATGTGAGCAGAAAACTAATGCGATCAAGCCAACTCCTTAAAACCTGTGCTGCAACATATTTTAAAATGCGCAGGTGGCAGGAATGCACGCATGCATAGACGTATGGGACCATTCTAAACAACATCTGTAAAAGTGTGGGGGGTGCTCCTCCCCCCTTGCTGTATAGTTCTGGCGCCTTTGAAACAGGCTCTTAAACATGCCCAGTTCTTAACAAAGAACCCCGTTATATCCTCCATCCCACCCACCATAGGAATCTTAGAAGTTTGAAAATAAAGCTTTGAAATTATCCTCCCTACATAAATAAAGACGAAGATTCCAACACTTCTCCAGTCTGCTATTATTAATTATATGACTGAGGTATGAAACATTATAATCTGAGAGAATAATAGGTGAAGGAGACTGTAATTTGTCTTGCCATAAATGTTCTCTAATCACTAGTAATTTATCTTTTCTTGAAAATGAATTATGGCTATAAAAGAAACACAAATAAATCAAATTGGGTAGTTCTAACACCCTGGGGACATCCACCAGTCTCATATTATAGCAATAACCCATGCCTGGGTGTGGGTAATGCGGGATTTACCCACGGCTGGCGTGGTTTGGTCCCAAGGGCGAAGCCCGAGGGACCAAACAAAGACAACCGTGGGTAAATCCCGCATTACCCACACCCAGAAGTGGGTTATTGCTATTATACTATGACATTATTTAAGAAAATAAATAATTACTTTTCTTAAATAATGGCATTGTATAATCCCTCTTTGCTGCCCTTCCGCAGCTGTCTGGTATCCGCGGCAGTTCTGATGTACTGCGCATGCCTACGCAGTACATCAGAGCTGTGGCCAAAAGCAACGGAGAATGTCCGGAGATGTCCGTTGCTTATTTTAAAGCTGTCTCGCTATGTTAAACCCATTTAACATAGCAAAATAGTAAAAAGCAACGGAGATCTTGCTTTCTCCGTTGCTTTTTTTTTTTTAAACCTGTCTCGCTATGTTAAATGTGTTTAACGTAGCGAGACAGCTTTAAAATATGCAATGAAGATCTCCGTTGCTTTTTTTAAACCTGTGTCGCTATGTTAAACTCTTTTAACATAGCGAGACAGTGTTTTAAAAGAGACTTATACTAATGGAAAAAGTCCGGGCGACCGGACCTTTTTCCATTAGTATAAGTCGATTTACAACGTGCACACTGGTCAGCATGCACGTTTTGGAATATTAATGGGGGGTCATGGTATAATTAACATGAACCTATTTATGAACTTTCCTTAGGCAGGCATTAGTACTTCCATGTGTCATTAGAGGCATTGCCTGAGATGAAAATTAAGTTTTGTTTTCTTACCCAGAAAACTAAACCTTTCGAGAGGGGAATCAATGAAATTAACAGTTTTATAAGCATGTTATGTGATGAACCTCCAGGAAGATACTAATTCATTGACATCCACTTTGGCTATTACAAATCTTCCTACAAACAGCGTATCTCCCATTTTAGTCTACCCAGTACTGAACTATGTTGAATTGGGTCCCATTTCTAATGAGTATGGCAACCTGCTCCACTTTTTGCCTGGAATTCTGGGTAAAAGAACGATAGAATATCCAAATTTGCCAACTTTTGATACTCCTCATTGTAAGGTAAATTTCCTGCAGGCAAATAACTTTGGCTCTGAACCCTTTAATATAGATAACGATCTTGGCTTTATTGATCAGTTTAAACAAAGCATTTACATTCCAAGATACCATCTCCAATAACATACAAAGTCTAACAACTAAGTAACATATTCCTGTTGGAGATCTAAGAAAGCCAAAGGCCTGTACCATTAAATATATGTAACCAAACCAAATTAGTTTTCTAGTATTCTCCAGCAACTAGCATTTGCAGTGAAATATAACCAAGTATGAAGTTCCTAGACCTGTAGCATTTTGTTTCCCAAAAAACAACTAATTAATGAACAGGTTTCAAAACTGAAACACAAACCAGGCTAGTCTTAAAATATATTTGATAATAACTATTTACACAGTTCATCAACCAAGAGTCCTCCAGGATATAAATATACCACCTCTTCTCAAATGTGAGGCAGATGTGGACCCCAACAGAGTCAACATCTCTATCGGAACCAGATACACCCCCCCTGGGTCATTGTGTATGACATAACATGAGCCCCCAGTCCCCTCAACGCTGTATATTAAATATTAACTTATAAAAATATATTAAATTATAATAATAAGTTAGACAAATCCAATGGACCACCCAGTAAGAAAAATGAAATTCCAAGGTGAAGGGAAAAGGCTGCAAATTATGAAAACAAAGCAAAGTGTTTAACCAAATAATAATCAAAAGCTTTCATTCCTTCCAATATTTAAACAGCAATTAATCATTGATCCTTCTTCCCCATTTCGGCTACTTGTAGAGGATTTTCTGCTCCTGCAGTTTACCTGCTACTGAAACTACCTTTTGTCTCTGGGATATTTTTAACTTGAATAACAAAAAGTAGATTAAGGCTGATTCCTGGGTCTTGGCTGTAAAACAGCAGCCATGTTAAATCCTGGAACTAATTTTCAATGATATAGTTCACTAATGATTATGTTTTTCCATTTCTTCCTCCATTGTATAAAAATTAAATTCTCCCCAGGAAAGGGGACACATCCAGGGCTGAGTTTTGTATAGTAGCTGATAATTCCATTTCTACTGCCCACAAATACTCATCATTGCTTGGAAAACTGACATTATCTTATGTGTGTACTTGAAGTAATCATTGTCACAAAGCACTAGAGTCCTTCACACTGATAAGCCTTCCCAGCACCCACAATGAGGAAAGAATCTTTGACTTCAATACAATTATTATTATTTTATTTTATTTCAGTTTGTTAACCGGGAAAGTTCATTGGGCCAAGGTAGCCCATTTTCAATGGAAGCCCGTGGAGAAAAGCTCCAGACAGAAAAATAATATACAATGTATTAGTACAGCATATAAGAACAACAGTTTAACGTTCAGTATACAGAAGGACAAGATTTTACATATCTTGAAATGTATGAGCTGAGTCAATCACTTATAAGATATTTATAAAAACAATAGATTCATGTTCATTTAATACAATACAAATAAGATATTTACAAAAACAATAAATTCATGTTCATTTAATACAACTATATGTATTTAGGCAAAGGAATTTTAGAGAGAGGAATTGAAACTGTGGCAGAGATTGTGAGTGGAATAGAGTAGGGATAGGTGTCAGGAATCAGGTAGGATGGGTACAGGAGCATTCCCAGAGGAAGGAGTGGTTACAGTGGAGTAGGGTTTTAAAGGAGGGTAGGTTTGGGGTGGTTCTAATGTGGGGTTTGAGAGAGTTCCATAATCTGGCAAGGGAGAATGATAGTAGAAGTTGCCCTGGTGCGTGTAAAGGCTTGTAAAGTTCTAAGAGGTTCTGATTTGTGGATCTATGTGTTCTATGTGGCTGGTGAAGTTTTAGGGAAGAGGAGAGTGATGGACAGTTAGAAGGTTTGAAAATCAGCTTGTGTGCTGTAGTTAGTTGAATGAAATTTAGGTAGCTTGGGAGTTCCAACCAATTTAGAGATTAAGATCGGAGAGTTTAGAAAGCAGAAGCTCATGAGAGACAGTGTCAAAAGCTTTGGATAAGTCTAAGAGGAGGGTAGAAACTATGTTCCCAGAGTCATGAGCAGAGTTAATGATTTCGAGGAAGGAAAGAAGGGCAGTGGTAGTGCTATGTCCTGGTATAAACCCGTGTTAGTTAGGAGTTGGTTGTCCAGTAGGTAGGGTAATAGTTGGAGGTGAATACATTTTTCAAGTATCTTAGAGATAGGGGATAGGATAGCAATAGGGTGAAAGTTGGAGAATGAACAGTTTGTACCTCCTTGCTGGAGGGGGATGATGAAGGCTTTTTTCCAATGATATGGTACATAGGACTCCTGAATGGAGTGATTGATTAGGATGCTGACTGGAAGGGCTATGCCATCAGAAGCTAGTTGGAGAAAGTTGGATGGGATGTCATCTGGGGCATTAGAGCAAGGTTTTAACTTTTGTAGGAGCTTTTTTATAGTGTGGGTAGGAATGGATTTAAGAGTAAAAGGGGAGGACTCAGGGTTCTTGGGTGTTGAGTTTTTGGTTTCAGTTAAGTTGGGGGGGTGTTGTTAGGGAAAGAAGAAATGAGTTTGCCTATGAAGTCAATGAAAAAGGAGTTGAATTGAGTAGCTAGGGGAGGTCTGGTGTGTCTGGGTCATGGCAAGGATTCTCTTTTTTGCCTGAGGAAAGTATTGTTGCAATACTATTCCAAAATGTTTTGGGGTTGGTTTTATGATTAGTTTGAAGTTTAAGGCAGTACGATTTGAGGTCAGTGGCTATTTGTTTTTTTACTTGATTTCGCAGTTGCTTGTATTCGGCAAGAAAGTTGGGAGTTTTGCATTTTTTATAGTATTTCCAGATTTTATCTTGGTGATGCATAAGAAGTTTTTTGTCTTTATTTAGCCAAGGGGCTGTTTTGGATCTAAGTCTTTTGGTTCTACAGGGGGCAAAGTGGTTAAGTAAATCAGTGAAAATTCTATTGAAAAGTGAGACAGCGGCATCTAAAGGGAGGGACTTTAGAGGGTTCAAGTCTATCTGTTTTAAGGCATTAGAGAAAATTAGGGGGCTGAAGTTTTGCATGTTGTGGGTGGTAATGTGTTTGTGCTGAAAGAGGAGGGTGGAGGGGGAATGGCGTATGTAGGCAGGGAGATGGTCACTTAGGGTGTCTGGGAGAGTACCACTATCAGAAACTTGGTCTGGGTGGGAGACTAGTATCCAGTCAAGGATGCTTCCTGTGGTGTAATCTTTATTTGGTCTAGTAGGGGTTTTGATTAGCTGTGTGAATTGATATAGGTTAATTTTTTGAGAAGGAGTAGATGAGTCAATGGAAGACCAGTTTATGTTGACATCGCCTAGGATTATTGTCTCATTATTTATGTTGGAGGTGAACCAGGCAAGAATATATTCTAGTATAGGGATATTGTTACCAGGAGGAATGTACAGGAAGGCAATGCATAAAGTTTTGTTGTTGCTTACTTTGAGAAGGGCGAGGGTTAGCTTGCAGTGTCAAATGAGGGTATGGGCTTAGTATAGGGTGTTACTGTTAAGGAGGAGGAGAAGAGTAAGGCTACTACTCCACCTTTCTTTTGGGGTCTGTCACTTCTTATAAGTTTATAGTTAGGGGGTGTAATTTTGGTATCTTTTATGTGTAGTTTTAGCCAGGTTTCTGTGATAAAGAGAATATCTGGTTTGTTATGAGAGATTCAGGAGTGAAAGGAAGGCATTTTATTACCAAGGCTCCTGGCATTAAGTGTGGCAAGGAGAAGAGATTTGTGGTGCAGGGGAGAGCTATGTGAATGTGGTTTAGAGGTGTAATTGTGTGAAGGCCCTGGGTTAGGGTGTATGTCTCCAGAATGGAGGAGGAGGGTGATACATTTAGAGTAGAGTATGGATAAGTATCTATGTTCTAATGGGTCATAGATGCAGATGTTGGAACCTAATGAGATGAGTTTGGTGGGTATGTGAAGTGGTTTACTATGAGTAAGAAAGAGCTTCCTTTGAAATAGAAAAGATTCATTATGTTTGTAGAGGTGGGGGGAGGCTTGGGTTGTAGAGGGAAAGTCTTTTTTTAATGTAAATTGCAGTTGTGTGAAAGGGAAGAGAGTGCTGAAGGTGTGGGAGACTATTAAGGTAGAGTAGGCAGAAGAGGATTAGGCTTAGGAATAAGGGTAGTAGAGCATAGGCAGGTTTTGTTTGCATGGTGGGAGACAGAGTGTGAGTTAAGTGAGAGGGATGTGTAGGAAGAGAGATGGTTAATAAGTATGAGAGGTGAGGATTACAATGGAATGTGTGAGGGGCAGATGTTGCTTGTATTCGGCAAGAAAGTTGGGAGTTTTGCATTTTTTATAGTATTTCCAGATTTTATCTCGGTGATGCATAAGAAGTTTTGTGTCTTTATTTAGCCAAGGGGCTGTTTTGGATCTAAGTCTTTTGGTTCTACAGGGGGCAAAGTGGTTAAGTAAATCAGTGAAAATTCTATTGAAAAGTGAGACAGCGGCATCTAAAGGGAGGGACTTTAGAGGGTTCAAGTCTATCTGTTTTAAGGCATTAGAGAAAATTAGGGGGCTGAAGTTTTGCATGTTGTGGGTGGTAATGTGTTTGTGCTGAAAGAGGAGGGTGGAGGGGGAATGGCATATGTAGGCAGGGAGATGGTCACTTAGGGTGTCTGGGAGAGTACCACTATCAGAAACTTGGTCTGGGTGGGAGACTAGTATCCAGTCAAGGATGCTTCCTGTGGTGTAATCTTTATTTGGTCTAGTAGGGGTTTTGATTAGCTGTGTGAATTGATATAGGTTAATTTTTTGAGAAGGAGTAGATGAGTCAATGGAAGACCAGTTTATGTTGACATCGCCTAGGATTATTGTCTCATTATTTATGTTGGAGTTGAACCAGGCAAGAATATCTTCTAGTATAGGGATATTGTTACCAGGAGGAATGTACAGGAAGGCAATGCATAAAGTTTTATTGTTGCTTACTTTGAGAAGGGCGAGGGGTTAGCTTGCAGTGTCAAATGAGGGTATGGGCTTAGTATAGGGTGTTACTGTTAAGGAGGAGGAGAAGAGTAAGGCTACTACTCCACCTTTTTTTTGGGGTCTGTCACTTCTTATAAGTTTATAGTTAGGGGGTGTAATTTTGGTATCTTTTATGTGTAGTTTTAGCCAGGTTTCTGTGATAAAGAGAATATCTGGTTTGTTATGAGAGATTCAGGAGTGAAAGGAAGGTATTTTATTACCAAGGCTCCTGGCATTAAGTGTGGCAAGGAGAAGAGATTTGTGGTGCAGGGGAGAGCTATGTGAATGTGGTTTAGAGGTGTAATTGTGTGAAGGCCCTGGGTTAGGGTGTATGTCTCCAGAATGGAGGAGGAGGGTGATACATTTAGAGTAGAGTATGGATAGGTATCTATGTTCTAATGGGTCATAGATGCAGATGTTGGAACCTAATGAGATGAGTTTGGTGGGTATGTGAAGTGGTTTACTATGAGTAAGAAAGAGCTTCCTTTGAAATAGAAAAGATTCATTATGTTTGTAGAGGTGGGGGGAGGCTTGGGTTGTAGAGGGAAAGTCTTTTTTAATGTAAATTGCAGTTGTGTGAAAGGGAAGAGAGTGCTGAAGGTGTGGGAGACTATTAAGGTAGAGTAGGCAGAAGAGGATTAGGCTTAGGAATAAGGGTAGTAGAGCATAGGCAGGTTTTGTTTGCATGGTGGGAGACAGAGTGTGAGTTAAGTGAGAGGGATGTGTAGGAAGAGAGATGGTTAATAAGTATGAGAGGTGAGGATTACAATGGAATGTGTGAGGGGGTGTCCACAGGAATATAGAAGGGTGGAGGGTGATACAAGTAGTGGTTGGTGGGTTGGTGTATGACAATATGCCTAGGATAGTGATAGGGTGTAGAGGGCAGGAGGGACTTAATTTGATGGATGGGGTTAATATGGGAGTGGTTAGAGAGCTATAAATTTAGTTGTACTGGGGCGTCTGGGAATTTGGGGCAGGGTAGGGGAGCGGAGTGAGCCCATAGGGCGAACGAGCGGGAAGAGCTGTAGAGAAGGTGGCTGGCAGAAACCAATCAGCCAGCTGTAGAAGAAACGTGGGACCTTACAGGAAAACAGGAACAGCAAAGGTAGGTGGACTGGAGAGTGTGAGGGGAGAAAGGAAGAAAAGCAATGCACAAATTTAAGCAGGCTAGAGGGGTTAATGTGTGAAGAGAGTGGGGAATACCTCAGGAGAGAACAGAACAAGAATAAAAGTGATCTTTCTAAGATGAGTGGATGAGCAGTGCCACCTAGTGGCAAATGATATTTATATATAGTCTGTAGCTTAGTGGGTGGGAGAGAATAAGGGACAGATAGAGAAATAAAACAGAAACACTGTAGGCTGCTTAGCTAGCACGGGGGAAAAGTACTGACACTATGGGTAAGAACACTAGTAGCAGTTATGTTTTACAAATTGCAGTACATACACTTTTTTTAGAAATATCTTGAGGGGTGCTATCTTTTTCATGCTCCTCAGCAGGCTTAAGCAGAGTCTCGTATTAGAAGTCCTTAATAGGGAGGTTTCTTAGGCTGTGTGGATAGGGCGGAATGTGGCATGAACAGACTTTTTTTGAATATCTTGAGGGGGGGGGGCTATCTTTTGCAGGCTCCTCAGCAGGCTTAAGCAGATTCCCGTATTAGAAGTCCTTAATAGGGAGGTTTCTTAGGCTGTCGTGGATAGGGTGGAATGCAGCACAAACAGACTTTTTTTAGAAATATCTTGGGGGCTATCTTTTGCAGGCTTTTCCAGCTGCACTAAAAATGGTTATGGGGACCTTGACCTTAGTTTCTGAAGCAGAAAAATCTGATAACTTCTTTCAAATTTAATATCCTGATGAGCTAGTCCTGTCCTTTCAGCCAAAATCTCCACCATCTATAGTTTCAGATTGGTCCCATGATATTTTTTGGAATCTTCATGAACTAAAGATTCTTGCACCTTACAGTTTCCTCCATGTCTATCATTTTGATATCTGAGACTTTCAGTTTGGCTTCAGTAACCTGTACACGTCAGATATAGTCTTATAGGTATGAGTTTATTTTATGAAGTTTAAGCATTATGTGTTATATACCCCTCTGATTAGATGTTAACTATAGCCAAATCTCCTTTCTTACAATTTTCAGGGGCAGAAACACTTGTCCTGGTGGTATTATATCCTTGTAGTTCCAGGACTGCAGTTCATGGTTTTGTTTTCTTTGCTGAGTTCATTCTTTTACTTTATAAACAAAGATGGAGAAACAATAAGTCAGAGCTCCATAAAATCCTCTGTACTAAACACTGAATTATGCTTTAGAGTGGGAGAGAAAAGATTGCAGATAGCATGCACCAACCTCACCTCCACCTTAACAAGAAGTCCTGAATAGGTACTTTTATATTCCATCACATTTGAAGAGAATTTTCCCAGGAGTTGAACCCACCTGTTGGAAACGTGAAGGGGATATTGGCACCATATCTTTTGTTCTGACATCACACTTGATAAATTGTAAGACTGAAATACAAGCCATCTGTCATTTATTATGGCCACAGCCCATCACTACAGATCATGGCAGTTTCTTGGTTTCCTGCTCCCTTTAGACAAATCTCTCTAGATGCCTGGCAGCAGGATTGAGTGCTTTGTTACTGGTTGCTAAAACGGCAATCATTCATGACTGGAAAAGTAGCACTCTCAACTATGGCAGAGTTAATGTTTGAATGAAGGATGTCTCTCAGCTAGGGAGAATTAATATTTCAATAAAGGATCTATGAAGATTAGTTAAGGAAAAAGAATATGAAAAGCCTTGTAACAGCGTTTAAGCTGATAGTGTAAGGAAGCAGTTGTTTTGAGTAGTTACCCATGGAAGAAGGTGCCGACACCCTGAGAGGAATATAGTAACCCATGGAAGAAGGTGCCGACTCCCTGTGAGGAATTAACATACTGAGTGCTTAGGTATGTAGATGTACTTCAGCAAAAGTTAAAATATGCGAGGATAACTAGTCTGCAGAATATTAATAAGGTTGTCTTTTTATCAACATTTAATTTTTTTGTCTATTTTGAGAATTATTATCACAGTGAATCCATTTCATGGTTCTTGAGACAGATCATCGTATTTTTGCTTAGTTTGTGCAATAGAAGTATTGTCTGGTTAAAACAATTATTAATAACCTGTGTTTCAAAATAAATAAACAACAGGATAATGTATGTGCATGATGTGAAACCTTAAAATTCACGGTAGGTGGAAAGCAACTTGCCTTGTAATGGAGTCGGGTATTTCCTTTTCATGATTTCCATTGTCTGCATCAATTGTTCATTAGTTCAGCTTCTCTGTGGAGGGATTGTTGCTTCTACGCAGAGCAAAGTCATTAACATCTTAGTTGATGAGTGAATTAAATCAGATTTGTTCTGGGCTAGAAGAGTTAAAGAGATATGTTCTAACTGATGAGTTAATTGTAGGCATGAAGCATGTAGGTTCAAGTTAGACAGGAGGGTGGGGTTCAGGTTTTCCTGAGAACTGCTTGGTAAGTAATGTGCAAGTGATCTCTTTTGTGCTTTCCATGTATGCTGAGCTTCCCTCTGACCCTTTGTCTGAGATTTATGGACTGCTACCTGTGTTAATCAGGTTATGCTTCTGTTCCCGTCAATAGTTCAGACTACATAGTTTGACCTTGTTTTGGAAGAAAAGTGACTGAAATGCCCAATTCAAAGCTGTCAGAAAGCCCCCCATAAATGTCTTATAAATGGTTCTGCAATGGGATATTGTAGTTTTGCTTTGTATTTGCAACCATTAATACCGTTTTAGAGTACTTTGCTGGGATTAAGCTTTCTGAGCATGACTCTGCCTGTGTTCATGGCCTAGAATTTTGAAGTGCTGGGTAAAGGTATTATTCTTTCCAACTCATGGTTAATTCTGTGAGCCCTTTTGATCAGAGATGGCTCTTGCCTCATCTGGAAAACTAATAAGTCATGCAAGACAATGGCCAATAAGTCTTGCCCATATTTATGTAAAGGAAACTCACTGATTATTAAATAATTTGGTGACTATTAATTTCTAGGCCATCTGTTTGTTTTTGATATGACTGTTCATGTGTCTGCGTTCATTATACTGTAGTTCTTATTCTGCTGTTCCATCAAGTTACTGAAATATCTACTGTTTTTATACTCTCAAAAACTTTTATTAGTCATTCATTTAATATCATGTCGTATGTCTGTGATTTCAGAGCAGCTGCTATTTGCGGTACTATTTGAATATTTTTTACTTAAGAGCCAGTGAGGAGGTTTTCATCTCCAAATCTTTTCCATGCACATTGATAATTGCAATCTTGCCTTTGGTCACTGCATCCCAAACAAGATACCTAAAATATTTAATATTTTGTACCTTTTTAATACTCTGTGTGCTAATCATCAGCTTCTCTAGATTTGTTGTTCCTCATGTACTAAGAACCATTTCTGGACCATTTAGTTCTCACCTCATGGAGAACAATCATAACATTATCATTCTGACAACCATTAATACCTTTTTGTTATGCAGACCTATCCTCCTCCCCCTGGTGGTGTTGCAAGATTCCATATCACCGTAGAAAGACTCCCCATGACCCTGATATGGAAGCATACCTGCTTCTTGACAAGCCATACAACCCCCCCCCCATAACCAGCTCTTAGGGAAACTGGTCTACTACTCCCCCTGGAGCCCCAGTTCATCTAAATCCTCTCTCCCAGTTGAGCATGTTGACATAGGCCAAGTGCTCTTCCCTCAACCATCCCCTGAACTTACTGTCTGTCTCTATGTCCTGTCACCCTCAACTAGAAATCCCATTCCAGAACCGTGAATATGTTTTTAATAATAAGGAGAATTATTCCAGGGCCCATCAGCTTTGTCGTTCAGTTCTTCCATAAACTGTTTCCTTTACAAGCAGCTGGCCACTAACAACAGTTGCCTTACTTCCATCATAAGTACATCTAGATTCAGCAGTGACAGGAGCCTATTATCCTCAAGATCTTCAAATCACACATCCCCTTTAGGCACTGAGTTTTCTACAACCTTCACTATGGATCTTCAGTCATTTAAACCCATCTTATTCAGTGTTTTTCACAAGGTCTTTAGTATCGTGTATGTAACATTCTATGGTATATTCATGATTTCTCATGGCATTCCATCCATTCAACTTCTTGAGCAACTTTTAGACATTTTCCGTCGTGACATCCTTGTCAGTTTTTAATCTGTCATTTTCTTGCACTGTTTCCTACAGCTATACACCTCCTTTCTCTATCCATCACCTCTCCCACTACTTCATCATTTTCACTGCTTGTATACACCATAATCACCCTTTCCGATTTGCCCATATTACTTTCAGTTTCATCGTCCTATTTTGTTTTTTATATTTTTCATAACCAGGTCTTACCTGCACCTGATCTTCCAATGCTACCAAAAATGTTCTTTCATAATATCTGTACTTCCACACAATCATTTTATTTGCAGTTTGCCACATCTGTGCCCTCTCCTCTTCCTTACTCACCAGTCCTCAGTCCTCTCCTCCATGCCATCACCTTCTGTAATTCTGTCAGCATACTCTCTACATCCATTATTTTGCCTTCTGATATAATATTCTTTTACCTCCTTTATTTGTAATCTTTTTCTGTCCAGACTATCTACATTATCATCCTTTCATTGCCTATCCTTTTTTGTTCAGCTCTATGGAATTCTGTTCTATCCGTTGTTGTTCCTGTCCTTTCCTTTGACCCTAGCACTAAGCAGCATCTTCACCCAGGATGAGGCCACAATATAACTAAAAAATGATCAACTTCAACAATTGCTTTAGCTTCTGGTGTCAGTCCAGGAGGATCCAGTATCTTTCAGCCTGGGATGAAAACATTGACAGGCCATGCTACTTTGCCAGAGATGGTCTGCACCTATCGGATACTGGCAAAAGTACTTCCCTCCCCCATAGTGCCTTTTTTAGGTGATGTCAAAGTAACAAAAGTTCTGATGTAAAAAATTCCACTGGAGGTAAAGTCAAGCCTCTGTTGCTTAATGCTAGCTGTCTAAACACGAAGCTGCACTGCAGGGAATTGCCAACCTGCCAGCTGACAGATTTGGCACAAACAGCAGGAATGCAAATCATTGTCCATACAAGTTAGTGTAAAATCATTCACAGTATTAACAAGACATATGATACTTCTGATTTGTATGTGCATATGTTAATTTCTGATGCACTGTAATGAGTGATCACATATATTTACATCTGAGACATGCAGTCTGTAAGGCATTTTTTATCATTGTTCTTAAAATGTATGAGTTTTCAGCAAATGCAGGGGAGTTTGGATATTACTAAACAGAAACTGAGAAATGAGTGCTGCTTACTTACATTTAAAACTATGATACAATTACTTCTACACTTTGTAAGTGTAATATGGCTGACACACCCACTGAAGGTAAGGGAGTTTGAATTGCTGTTCTATTTTTCCTTCTCCCTACCAGTAATCATTCTCAGTTGCAATCCATTAGCAACAAACACTGAGGGGGTGCCTGCACTATATTTACATCTGATGCATGGATCCAAGAAATTGGGATTCAGCAGTTCTAATGAGTTCACACCTCATTTGAATTTTCACCATGCTCACACGCCTGAATCTGTAGTACACAATGGTAACCTATAAGTAAGGAGAGTTTTTTATGTGGATAACACAGAAGAAGATTGCTATTACTTTTGATTAATCTGCACAGATGACTACTGATCTTAATAAAGTATGATTGCATTTTCAGTTATATACTGGATTTGCTCACATGTCATTTTACTTTCTGTTATTTCAGTGAAATGTAAATGCACTATATTGTCAATGACATATGGGGTGTTAGCCATCTAGGATGGCCCAGAGACACCTGCAGGGGAGTGCTGGGCATAGGTAGAGGTTCATAGGTGAATAATAGGCTAACTGCCCAGAAGGGCCATTTTAAGTATAGCCAATAACCTGTGGTTAGAATCAAACCCTGTACTTTGTGTTTATAAGGTGAAGACCTTAACCATTATGCTAAACACACCCACAAATATAAATGCTAGGTTAACTGCCCTTGTGGGCCCTTTTCAGCTTATCCAACTTCCCTTAGAGGGAATCAAGCCCTATATTTGCTGTATAGGAGGTAAACACCTTAACCACTATGCTAATCAGCGATGTGTGGCAATTGCATAAAAATGTTCTGTGGTAAATGTGTACATGTTTTATGGGACAGTTTGAAAGCACTTATAACAATTCACTGATTTTTATTTCTTGTTTGGTACAAAAATGTTATTTGCCTGTTGTTTTGGGGTGGAGGAGACAAGCTCCATTTCTGTGTTGGCACGACCAAAAAGTTTTTAAACAGGTTTGCTTTACTATTGCTAGTCCTTGTTTTGTATCAAACCTTGGTTGTGTGTGACAATGATATGTTATAACCACATAACCCATTATATTTGAATAACTGAAGTTTTTTGTTTCTCCAGTGAGTAATATTGAAAAAAACTTAAAATATGTGTTATATCTAAGCAGGACTTTTATTTATGTATAGCATCCTTCTTTTGTGTATGGCACCAGAGCATCTGAATCCCTGCAAACCCCCCTTCAGTGACTCAGAGAACAAAGTGATTGTCCAAGACTTTTGGCAACATGGTGCCTTTCTGGTTGAGAGAGGGTATGTGGATATATTTGGAAGAAGGCACATTTGGAACAAGATAGTGAACAACATCAATGTTATTGGGTGACACAGCAGGACATATGATCAAGTGCATCACAGGGCCTCTGACATGATTACATTGGCCCAGAGGACAGCAGCTGCAGTGGCCCATGGGCAGCTGCCTACTTGGGATGGGGGCTTCTCCAGAGCCAACACTGACACCAAATGAAGAGATCTGTCCAGTGTCAATAATCCAGAGTGCTCAGCGGAAAGTGTACAACAGCATGTGACTGATGTTTGTGCTGCTGCTGCTTCAGGGAGGACAAGTATGTCCCAAGAGAAACTTCCAGGTTGGCTTACATATGTCAATGTTTAAATATTTTTTGTATAATAAAATATTGAAAGCAGCTTTTTTGGGTGGCGTAAGCCAGGGAACCTTGTTGGCTAGGCTTACTTAGGCCCTTGGGCCGATAGCCTAGTACCTACCTATGAACCTATGAATAGTTAAGTTGGTTTAATACATTTTTGGGAGGGTAAACTATTTATTCATTGATACAGTTATGAGTATATTCTGGTTCATTATGCTTGGGGTGGATGTGTCATTCAAGTTTCACTTAAATGTATTGCTAAAAGACATATAAAGGCCAAAATTTATTCCACCTGTGTTGTTGTTGTGATGATGGTGTCCTTGCATTTTGCTTAACTTATTCCAATACCATCCTCCCTAGCAAGTGTGGAGTCATCAGCACACAGTAAGGCAAACATTTTTATTTCAGTACTGATGAGCATTTGACAAAAATATGCATTTATTCATATGAGTGAGGTGAGTGTCAGGGCTGTGGGTGTAATGCTGTACTGTCTGTGATAGAGGCACCAGTATTACTGTGTTAGCATTTATTACACTGTAATAGTGTAGCTATTAATTTCTTTCCTGTGTTTGTTGCTTATCACAGGTGATCTGACAGTGGAACTGTAGAACTCTTTATCACCTGAGTATCATCAGACTCGGATTGTGGCCAAACGCAGGCACATTTAGGGGGGTGCAGAGGTTGGATCTGGCACTGAGGTTGAGATTCAGTCAATTCATATAATTCCATCAGACACAGCCAGTAGGCCTACTCAAAGCCATTCCAGTGAGCACTCAGATATTGGACAGGTGGAGGATGAGACACTTGATCATTGCAGTGTGGTTACTGTGGCTTCACTGCCTGTTGACTCTGGCCTTAGTCAAAGTGTGGACAAGGTGCCACACAGGAGGGTTGTTAGGGTTGCTCATTGGAGGTCTGCTGTCCATCCTCCACCTGATCCTGGTGTGTCTTTCCATGCCACTTGACGTATGGTTAGGGCCATCATGGAGGCTCAGGCACATTCCAATAAGGCCTCTGAGGGTTGTAGATGTAACACAGGATGACATGCTTGACTGCCTCCACCACATTGCTGATTCAATGTATTGGATGAATGACACTTTGCAACAGGCAAAGTCTGTGATGCAATGTCTGCTAAAAGAAGACTGCATCCACTTGGGTGTAGGTTAGCCACAACATCTGATGTTAACTGACGTGGCTGTGCCTGATCACATTTCTGTAGTGGCACTATTTCCACTGTTCTGTCAGTGGTTGACATGTGGACACCCAGACATGGCAGGTCATGGGGTCATGGTCCTGGGCATACTCATGAGGACAGCTCATCCAGCAGTCATCAGTCATGTGCAGGTAACACCAGTACATCTGACCATGGGTGTGGACATACCAGAGCAACTCCTGGCAAAGCCAATTCTCTGTGTTGGGGATGACTATGAAGTGTCACCTCTACCATGCATGGCTCACACCTGTCCAACATATCAGGACTTAGCTGTAGCATAGAGCTTGGATGTGTTCTTGCAGATGCTCACACACGCATTTCATCTGGAGTACACATACAGACACAAAACAGTTACATGGGTAAGTAGTGAGGCTTACACCTCATTCTAACTCAGTGGTCATTTGATACTTTATCTAAATGTCTGCCTGTTTTTCTTACTTACTTACATACACTCACTATCTTTTGTGTCAGCCTATGCCTCTTGTCCCTGACACACACACGTATACACACACAAGCGCGTGTGCGTGTGCACACACAAAACACCTTGTGCAAATGAAGGTAACTGTTCCATATCTTTGTGCCATATCCTGTTTTCTATCTTTTGAATTCAGGGATATATAAGTCTTTTGTCTGATGGTCAGGGTGCATAGCTGATTAGTGCTTAGTATATATGTGTTTGTAATGTTGTTTGGCAAATTACGATGCTTTCTTACCAGATTTTGTAATGTGTACATTCTTCCCAAACTCTTATACCAACAAAGCTGGACCAAACCATAAATAAAAGTGTGACAAAGGCCCAACAATGGGGAGAGTTTTTAAACATTGTGGTCTTACAAACTGACACAGCTGATGGACTAACAGGTTTTGCATTGCTATTTTTATGTTTCTTCTGAGGGATATAAAGCATGAAACTGAAATGTGTGTCATTATTTTCTAACTTTGTTCTTTAATGATTTGCCAGTACAAACATATGAGGCCAAATTGTGGACATTCAGGGGAAATCTGTACATTTTTGATGTAAGGCCTATTAGTTGATAGAGGACACATGTATTCACATAAGTCAGTGCTGTCAAATCTTGATGTAATTGCTGTAAAAATCACCCACCTTATACTTAATTTACTAAATAACAGTATGCAAGGATATGTCATTCATTTGTATTCTTAGACATTTATCTTTCTATTCCATGTTCAACACTTACCTTGAAAATCCAGCAGTTGCAAGAGTTTTAGTTCAGAGCTGATGCTCTCTCATGCTAACAGTACACAACCATTACATGGGTAAGTCAAGGTTGTGAGTGTTGCCTGCATCAATGTTACTGTATGAGTGTGCATAGGATAAAGGTTTTAACCCCTTAGGTAGTGAGCATGTGCATTATTCATTGCCTCTTGGCCAGTGCAAGGCCATATTGTGCACATCTACATCTGCCTACACTCACAGTGGTTGCTGGTTCCCCCTCCGACTCCTCACCTGCTTGTGGCTGTGGTGACTTTGCCAGTGGTAGTGGTATGTGTGGCCCTTCCCCTTGCTGTTCCTGCTGAAGCTGTTTTCTCAGGATAATGTTGTAAAGCATGGCACAGACAGTATATGTATGGGATTGTACTGCAGGGCTCCCCCCAGATGTATCTAGGCACCAGAACTGTGACTTCAGCAGTCCAAAAACATGCTCTATGATAGTTCTTGTTTGACCATGTGCCTTATTATAGCATTCTTCAGTTGGTGTGGGTGTATTTTTGATGGGCATCATCAGCCATGGTTCCAGTGCATAACCTGCATCCCCTAGTAAATGACCCTGTGGGATATCCTCCCAGTATCCTCCCAGTAAACATTTCATACTGTTGACAGTTGTGCCAGATATGTGAGTCGTGGTAACTGCCTGGGTTGCCAGCACACACATTCAGGGTGATTCCCTTAGCATTACACATGACCTGGCAATTAATGTAGTGGTAACCCTTTCTATTTATGGACACCCTTCACTGGTACTCAGGCAGTGATTTGATTTCTACATGTGTACAGTCTTTAGTGCCCAGGACTTCAGGGGAGTGTGCTACATGGTAGAACTCCTGCATAGTTATGGCTCTGTGCTCTGGTGTACAGGCAAAATATATGCACTCACTGGCATGTTGTAGCATAGCATTCAGGAATTGCAGGATCATGGATGCTGATGACCGTGACACCCCTAGCATGTCCCCTGTTGGTCTCTGGACAGTTCCTAGTCTCCACTGGTATTGGTTCCCTTGGTTTGCTTTTGCTGTCAGTACTGACAGAGGTTGCAGAGTTCCTGTGTGTTTCTATAATTAACACCTGATGCAGATTATGAAAAGCTAAACGGGGTCTAAAAGCCCTTATCCTTCGTGGCCGTGGTCTATTAGCAGCAAAGTAGACATTGGCCTGCTATACATACACATGAATAAGAGTAACAACAGCCCCTAATATTCTTTCTCTGCAGCATAGTTTCCGTGGCTGTATAGGTTTTGGAATTTGCAGAGAAAACCAGCACTGAATCTGCATGGTTGCTTTATAGCTTGTTGAATAGCCCCTCTATCTTGGATTGGTTGATTAACATACAGTTCAGCTGGTTATGCTATAATTAGCATGCCACAATGTTTACCATGTTTGCATGGTAGAACTGCTTACTGAAAACAAAACCATGTGTGCATTGTGCCATGACACACGCATATTTTTTGAAGACTGTGTAAGCAATCTACACCAGACTCTATTTCATGGTTACTTTAGGAGACAGGTGCATTTTTTACAGGATCATTTTAAGTTTAATAATATGGAATATGAATTTAGTTTTCATGGTATTAAGATGTTGCCTGTTCTCAAGCCAAATAGAGGGTTTGTTTACAAGAAATTGGAGTTTTTAAGGCAGACTAAATTTTACTGTATTCTTTAAACTTTTAGAAATAAGAGTTATCTTTTGTGTCATCCAGTTGTATGAGGGTTTAATAAGAATTTAGATTATATAGGCAAAATGCTAATCAAGCATACTTACCTTATGCACAGAAGTTAGATTCATATTTGTGAGATATTGACCATATTTTACCTTGTCTTAATCCAGTACTTGTTATTGGTTCTTAAGTGTATAAGGTTTCGAGTCATAAAGTCTTAACTTGTTGACTGTTTGGTGATGAGCTAGGATAATGTGAACATTTAGCTATCCCTGCCAATAACAGTCTGAATAAATAGTTGATCATATATATCTTGTTCAATCCTCAAGGCTGGTTTAGAAAGGGCTACAGTGTGTGATGTGCAGGGGAAGTTTACTCCTTAGGTGAGGAATTTATTGGAAGTGGCAATCTGTATGGTATTGGCTGTTCCTGGAGATACAAGAGGAAGTGGATTTGACTTAAGAACAATGGACGGATGTAATTCCAACTGGACAAGGATGACACACACCATGTCCAGACAGTCTGAATGACTGATAAGCACTAAACAATGCTAAAGAGGGAGTAAATTTTACACTGAATTGGGTTTCAATAATTATGCAAACATGTATGTGTCTAAGGATTAGGAAGGCCTCAAGATTATGTATTTTTGTACGGATTCAGTGCCAAGTTGATATAGCTCAGAGGGAAATGCATGCATGAAGTACTCTGTTGCAGAAATGAGGTTAATGTACCTTTTAAAAACTGAAAAAATAATCATGAACTTTAATACTTAAACAAAATAAATGTAGTTCTGCAAACTATACAACTTAATAAAAATTAATAAAATAAACCATGGTAAGTATTCCAAGTTTTTTTTTAATTTGCATTTTTTTTACATTTAATTGCACAAGATAAATAATTGCATACAAAAAGAGTATGCATCCTTGCTGTCACATAATGGTAAATTGCTTGCAAATAAAACAGTATTTGCTTCTGCAGAACATTTCCTTGGGGAGTGCTATATCACAAGCTTCAGACTGCAATATTCTACATATGTCAGTACTCTCAAAGGTGTTTGACAAAATGAAGCAACTTGTATGTTGACTTAGACTGCAGTGAGCTAATAAGATATGTACATAATCATTGTAAAGTCAACAAAACTGTTTGACTATTTAGACAATGAGGAAGAGCTGAGATTTTAAGGCAAATGACTCCAAGAACTGCCCAAGCAAATACCCAGCAGCATCACACTGTTTGCTCTACAGTGCAGGTTTTACAAGCGCTGATTAGCAAGAAATAGTTCAGTCTCCATTATGACTCGTCATACTACAAATGTGGTCGGTCCCCAGTCTCAACCATGTATGTCATGCATGCAACTTAACATAGCATTGCAAATGGAAATATTCTGTTTCAACAGTCTTAGACGTGGTTACCGACATACCTATGCAGGTAAAAGAACAATGGTCTTTCCATTTCCTCTTTTCCCCTAATGTCATTTTCACAGGCAAAGTAAGCAATGTATATATTTAACTGTTTTTATCTTGAAAATCAAATGAAAATGGCTTTATTTTATTTATACACCTTGTACATATTTAATGTTACAACTTGAGGTAAGCTGACTTGCAAATGCAGGGAATGGGTATGCTACAGGTGTTTAAGAACTGTTTTTTGTATGGTTTGCTGACTCTCATCTCTGGTTAACACTGTTTGCCATCTTTGACTTCTTAGGCGGTATCTTTATAATATTGTGAAAGAAAAGCATCCATTAGTCAAGGCTGAAGGATTTACTAGCTATTGCATCTTAATTGCTGACCTCAAGTACAATTCTGATTGTCTGCTCTGACTATATTGCTAAACAAAGCTAATAAAATGCATATACTTTTTAACATCTTCCATAATGACTATGGCTTTGTACCCCGAAAAAGGAAGTTTGGCTCACTAGCATGATATTTCACTTCAGGGTGAGTATTTTTTCAGATTCCAGGCTACAGTTTTCATCTGGAATAATTTGTTTATGAGGCAGACTTTGTAAACTGCAGCACGGCTGTAAAATGTCTAGTCTTGGGTGACATACATAAAACACCTTGTTATAGTTTTATGTTATGTTGTCTCCATCTAGTGGTCTTTTATGATACAGCTGTTGTGTGGTGAAGATAAACAAATTAAAAATGAATTACTTGATGGATTTAGAATGGTAGTAAGGAAGAGTAATAATTTAAAGAATTTACTTGAAAATAGTAATTGACAACAATCAACCAACAAAAGGATCATGAGTAGATGTGGTATGTGTAACTATTGTAAATATATTCTTCATGGCCAACTATTTGAAATAAAAGGAAAGAAGTATAATTTGCAAGGCAGGTATAATTGTAACTCTAAGAGTGTGGTTCATGTTGCCTTGTGCCAAACGTGCCCAGCATATTACATTTGTAAGACCACCAGAGCATTAGAAAGGATGTGCTCACCAATGCATTAGCTAAGCATATACATGAGCACAATAACCATCATTTTAAATTTTGTGTCATCCAACAAATTATGAAAATGAAAGAGGTGGACCTTGGGCTTCACAATCAGAAAAAGCTGAACTAGTTTGGCAGCTGTGTTTACATGCATATGCTTGGCCAGGATTGAATGATTATTGCACAATCAGTAGTATTCTTAAATTAAAGGTGCTCAGTAGATAGAGCTTGGTTCTATGTATTATCAACAGCTCAGCCATCCTTATTTTAAATGAATTACATAATAGTATTATATTATATTATATTGTAGTTCCGCGGCGGTGCAGCGGTAGCATTGTTGCCTCACAGCAAGAGGTTCTCCCATTCGATTCTCGGCTGGAGTGCGGGGAGTGCCTTCTGTGTGGAGTCTGCATGTCCTCCCCGCGGTTGGGTGGGCGTTCGAAAGACATGCGTAAATGGGGGTGCCTTCGTTGAAGGTTGGACGTTGAGCTGGCACCTCGGCATTCGTGAAAATCTACTGCCAATCATTAGCTGACCGGAGTTCCGCTGTGGTGACCCCTAACTGGGAAAAGCTGAAAGACAACAACAACATAGTATTATATTATATTATTAGACAGTTAAACAAACAGTGCTGGTCATATTTATTAGAAAGTTTTTCTGGTTTAATTTGTTTGCATTTATACTTTCATACATTTTTACATATTTGGTTATTTATACACACACATACACACACACACACACACACACACACACACACACACACACACACACACACACACACACACACACACACACACACACACACACACACACACACACACACACACACACACACACACATACACACACACATATATATATATAGATATATATTTTATATATATATATATATATATATATATATATATATATATATATATTTTTTGGACATATTTTAAGCTGCAAAATGGCTTAATTATGGTAGGTTTACATCATTTCCTGTTTATGAATGAATTTGGTGCCAAGTTTCAATTATTTAAATGGCAGTGATGTAGTGGCTGTGTAACGTCTGATGAAGTGTGCTATTTTATATAAGCAAAAAGCACTTAACGATAACAAATAAGGCTTTTCATTATTTTTGACTGCCATTGTTTATTATTTTTCATCAGTTTGTCTAGTCTCGGGGTGTATGAGTAATCTCTGACTTCTTAGGCAGTATCTTTATAACAGTGTGAAAGAAAAGCATCTATTAGTCAAGACTGAAGGATTTACTAGCTATTGCATCTTAATTATTGACCTCAAGTACAATCCTGATTATCTACTCTGACTATACTGATAAACAAAGCTAATAAAATGCATACACTTTTTAATATTTTCCATAATGACTATGGCTTTGTACCCCGAAAAAGGAAGTCTGGCTCACTAGCATGATATTTCACTTCAGGGTGAGTATTCTTTTAGATTCCAGGCTACAGTTTTCATCTGGAATCATTTGTTTATGAGGCAGACTTTGTAAGCTGCAGCGCGGCTGTACAATGTTTAGTCTGGACGACATGCATAAAACACCTTGCTATAGTTTTATGGTATGCTGTCTCCATCTAGTGCTCTTTTATGATACAGCTGTTGTGTTTCACCTCTGGTGCACTGTAGAAAAAAATAATCTGTTTAGCCATATATAGATACATCTCTTTCTCATTTATATATATATATATATATATATATATATATATATACATGGGTCTAACACAGATGATCGAACTTTTAGGACATCGACTTTCATATGGTCGAGACCATATGACCGACGTTTCAAAAGTTTGAAGACCTGAAAAAAAATAAAACAAAATAAATTCCTGGATGCTTTTGCATTGCCTTCAGATGCCCTGCTATTTAAATATACCAACTCTGAGATTGTACTACAGGGAGGAAAAAGGAAATTTCCCCGTTTTGGGATGTTGAAGTTTTAAAACTTCGATCATATGGTCTCAGCCATATGAAAGTCAAACTTTTAAGATTGTGATCATATGTAGGGGACCCATATATATATATATATATATATATATATATATATATATATATATATATATATATATATATATCAAAGCATGTGTGAAAGGGTCCTTGTCAGACACTTTTCAGTCAGGATCCAGGACACAAGGGCAGGAAGGATATATCAATATAACAGAGACAGAGAGGAGTGTGTGTCTGTATTTGCATGAAATAGTTCTTTACAGAAACATTTCAGCCATGACTCAGGACAAATGGGCTTAGAGAGTAAACAAAACAAATACACAAACAAACAGCAGCATAACTCAGGACACATGGACAGCAATGGTAACCAAAACAAATACAAGCGGAAACAGCAACATAACTCAGGACAAATGGGCAGCGAGGGTAAACAAAACAAATGCACAAACAACAGCATAACTCAGGACAAATGAGCAGCGAGGGTAAACAAAACAAATAAACAAACAGCAACATAACTCAGGACAAATGGGCAGCAAGGGTAACCAAAACAAATAAACAAGCAGCAGGATAAATCAGGAGAAATGAGCAGTGAGGGTAAACAAAACAAATACACAAAGAAACAGCAGCATAACTCAGGACAAATGGGCAGCACGGTTAACCAAAACAAATTCACAAACAGCAGCATAACTCAGGACAAATGGGCAGCAAGGTTAATCAAACAAATACACAAACAAACAGCAGCATAACTCAGGACAAATGGGCAGCAAGGTTAAACAAAACAAATACACAAACAAATAACAGCATAACTCAGGACAAATGGACAGTAAGGGTAACCAAAACAAATACACAAACAAACAGCAGCATAACTCAGGACAAATGGGCAGCGAGGGTAAACAAAATAAATGCACAAACAAACAGCAGCATAACTCAGGACAAATGAACAGCGAGGGTAAACAAAACAAATAAACAAACAGCAACATAAGTCAGGACAAAGCAAATACATGAACAAACAGCATTATAACTCAGGACAAATGGGCAGCGAGGGTAAACAAAACAAATGCACAAACAAACAGCAGCATAACTCAGGACAAATGAACAGCGAGGGTAAACAAAACAAATAAACAAACAGCAGCATAACTCAGGACAAATGGGCAGCAAGGGTAACCAAAACAAATACGCAAACAAACAGCAGCATAACTCAGGACAAATGGGCAGCATGATTAACCAAAACAAATACACGAACAAACAGCAGTATAACTCAAGACAAATGGGCAGCAAGGTTAAACAAAACAAATCCACAAACAAATAACAGCATAACTCAGGACAAATGGACAGTAAGGGTAACCAAAACAAATAAACAAGCAGCAGGATAACTCAGGACACATGAGCAGTGAGGGTAAACAAAACAAATAAACAAACAGCAGCATAACTAAGGACAAATGGGCAGCAAGGGCAACCAAAACAAATAAACAAGCAGCAGGATAACTCAGGAGAAATGAGCAGTGTGGGTAAAGAAAACAAATACACAAACAGCAGCATAGCTCAGGAAAAATGGACAGCAATGGTAACCAAAACAAATACAAGCAGAAACAGCAGCATAACTCAGGACAAATGGGCAGCAAAGGTAAACAAAACAAATACACTAACAAACAGCAGTATAACTCAGGGCAAATGGGCAGTGAGGGTAAACAAAACAAATGCACAAACAAACAACATCATAACTCAGGACAAATGGGCAGCAAGGGTAACCAAAACAAATAAATAAGCTGCAGGATAACTCAGGAGAAATGAGCAGTGAGGGTAAACAAAACAAATACAAAAAGAAACAGCAGCATAACTCAGGACAAATGAGCAGCAAGGGTAACCAAAACAAATACATAAACAAACAGCAGCATAACTCAGGACAAATGGGCAGCACGTTAACCAAATCAAATACACAAACAAATAGCAGCATAACTCAGGACAAATGGGCAGCGAGGGTAAACAAAACAAATAAACAAACAGCAGCATAACTCAGGACAAATGGGCAGCAAGGGTAACCAAAACAGATAAACAAGCAGCAGGATAACTCAGGAGAAATGAGCAGTGAGGGTAAACAAAACAAATACACAAAAAAACAGCAGCATAACTCAGGACAAATGGGCAGCAAGGGTAACCAAAACAAATACATAAACAAACAGCAGCATAACTCAGGACAAATGGGCAGCACAGTTAACCAAAACAAATACACAAACAAATAGCAGCATAACTCAGGACAAATGGGCAGCAAGGTTAAACAAAACAAATACACAAACAAATAACAGCATAACTCAGGACAAATGGACAGTAAGGGTAACCAAAACAAATACGCAAACAAACAGCAGCATAAATCCGGACAAATGGGCAGCAAGGTTAAACAAAACAAATACACAAACAAACAGTAGCATAACTCAGGACAAATGGGCAGCAAGGGTAAACAAAACAAATTTAGAAACAAACAGCAGGATAACTCAGGACAAATGGGCAGCAAGGGTTACCAAAACTAATACACAAACAAACAGCTGCATAACTCAGGACAAATGGACAGCAATGGTAACCAAAACAAATACACAAACTGTAGCATAACTCAGGACAAATGGGCAATAAGGGTAACCAAAACAAATACACAAAGAAACAGCAGCATAACTCAGGACAAATGGGCAGTGAAGGATAAACAAAACAAATAAACAAACAGCAGCATAACTGAGGACAAATGGGCAGCAAAGGTAACCAAAACAAATACACAAACAAACAGCTGCATATCTCAGGGCAAATGGCAGCATGGTTAACCAAAACAAATACACAAACAAACAGCAGCATAACTCAGGACAAATGGGCAGTAAGGCTAAGCAAAGCAATTACACAAATAAACAGCAGCATAACTCACAACAAATGGGCAGCAAGGGTAACCAAAAACAAATACACAAAGAAACAGCAGCATAACTCAGGACCAATGAACAGCGAAGGTAAACAAAAGAAATACATGAACGTACAGCAACATAATTCAGGACAAATGGGCAGCGAGGGTAAACAAAACAAATACACAAGCAAACACCAGCATAACTCAGGACAAATGGGCCCCAAGGGTAATCAAAATAAATACACGTAAATGTAACAATAATCGTGTTGAGAAACCAGCAACCAAGAAATAAAATCAACACTAAAAACATTGAAAGAATGCAGCCGCATACAGCTATGATACAGCCTGTTATTTATTCCAACAAGACGGGCAAATACAAATAACAGTAGTAACGGATTTAGCGCTTGCTTCCACCTAAAACAGAATCTGATGAAATCCACGTTTTAGGTGGAAGCAAGCGCTAAATCCGTTACTACTGTTATTTGTATTTGCCCGTCTTGTTGGAATAAATCACAGGCTGTATTATAGCTGTGTGCGGCTGCATTCTTTCGATGTTTTTAGTGAAAATAAATACACGAACAAACAGCAGGTTAACTCAGTACAATGAGCAGCAAGGGTAAACAAAACTAATAAACAAACAGCAGCATAACTCAGGACAAATGGGCAGCGAGGGTAAACAAAACAAATACACAAACCAACAGCAGCATAACTCAGGACAAACAGGCAGTGAGGGTAAACAAAACAAATACACAAACAGCAGCATAACTCAGGACAAATGGGCAGTGAGGGCAAATAAAACAAATGCATGAACAAACAGCAGCATGTTTTTGGGAAGTGAGAGGGAACCAAAGTAGTCAAAAATAACCCACCCTATCATGCCAAAGACATAGAAAGACACATTTCATGGCATATATTATGACATCATATAGTTTGCTCAATATGAATCAAAACACATCAACAGTGGAATATTTTACCTTATCATTATTTCAGTTAGTATCATGAGAAGACGTAAAAGATTTCTCTTCTCTAGTTGAGGTTAGTGAATGATAAAGGTCCAGTGTTTACAGATTGAGTTGGGCAGAGGTCAGTACACTGTCTACAACAATGTGCACTGCATGTTTGTATGTTTGCTCCTTGGGGATTTGCTGTAGGGTATAAACTCATAACATCGTTGCTGTGAGGATAATGCCATGGCAGGATTTCTTGCCTCTCTTGTCTCTGTGATATTTGTTCTCCATCAGATGTAGTCCCAAGTTGGTGGGATGATGACCCTTGTTGAAAAAGTTAGATGGTCAGTCTGATATGTGATATGGAGGCAGAAGTAGAAGGAGAGACACCATTCAGAATAGACAGTTAATCCAAAAGCCTGGATCAAAAAAAGTATTACCAGTTATGTAAATGTGTCTTGCACATTATTCTCCTGGCTGTATTCAAAAACTGAACTGGATTTTAAGGAATATATAGCATTCCTGCTTGACTGCATATAGTTTTTATACCCATGTATCACTATCCTACAACTTAGCCACATGCTAATATTAGAAAGGATTATGTATATGTTTACATGGTACAGACCTCTGTTATTTTAGTAACCAAGTCCTTTAAGGCTGAATGCCACACCATAAAACAACACCTTCAGATAGTATATCATAACTAGACATTCTCAGTAATATTTGGACAACTAAGTTTAACCATTTAAACAGATACAGGAAGGGTAAAAATAAATTAATATTGAAGGAGAGCACAGTCCAAATAATGACCAGCTTTTTTATATTAATGTTACTTTATTTTTTATGTAGAACACTGAGCTACAATGCCCACACTCAGATCTAGTCTCTGACTCCTGGTTAAGTGACTTGCTTCATTACACACCAAGCAAATAAAAAATGTGGAAATCAAGTCACAGAATACAGGAAGCAGCTTGTTCACAACTCATAGTCTTAATCCTCTGTGGCAGCCGCAGCTAGCTATATTGCTTCTTCTCCAACAGCTTTACTCATAGTTTTAAGCATCAGATATTCCAGGGAATGGAGACAGAAAGTTCTTTTTAGTCATGTCATGGCAATTTATCCCCTTAAATTGTGTTTGTGTTAGTTCTAGTGCAGCATAACAAGTTTTTATTGCCATGTTGGGCATTTGGTAAACATTAAACAGTCTACCGTGTGTTGAACAACCCAGCTGGAAGCTATTAAATTTATGCAATTCCTATCTTGATGAGACATTGTCTGTGTTTTGTGCCATTTGTGCCAGTTGTGTGCATATGCCAAACTGTCTTTGTGTTGTTGACACATCTGAGGTGATAAATGTGGTTTACCTTCATGTGTGATTTTGCACACAGGTGAACAGCAAATGTTCAAAAGGACATTTGCAAAGTTTGCAAACACTGAACACAAAAAGGTTTGAATGTGCAATGAGCGAATGCACAGTGACATTCGCTCATTGCAGATTCGGCATTATGGGGCAGATTGCACTATAGTGGGGATCAGAAAATGGTCACTTTCCCCACTGTAGTGCGATCTCGGAGTAAGAATATTAAAGTAAGGGCAGTGTGGAGGGTGCAGCCCCCCGCATGGGGGGGGGTGCAGGGGGGCTTGCCCGGCTGCTTTACACTTCATTAACATTTTTTTTTTGACATTTGCTGATTTTTGAACATTGGAAACTGTCGCAGTTTTGTTTTTCAAAGTTACAATTCTCTCATATGAGCAATCTCACTAGGGTGCTTTGTCTTTGTAAAGGTAAACCGATAAATGTACCCATTTACTACTAGTTTGCATTCTTCATACTGTACAGTAGATGGCGGTGTACTACACTTCAACATCTTCTGGCAGATGTCTATTGCCCTTAGAATCTCTTATTATGTGGTCAGTGATGGGCATTCCTGTCTTGTGGAATTATGTTTCCTAGCTTCATTTTGTTTTGTACTGTCTTGTGTACGGCTGTTTAGTTATGATGACATTGACTGCTGTGTATCACTTGTGGCAATTTTTTTTGTTTGTTTGAGTTTTGCTGGCCTGCCATTCTACTGATTGTGGTACTTTTCTTTGTCTCCTCTGTGGTATTTGACCCATATGTTTTCCTGCCATTCTGCTGATCGTGGTACTTTTCTTTGTCTCCTCTGTGGTATTTGACCCATATGTTTTCCTGCCATTCTACTGATCGTGGTACTTTTCTTTGTCTCCTCTGTGGTATTTGACCCATATGTGTTCCTGCCATTCTACTGATTGTGGTACTTTTCTTTGTCTCCTCTGTGGTATTTGACCCATATGTTTTCCTGCCATTCTGCTGATCGTGGTACTTTTCTTTGTCTCCTCTGTGGTATTTGACCCATATGTTTTCCTGCCATTCTGCTGATCGTGGTACTTTTCTTTGTCTCCTCTGTGGTATTTGACCCATATGTTTTCCTGCCATTCTGCTGATCGTGGTACTTTTCTTTGTCTCCTCTGTGGTATTTGACCCATATGTTTTCCTGCCATTCTACTGATTGTGGTACTTTTCTTTGTCTCCTCTGTGGTATTTGACCCATATGTTTTCCTGCCATTCTGCTGATTGTGGTACTTTTCTTTGTCTTCTCTGTGCTATTTGACCCATATGTTTTGGTGTGTCTAAGAATGCTCTTCTGCAGTCATACATCTGTAACTGGACAATATTTTCACTGTGACCCATGGACCCAGGGGACTGGGATCCTAACCCAAGCCAATAAGCTGAACCATGTACACGTATCAGAAAGTATAAAAATATTGTAATACAGAGATTAATGCAACTGTTGTTTAGTCTGTCCAAAAGCATTTCAGCATATTACACCTCCCTCACACTGCAGCTGTAAGAGTCCAAGAATTAAATTATGAGCAGAAATATTGAAGCCTTGTTGTAGGGAAAGTGAAACAATGCAGTGTGAGCTTCATTGTTCAGTAGGGTAAAATGTATCTCACCTAACATAGTTATGCAAAGTCTGAGCTCAGTTACTTACTGCATGTAGTAGAACAGTATGAGAATAAATATTACTTGAAGTCCTCATGCTTTTTCCTTAAAACCATTGAGTTAAACAAAAGAAATGTAAGGTCTTCAACTCAAAGAAACAAGTCTAATTTCAGATTGCTATCTAAAATGGGCCAAGCTTTTAACAGTCTACCTATGACTGATTTAATGTTGTGCAGTACACTAAACACATATAGTTAATGTCAGGGTAGTACTCAGAAATGAAACTTCTTACTAAGTAACATGAAATACACTTCAAAACATTTATTGCTCAGAATTTGGTCTGGGAATAACATCAATCTATATTTTCATTTCCTATTAAACAAGATGTCTTTAATTGCCCTTTGTTCTGATATTTATTGTGTGTAGTGAGGTCTCTGACCTGTTTTTAGTACTGTAATAAAATATTCTTGCATATGTCAAAAAGGTCAATTATGGCTAGCTTGTGGCTGGATATGCACAAAAAATCACCAGGGCATTTCAGTTCTGGGGCATAGATGGCTGACGTCCTCACTAGGGTGTAGACAACATGAGCTGTTTGCATCCTCTGGCACCTTTTGATGGGGGCAGCTGCCCCCTTCACCCCACTCTAGCTACTACTCTGCTTTGGCTCTCTGCAACCATGTATTGGATAAAGCAGATGAAAATGGATGGGTCGTTAGATGAATTAATGCACATTGTATTGTACCAGTTCAGTCATTTGAAGCCAATATACATTCATTTCTCTCTTGTTTTTTGCATTAAAATGTTATGTTCATGTAAGAAATATTTATAAATAATGTAAATAAGCTCATGTACAGATGTTTTATCCAGAAATTATAAATGTGCATCCTATGTAACATAAATATGGAGCTTTTATACACAGGCCTCCAATGAAAATTGGTTTTACCCACTCTGACTTTTTCCTGTTAACAAAGACAAATTAAATACATACATGCATACATACATAATAGCAACACTACACCAATTTAAAAGTCAATGGAACCCAGTAACACATACTGCTAAATTTGATCTAGCATTTTCTACAAGTTTGCTGACTGATTAAAATTCTCTTATGATGTTCAGTCATCAAGTAGCTTATCAAGAAAAGAGGAATGGAAAAATCATGTACTGAGTCAGATGATCAGTAGTGAGAAGGGGACCAATATGTGTGACAATAAGTAAAGCTGCTAGAGATGGCTAATATTGTAAATATGTAATAAACCCATCACCATATTGGAACTATGACTGTACAGCATCTCTGTTTTAAGAATGAATGCATCCCATAATACATTGTATTTAAAAGCCAGTGCTAGTGTTTTTGAGATGTCTGAACTGGTAAGATAATTTCTACTGATCAGTCATTTTTCACAGAATATAAGTTACCTGTTTGACTGAAATTTCTTGTGTATGTTGACCTTTCTTTTTTTACTCAAATGATTTTTATTTTGATGAAATAACAATAATTTAATACATTCATAACATTCAATAACTATTTACAGTATTTACATTCAGCCTGAGAAAAATAATTCAGATAAAAACATTTGTAGTTAAATAATAAGTTAATATATAAACTATGATAGGAAGAGTTTGGTTCCATCTGTAGAGTATCAATCAAATTCAAAACTTTCCTCCATGGACTATTAGCCAATGGCTTAGGAAAAGTTCTTGACTCTTTAGTTCTTTTCTCCATTGGTATGCATTTCGTCAGTGATGATAGGAATTCCCCCATTGTGGGTGGTACATTAGAGTTCCATCTTCTAGTTATATATTTTCTGGCTATTGCTAACATTGTCCACAACAAATACAAGCAATCTTTCTTCATATTATTACTATTAACAACATTCAATAAAATTAAAGACTTTGTCAAAACAAATATATCAGTATAGATAGCTTGAATAAATTTGTTAATCTCATTCTAATATGGTTTAATATTAGTACAGTCATAAAAAAATATGAGACCAGTCAGCATTAGTAAACAGATGCCATTTCCAACATAACTTGCTGTTTGAAGGGTTCATTTTTGAGAGTTTCCCAGGTGTCAAAAAGGATCTGTGCAGAAATTTCCAATGAAAAATCCTCCAGAATTGTGAGTAAGAAGTTAGTTTAACTGAAAATAAAATGTTTGTTTTATCTTCCATTGATAATGATACTTGAAACCCTTTAGTTAGGTATTGCCAGTAAGAATCTTTAGAATCTTTATAGACAATTAAAGTGTTATATAGATATGATAATTCATTCTTAATATTGATATTATTATATAGAATTCCAAAAATCCAGTTTATAATTGTTGGTACGGTTTTGAATTATGAGTTACGTATTATTCTACACAGATCCTTAGTGTATGCTGTGACACTCTGAAGAACCAACCAGTCATTAGGGGATAGGCCATAGGTTGACAATATACATTGTATGTTCAAAGCTTGTTGGTTTTCAATACATTGCAACCAACAACATAGGTTATTATTTTCCCATAAACCAAAAATCTCTTTATGGGGCCGGATTCACGAAGGCTTGCACGGAGTCTTAGAGTAGAGTAAGACTCCATGCAGCCAACATGTCCACCGAGCGATCCAGGAACAGCCTGTAGGGGCGTGTAACTGAGCTCTCTAAACTAGTCCTACACGGACAGGGCTGGGATATGCAAATTACCTCAATTGCAGGTGAAAGCTATGCAAATGAGGTAAATTTGCAATCCAGGAAACCCGAACCTGTCTGAGTAGGAGTAGTGTTACTTGCAGAAACGTACTCAGTTGATAACTGAGTACGGTTCTGCAAATAGCAAAATGGAGCCATGTCAGCTGGAAATAAAGCATGCATGTACAGGAGGAAGCATGCCAATGGCCAAAAATATGGCCATTGGCAATGGGAAGGGATGCAAATTAAAAATAAAATAACTTTTTTTTTATCCCAATCTCCGGGGTTTAACCATAGCGCAGCGCTGCGCAAACATGCTACGCCCTAAAAAGCAGAAAATTAATTATTAAGATCCACAAATGTGGATTTTATAGCTAAAATGAATTTACAATGCAAGGGAATGGCAGGCTGAAGACAACATGGCCACCGAGTAGAGGTTGCTAAGGGGGGAAGCTCAGTCTAAGAGATGTAACTAAGCATTAGTAGGCACTCCTATGGAAATGAGAGTTAGGATAGTGAATCGCAAGTTTACATAGCAAATAAGCACAGTCAGTGGAGTGTAGGAATAGGATAAGGGGAGTAACAGAGTAGAACATAGGTGACATCACGAGGGGGGTATGTATAAAAGGAGTGAAGCTCATTGGAGCAGAGTGACATGTGTCAGCTTACATTTACGTAATAGTGAAAGAGGTGTGTCAACAGGTAGGCCAGGTAAAGTCAAGAAATGGAAGGTGTATGCCGTGGATAACACCAATGTTTCTTGCTGAGCGTGCATGCGCGCGAGTGCGCGCCAATAAACCCGAGTAAGACAGTGTGCGTGCGTGTAAGCATGTGTGCGCACTTGTAGCCATGAGTAAGCATATGTAAGGCTGTGCAAACAGTTGTAAGCACGTTTGCACCAGTGTGCGCTCATTTTAACAAGAATAAGCAGGTTTTAGTCCATGTAAGCATGTGTGCACGTGTGTTAGCTGCTGTGCATGTGTTTGTGCTTGTGTGCGCAGCGCTCTCCCCGAGGAAACAGAAAGGAAAAAGGAAGCACACTAAATAGTGGAAGTTACCAGGGAGTACTAGCAGAGCTAGCAGGTGAAAACAATTAGAATCAGGCAATTACCCATGCAGAACACTAGCCCAGCCCAGCACTTAAAACTCTGCAAACAACAATCCATTATGTTTCTTTCAAGAGACACTGCAACACTGCAGTAAGCTAATAGAAGTGAAAACTGAAAAAGCTTCACTGAGACAAAAAATGTTAGGGGCTGCCATTGCTGTTATAAGGTGACATATGCAACATGCTGAGGGTGGTGATAATGCAAATGCTGCTGGACAACCCACAGTGAGGAGACGGAGAAGACTGTACAGGCCCAGGGTTACCTACCAGGGGCTACATGAGCTGGAGATAGTGGAGTGCTATAGAGTGGACAGAGACCTCTTGCAGTATATTGTTGAGCTGTGCAGGCCACACCTCACACACAGAACCAACAGGGGGGAACCTATCCCAGTGGAAACTAAGGTATGTGTTGGCCTAAGAATATTAGCAACAGGTACCTTTCAGAGACCAACTGGTGATATGATGGGGATATCACAGGCATCAGCATCCAGGGTACTGCACCAGTTCCTGGATGCCATGTCAGCACATGTTAGTGATCATGTATATTTCCCCAATTCCCGTGAGGTATTGGCTAGCAATATGCATCTCTTCCAGCAAATAGCGGAATACCCTGATGTAGTTTGTGCAATAGACTGCACGCACATACGCATCAAAGCACCAGCTGGTGAGCAGGGTAGGGTATGCTTCAATCGCAAGGGCTTCCCCTCCATCAACTGCCAGGTTGTGTGTGATGCCCAGGGCATAATACTGAATGTGTGTGCTGGCTGCCCTGGAAGCTACCATGATTCCCATATCTGGCATCTGACGCAGCTGTACCAGACATTTGCCAATGGGGACATCCCACATGGTCACCTAGTGGGGGATGCTGGCTATGCACTGGAGCCATGGCTGATGACACCCATCAGAAATGCACACACACCTGAACAGGAATGCCATAATGAGACACACGCACAAACACGAAATGTAATCGAGCATGTGTTTGGGCTGCTCAAGTCACGGTTCCGGTGCCTGGACACATCTGGTGGGGCCTTGCAATACTCACCAACTACATGTACCCAAATTGTCATGATATGTGCTATGTTACATAATATGATCCTGCAAAAACAGCTGCAGCAGGACCAGCATAGGCCTGGGCCAAACAGCCCCCCACCATTGCCAAGGCCATCACAGGCAGAGCGTGACTCTGAGGAGGAACAACCTGAGCCTGCCCCAGTAGGCAGAAGGAGGTGTGCCCAGTATGCTTTGGCCTTGGCAAAGAGGCAATGCATAGGACATACACTGGCTCAGTAGGAACCCTGGAAATGATACCTCTCTCTGACTCACACAAATAGTAAAAGGGATGCCTAACTTGACACTACCTGTTTCCAGACATGTATAGGGAGTGCAGTATGTGCATCCGACATAGGCAGCCCTGCAGCACCACCTGAGGCATGATTGCCATGTGTTAAGCAATATCAAGCAGTGCTAAACAGCTTTCACCACCATTTAGTATATGTAAAGCAATTGCACACACTAACACTAGCATAACTGTGGTCAATGTTGAGCAATATTGGGCAATGTTCTGTAATGTTGGTTAACATTGAGCAAATTTGGACAAGCCTGGTCTACGTTGGGCATACCTGAACAAAAGTCAACATGCTCATATTTGCTCTACTGGCCCCTAAGCAGTCTGGTCTGCTCAGTATGAAAATATAAGCAGCGATGGGCCTCGAACCCAGGATACTGTGTACTATAGTCATAGTACTGAACCACTAAACCATGACAGCATTGCAGTGGTTAGCTTGTATGAAGAACTGTCAATAAGTCTATGCAAAGTATTTCACGGAAACCTTGCAGGCACAGCATAATCCCTGTCGAGTTATGACACAAAGGTGAGTCCTGCAGTAAGAACAGAACCTGACTTTCAACACACACAGTACAAATGTTAATATTGGACATGTAGACATACATCAACAAATGTAGTGGACCTCAGACAGCAACATACTGAAAGGTCACACTGGGCATGCTCACACACTTGAATACATGAGACAAATGTCAGGCAACAGAACACTGACAGTCTGAACTGGGCATGCTCACACACATAGGCCATGTTGGAGTACAGCATTGGGCCACACATAGCAGGCAGTTGCATGTGTTAACCCGGGAACCTCTCACTACCCAGCAATCTGCCCTGTGCACACACTTATATGACAACAGACATGCATATAATATAGTGGAACCCTGCCATAAGCAAATATGTTCTGCAGATACCTAAGCAGTTCATAGAAAGTGTGAAAGCAAAGATGATAAAAACCTGCAAACAGTATCAGCAATAAACATTGTGCATCATGAAAATTATCATAGGTTCAGAGGTTGATACTAGGCTATCTGCCCTAGGGCATGTACAAGCATAGCCAAAGTGTGTATGGCTTCTGCAACCCAGTCAAATCAGAACACTGTGCCTCTGAATAGTTGGTCACACAAGATAGCCCATTCACGTTCAGTGTATTGTGCCTCTGTCTAGCAGGGTCCCAGAAGATATCCCATGGGTAAACATGTGATCACCCATCCACATGTCAAGATGTCACCTGTAGGTGGTCAGTGGGTGGCTCTGCCTATGCAAAACCAGGACTACACTCCGGAGTGAGTGGAGGCTTTCTGATAATAATCTGCCCCCCCCCCATGTCCTTTTAACATCAGTGCTGCGGTATATGTCCCTGGAGCGTGTAGCTCCAAGGGAGTCGGACACCCTGAGGTGGAGCATGTCCAGTAAGTCTGGGTCAGATATTGCCTGCAACTACAGGCACACAACACATCCATGTAGGTGGTAAGTGACTGAGTAGAGCTGGAGTTACTGTATTGGAACTGTGCAGGGCATCTGTGTGAGTCCATACATCTGCTCGATGAGTAACATTTGTGGCCATTACAGTTGCTGCAGGTGTCAGGTAAGGTACATCCCAAATGTGGCATAGTAACCAAGTATGGTCGTGAAGAGTATAGGGGCACAATGACCACACGTGATCAACATGTGAAACCATGTGGGATATGGTGGGCTATGTAGACGTACTGTCTAACCACTATGGCAATAGGATTGTCAAAGGTGAGAGTACGAACAGGTCATGTCCCCAAACCCATAACAACCACTACTGTATGTAATGGATTACAACCTATATTGTAATGTGTGGGCATCTTGTCATCCTCAAAGGGGGTGACTATGCAACTAATGGCATGTAGCCATGGGCCATGGTGCAGGCACCAGTCAACCTATCTCTGTATGAGTATGCATGTGCTAGCAGGAGAGCTGATTATGGCACCCAGTTTGCAGTCATCTGCAAACATGGGCAGCCATATCCCTCCTGTGATAGCCTGTACATCACACAAATATATACTGAACAAGAGAGGTACCAGGACTGAGCCTTGTGGGATGCCATGTGTAATTGGTGTATAGTCAGACATGGCACCTGCAACACTGAGCATGTGGGTACTATCTCTGATCCAGGTAGCAATCCATCGTGTCAGATATGGGTCGATATTGATGCTGGTGAGCCTATGCATAATGGCCGAGTGGGGTATTGTGTTGAAGGGTTGTGCAAGGTCCAGGCAGGCTGTGTGGACAACCGTCCCAACACTGATGGACCTGGTAACTGTTGAAAGAATATGAACAGGTCCAACAGGCAAGATCAGCCCACAACAATGTAATGTGTAGGACCCAGTGTCTGTAGGTTTCCCATGTCTATGTGCATGAGTCCCATTACAATACACCCCATAGCTTTACAAAACAGGCTAATTAGCCTTTTAGGCCGATATTGCCTGTGGTCTGTTGTGGCAGTATTCAGTGGAGCGGGACCACTATCGCTGTACGCCATTCCGTGGGTAACATATCCTGCAGTAAGTCTTATGTCGAACAGTGACGTAATGTGAGTGTTATGTCTGTCATGAAGGCTGTGTACGACACAGGCCGGGACACCGTCTGGTCCCATTGATGCTGTGTTGTCCGCTGTTGGGAGGGCAGCACTCACCTGTTTACTCGTGATGTCTGGGAGGTTACCCTCTGTTGGTATGGACAGTACCACCTTAGGGGGGATGGGGGGGCATCTGCACTGAACCTGTTTGCCAGGATGATGGCAATGTCAGTGGGTTCAGGGTATGTTTAGTCAGTATGCAGTAACTCACAGCATATCAGTGAGTGTCCAGCCGGGTACCTGAATTAACTGAAGAAGGCCATGTGAGTGTCCGACGTGTCTGGTGCAATTGTCCGTTAGAAGCGTGCCTGACATAATTACCCGATTGATTGTAGCTGTCTGCCAATACAGATCACAGATGCCTTCCCTGTCTGGGATTGTGCTCTATCATGTAGTAGCTTCCTCTATTTGTTGTAAAGTGTATGAATGGCTGGGGTCTACCAGACAGGTCCACTGCCATTGGAGGAATGAGTCCAGTTGTTATTTTGGATGTAATGATCCATGTGGTCCACTAGGTGTCCATAGAATGTGTATGTAAAGGATTCAGCAGTCTGAGCCATACTTACCACTGACCCAGGGTCTCTGAAGGATACCACTGTGGTTTGGAGGAGTGTGACGTTTTCCTTTGGGAAGTTCACCAACATTACCCAGGATGGGTGTGGGGATGGGATATGGATGTCCAGTGAGATAAAGTATGTCCTGCCTTTACCAATGAGGGTATATCGCAGGTGTGGAACATAGAGTCCCCATGTCAGTGATGATCATGTCCGATATGTTGTCCCGTCTTGTGGGTGTGGTGACCGGTTGTGCCATAGCATATGAGTTTAGAAATAGTAGCAACTTTTGGTCGAGGGTGTTGTGGACTGAGTACTATCCACAGTCAATGTGTGGGTATTTGACATCACCCAATATAATGGTGTTTGGGGAGACCTTCATATTGTCCAATGTTCCCAGGAAAGCTGAGTGGGGTTGCTGAGTCAGGGAGTGTGGTCTGTAGCAGGCAACAAACCAAAAGGCCGATTTGCACAATGTTAGGTGCATATGTATGGTCTGTGATGCTTTGTGCAGTGCTACCAACCCGGAGGTATGTGTATCTGTGATGTATATGGCTACACCCCCTACTTGTGTTGGCCATTCCGAGTTATGTGGTCAGAAAGCATGGTACGAAATACAACCTGGTAGTGCTGGTGTGCATGGTGGAGCCTGAACCATTTGTCTGTAGTGCACAGATATTGCTATCCTCCATACTGAGGAGATTCCTGAGTGGGCACAATTTGAGGGTAGTACATCTGGTGTTGAGCAGCATTACCCTCAGTGTCGTCTACTCTGTAATGTCTATGGAGGTGGTTCTGTCCTTTGAGCCACGTTTAAATAAGGCAGTATGGTGGCAGCAAGTGCCCTAGCCAGTATTCAAAAGTCCAAGGGTGACAGGTGCAAGCTGTCCATAGGGAAGCTACGTGGCATGTCGAGCATGTCACCCAAGGGTGACAGACACTGTATCCCCTTTGAATAACACCAATATGTTAGCCAACTGTTAAACGTGATCAGTTTGTTGGTATACTGTGACATCATACTTGGTGAGTGTAAGATGCTAGACAAGGTCAAGGTAATACTGGGCTGGGCTACATAATCACAGAGTTCCTCTATGTTTCATGTCATGTGGTCCAGGGAGGAACGTCTGAGGTTGTACCACCAGCATGGACAATGATGGAGCCAGTCCTGGACTTGCTTTGGAGTGACTTGAGTGCATGTGTTATGTGGCGGATCCTGGCACCTGAGAGACAGCTCAAAGTGACTATTCCCTTGTTTGGCCTGGTGAGTGGGATGACAGTGTGTTTGACATTAAGTGTCACCTATAACAAGTGTAGCAGGTGTGTTGTTTAGCCCAAAGGGCAGTGACTGTGTGGCACACTGACATTGTGAACTGTGTGACATGTGAGCATTGTAGTGGGGTAGTAGTTGTATGTGGGTCTGCTTTGGAGGTCTCTGCTGCTTAGACAGAGTATATGTAGACCCTCCGAATATGTGTATGTGTGATAATGTGGTTTGTGTGCTGTCACTATTGGTGTATGTGAGACTGATATGTGGTGTGTGTGGTCACCCTCACCACCTGATATACTATGCCAGTCATGGGTCGAGAGAGTTCAGTGTCCTGTATGTCAATATTGTTACATCTCCCACATATATGTGAGTGTGATGTGAGGAGGAGAGGGTTGTCTGTGTACATGAGGCAGATGTGACATTGTGTCATAACCACAATATTCACTAGCTGGACTGGAGAGTACACATGAAACCGACCCCTGGACATGCCAGTGTATTATGATGACATACTCTGTAGCCTGATCACAAAGGATCAGTAGGGTGTTAAGTGTGTAAAAGAGTATAACCGGGATTAGTGCTCAGGTTTGTTGGTGTTTTGTAAAGAGTAGCTGAGAAGGAGTCCAGACTGAGAATCATGACATGTCCTTCAGCTATGTAATAAATAGTAATGTACACGCATATATGTGCTGAGTCAGGGACAACTGTAGCTTACTGACATTGCCGACATCCTATCAGACAGGCCCATGTATACATACCCACCTCCCACAGACAATAGTCCCTGACATCATACCAGGAGATATCACATGTAGAATTGCTGAACAGCTCCTCCCTAAGCCAGATGCATGGCAGCAATTAGATTACATTGTTTCCCAATATGTGTCATGCATGCACAACAGAACAAACAGACCCTGCACCTGAACAGTCTGTTGAGCCTCACCCACTCCACAGGACCTGAAACCGTCGAATGTGTTACAGCAACATATGGCACTCCCCACATGTGTGGGTGCACAACACACCATGGGAAGTATAGTCCAGTAAGCCTATAAAGTCTGATCTGCAAGACCATGGAGTGCATCATGGCAGACGTGATAAATAGAGCTATTGGAAACTGACAAACACACAACCCTACCAACTGTGGTATGTTCATGTGCAGATCATGGTTCCCAAGCATGCTACACCGTCTGCAAGGCAGCCACCTAGGACATACATCATGGAACAGAGCTACACATGTCCCACATAGACTTTGAACAGCTCTTCATCAACATCACAGACACATGTCGTATCCACAAAACCAACAATCTGTGGGGGGGGGGTGTGCATGTGTGTGGCTTCCTTTGAGAAGAGTAGCCTTTTTGGAGACTGGGAAATGTTCAATTTTTATTTTTATGTGGATATTTATCACACACAGAGTCAGGGTAATTTTCATACATTAACATAATTCACAGATATGTTTGTTGGTCTTTGTGAAGGCTTAGGAATGGGTTATTTAATTGTAAGTTATTTATTTTATGTTATTTATTTTATATTATTTGTGTTTACTTCGGGTTTTGGTTTAATTTAAATCAGATTTATGATCAACTGATGTTTTATTGTGTGCATGTGTGTGGCTTCCTTTGAGAAGAGTAGCCTTTTTGGAGACTGGGAAATGTTCATTTTTTATTTTTATGTGGATATTTATCACACACAGAGTCAGGGTAATTTTCATACATTAACATGATTCACAGATATGTTTGTTGGTCTTTGTGAAGGCTTAGGAATGGGTTATTTAATTGTAAGTTATTTATTTTATGTTATTTATTTTATATTATTTGTGTTTACTTCGGGTTTTGGTTTCATTTAAATCAGATTTATGATCAACTGATGTTTTATTGTGTGCATGTGTGTGGCTTCCTTTGAGAAGAGTAGCCTTTTTGGAGACTGGGAAATGTTAAATTTTTATTTTTATGTGGATATTTATCACACACAGAGTCAGGGTAATTTTCATACATTAACATAATTCACAGATATGTTTGTTGGTCTTTGTGAAGGCTTAGGAATGGGTTATTTAATTGTAAGTTATTTATTTTATGTTATTTATTTTATATTATTTGTGTTTACTTCGGGTTTTGGTTTCATTTAAATCAGATTTATGATCAACTGATGTTTTATTGTGTGCATGTGTGTGGCTTTCTTTGAAATGAGTAGCCTTTTTGGAGACTGGGAAATGTTCAATTTTTATTTTTATGTGGATATTTATCACACACAGAGTCAGGGTAATTTTCATACATTAACATAATTCACAGATATGTTTGTTGGTCTTTGTGAAGGCTTAGGAATGGGTTATTTAATTGTAAGTTATTTATTTTATGTTATTTATTTTATATTATTTGTGTTTACTTCGGGTTTTGGTTTCATTTAAATCAGATTTATGATCAACTGATGTTTTATTGAATTGACCATGAGAAATATTTTCATGGTAGTGAGAATTAATAAATTAATAGATTAATAACTTAATAATTTAATTATTTAATTTTATATGACCCAGTTATTTAAGCCTTAGGATCAATTTTGATGTATTTATTTTGGCTAGTTGTTTATTATCAGCATATACATATATATGTCACTTTAAGGAACGTAATATAGGATTTTTAATTTTCAGTGACTTGTACCTTTAAGGGATGCTGTTGCTGTGGAAATTTGGCACTTTTTTCATAATGAAGTTTATAAATTCAGTATTCAAATTTTAACTGATATGTATTATTTGGTTTCTGAGGAAGTCTAACTATTTCGTTTGGATGAAAAACGTGTTTTATTTTGGCGTTTAAATAAATACAGTGTTTTTCAAGAGCTGTGGCTTTAGCGATTCTTGTATTAGTCCGTGTTTTAGTGTTGTGGATTGTTTTTGGTGTTTTTTTTCCGCTATGGCCAACAACTCTTTCGAAAACACACCTAACATCTTAAAGGATTCCAATGCTGAAATGGAATCCATGAGCAAATTAACTATGCTCATAGAGATGCTTTCGCAAAAAGTGGAATTAATGAATGAAAGATTGGATGTGGTTTCTACATTACAACAACAGCAACAGGACCGAATGGTCTCATTAGATGCCATTCGATCAGTGCAGTTGGGACACTCATCTTCCATGCAGCAGCAACAGCAACAGGAACGAAGGGTCGTTATGGTTTCCAGCCAGGTCACACAATCAGGTTTTGCGGTTTCTAATTTTCAACAACAAGGACAAGCGGGTCAAGCCATGGCAATTTTGCCAGCACAAATGCAACAAACAGGTACTGTACCAGTTGTTAATAATGAGCATAATATGGGTTTAAATTTCCAATCGGTTCAATCACAACCGATGGACAATATGGTGAATACAAGTGCTAGTGAGGTCATTAACAACAACAGCAGACCATTAGCACATAATAATCTACCCTTGTTTCAACAACAAAGGCAGAATTCTTTGGGTGATACTTCACAAGTGCCTAACATAAAAGACTGGTTAACATCTTCCATAGGTTTGTGGGGGGTGAACAACCAGCCTAGAATGATTACTAACAACAACAATGAGCCTGATGAGACATTATCTAGCCTTTTAAACGCTTTGGATCAAAACATGTTCAAATATAAAAAACTGAGTTTGGAAATTGAGTATTTTAGAGAATGTTTAAAGTCAGAAATAGTGCCAAAGGGTCTCAGGACATGGCGATACCCTACGGGTTTGGTGCCAGGGTCAGCTTTTCATAAAGAGTTGTTAAAACATTTTAATCAACAAGGTTTATGCCTACTACAAATTATGATCAATCATTATACTGTGATCAACAAAGACTTGGAACAGCATATAACATCATTGGATGGGCAAATTAAACAACATGTTGATTTCATGAGATATAAATATGAATATCTCCATTGCTTTCAAAGCATTGAGCAGCATGTTGATAAAATTAGGCAGAATAAAGTTAAGAAGCTTCAAAGGGATCAGAAGCAATACAACTCAGGGACAGCTTATCCCCCACCACCGAGATCACAAACTTGGTTGGACCAAATAATTATAAATTCCAGTCAGAATAATCACGATAACATAATCCCTGAAGAACATCATAGCAACGACGACATAATGCAAGAAGATGATGTTCAAAGTATGGTTGTTAATGCTGAAGGAGCAAATGCTGACGTGAGGAGAAGTGAGAGGTTGAAGACACGTAATAATAATAATAACAACAATAACCATGATTTGAGAGGCAATCAACAACCATCTACTTCTAACTCTAAGCAGGGTTTTCCGAGACGGAATCAGAAAAAACATTGGAACAAGAGGAAGAGTTACAACAACAGGAGATAGTACTAATGAGAGATGAATATCCATCATGTAATGTGATCAGGAATAAACAGGGGGACTTTTTGGTTTATAACGTTTCATCGTTTCATATTTCAGAACAGTTGGCAGATGTTTTATCAAAAGGTTCAACTTTTGTCCCTGCCTCTAAAATGAATTTGGCACAAACCATTTGTGACTTTAAATTGTTCATGAGGAAATTGAATTTAAAACAATTATTTAGTGGTCAATGGATGAGCAACAGACCATTAAGGGTTTCCAGTTGTTATAATCCACCATTACATAACACCCTGCAATTATTTGAGAAAATATGTGAAGTGGATTTGAGAAAACTGAATGATGAAAAATTTGAGTATAGATATAACTTAAACAAGGGAGAAAGAGACAAACTGGGGGTGTTATTGGCAGCGAATGTAAGAGTAATGAACCCTGACAAGGGAGGGGGGCTGGTTATTATGGATACACCAGACTACGTTAATAAAATTTCAACAATTTTGTCTAGTTATACATATGAATTATCATTGATTAATGAATATAATAGCTCAATTCATTTTATAAAAAGCTTCTTAAATGAATTATTTATTGAAGCAAGAATTGATGTACATATGTATAATTATTTGGTTATAGAGGCTCCTAAAGCACCATATATGTTCAGTGTTCCAAAAATACATAAGAGCATCACCGACCCCCCACTAAGGCCTATAGTAGATGGAAGAAGGTCAGCTACTTATGCATGTGCAAAATTGGCAGATTGCATTTTGAAAAAATACGTGGATAAGGAACAATGGATAGTCAAAGATTCTTGGGTTTTCCTAGAGAAAATCAATAATTTCCCATATTAAAGCGGAAATATTTTTTTGACAATAGACATCAAGGAGTTATATATGAGTATCCCACATAATTTGGGTATTGAATGGGCAACCAACAGAATGAGGCAGAATGGTGCGCCAGTTGAGATTTCCTTGGTGCAAGAACTTCTTGATGTCGTTTTGTCATACGATTTTATTTTATTTGATGGTCAGTATTATATCCAGAAAAAAGGAGTTGCCATGGGCTCTCAATGTGGATCTAGCTTTGCAAATATGGTTTTGTCCTTTTGGGAGAGCAATTTTTTATTCAAGAACAACACCATTAATAGAATAGTCAAATTTTATGCTAGATTCATTGATGATATTTTTATAATCATTACAGGGGATGAAATTTTAGCCAAAGATTTGGTTAAAATTTTTAATGAATCTACAGAATTTTTGTATTTTTCATATGTGTTTAATTCAAAATCAGTTGCTTATTTGGATGTTACACTGACCAAAAATTAATCTTTGAAACAATATGAAGCTAATATTTACAGGAAACCCACGTATTCAAATAAATTTTTACACTACTCAAGTGCACACCCGAAACATCAAAAGAAGTCAGTAATTAAGGGCCAATTAGTATGGGCTGCACGTATGATAACATCAGATGAAGCATTTGCTGAGGAGTGTTGTAATTTAAAACAAATGTTTTTGAATAGGGCATATCCCATTTCATTCATAGAAGAATTGATAGAGGAGGTGTCAACAAAAAGGAACAAAGGCCTTTATAAGCCCATTTTGAAACAACAAATTGGTATGACGTTCAATCAAAACAACATCACCATTAATGTTAGATCTCAAGTGTACAATCAACAAAATAATGAAGTTGATTTCAACTTAGCTTGTGTATTGAGATTTTCCTTGGATTACGTCAACATAAGAAAAATCTTAGAGAAAAATTGGACGTTAATCAAAGAGGATAAAACACTGGTAAGTAAGTTGGGAACTTTACCAAAGATAACTTGGAGAAAGGGAATAAGTTTTAAAGAGTTGTTACAAAAAAACAATGACAGCAGTAGCTCAAGAACCAATAGAGGGATGACACAATGTGGTAGTTGCTCGTACTGCCATTTAATGTCATCTGGTGCTACCATAGAGATCAATGGTTTAAAAGTACATACCAAAGGTAAATTTAATTGTAATTCAAAGGGAGTAGTGTATTTAGCAGTCTGCCAATGTTGCCCATCATTTTATGTAGGAAAAACCGAGAGAAGATTAAAGGATAGGGTTTATGAACATCAGAGAAGCATAAGATTACAAAAAGAAGATAATGCACTTGCCAGACACATTATGGCCTTTTCTGACCATAAATTTCAGTTTAGAGTTTTAGACCAAATCAAGCACGATTTGAGAGGGGGCCCTTTTGGTTTATTGCTTGAGAAAATGGAATTATTGTGGCAGATTAAGCTTAATGCGTACACCAACCCAGGTCTCAACGAAAAATGTTCTTTGATGTGCTTACTAAAATTGAAAAGTTTAGACAGATGAGGTTGTGGCCATATTTAAGTTATGTCACATACAAGTTCATATAGAGTATAATGTCATGGTTTTAATGTAGCAGGTTTGAATAAGTGTTTATACTCTCATGAGTGTTGTATTAATGTTCATTTTTTATTTTTATGTGGATATTTATCAGGATAATTTTCATACATTAACATAATTCACAGATATGTTTGCTGGTCTTTGTGAAGGCTTAGGAATGGGTTATTTAATTATAAGTTATTTATTTTATGTTATTTATTTTATATTATTTGTGTTTACTTTGGGTTTTGGTTTCATTTAAATCAGATTTATGATCAACTGATGTTTTATTGAATTGACCATGAGAAATATTTTCATGGTAGTGAGAATTAATAAATTAATAGATTAATAACTTAATAATTTAATTATTTAATTTTATATGACCCAGTTATTTAAGCCTTAGGATCAATTTTGATGTATTTATTTTGGCTATTTTTTTATTATCAGCATATACATATATATGTAACTTTAAGGAACGTAATATAGGATTTTTAATTTTCAGTGACTTGTACCTTTAAGGGATGCTGTTGCTGTGGAAATTTGGCGCTTTTTTCATAATGAAGTTTATAAATTCAGTATTCAAATTTTAACTGATATGTATTATTTGGTTTCTGAGGAAGTTAACTATTACGTTTGGACGAAAAACGTTTTTTATTTTGGCGTTTAAATAAATACAGTGTTTTTCACGAGCTGTGGCGTTAGCAATTCTTGTATTAGATCACAACATAGTTAGGTAGGGGTTTGAGTCCTGCAAACGCCAAGGGTTTGTGTGTGTGGGGGTGTGTGTGTATGTGTGTGTATGTGTGTGGTTTCTCTTTGAGAGGTGTAGCCTTTTTGGAGACTGGGAAAACACATTAAAAGAGGTACATCCGTCTTTGGAAAGGCTGATGATGTCAGCATCCTACAAATATTCAAGGAGAACATGAACCACCCAGTAATGCATATAGCTCGCCGTGTTAATGCGTATCTCTCTTGCATCATAACATAATTAGGTAAGCGTTTGAGTCCTGCAAATGCCAAGTGTGTGTGTGGGGGGGGGGGTGCATATGTGTGGCTTCCTTTGAGAAGAGTAGCCTTTTTGGAGACTGGGAAAACACATTAAAAGAGGTACATCCCTCTTTGTAAAGTCTGATGATGTCAGCATCCTACAAATAATCAAGGAGAACATAAACCACCCAGTAATGCATATAGCGCGCCATGTTAATGCATATCTCTCTAGCATCATAACATAGTTAGGTAGGGGTTTGAGTCCTGTAAACGTTGAGTGTGTGTGTGTGTGTGTGTGTGTGTGTGTGTGTGTGTGTGTGTGTGCCACAGGTGGTCAATGCAGAGTGGGTTTTGCTTTTACTACGGTATGACATATGTTTCAAGCAGTAAGTGCATTGCACACATCGGGTATCTGTGTGTCAAATAAATATGTGTACATGTGATCTCAATCAGTACATAGGTGTGAAGCCTGCATACGACATGAATACATTTGTAACCTTCAACAGATTGTGCCGCTGCTTCACAAATCATAGGTCACATATCTATGTCTGTGTCAAGCCCGGCCAATGTAGTGATCCGTGGCCAAGGACATCTCTGCCACACACACCCATGACACGTACTATAGAGTACTGTGAGTGAGGGTATATGTCAGACATGTTCCTACACAACAATGACTGGCAATAATGGACAGTCATTATAGGTGTACACCAGCCCTGTGTCTATGCATGCAGGCCCCTAATGTGTTATGTGAAACACCGAGGGACCCCACAATACCTATGGATATGTGGATACCAAGGGACAGATGACATAACATGTGTCTGTCTATACACATTGGTACCCAACATACATGTTGAGGGCTACCACCTATGTGGTGCTGTCGGGATAGTGTGTATAGTAAATGTGGAGACATAGACGGCTTACTGCTATACAGCATGTATTGGAAAACAGGTTTCTGTCTGTATGATACCCTTGTGTAGGATATGCGTCCCATCCAGGGAATGCAGTGTAGGCCAATGCATGCATTTCCAGATGTGGATGGACATATCCCTAGTGTGTTTGCATGTACCTAAGAGGGTTATATGCCACACAGGTGTGGTCCCAGGAATGTGTGGCGGTCAATACCACTGGTTACTGTTATTATATAGCACTGGAAGGATCCAACTGTTACTGAGTTCCCTACAACTGTGAGTCATTTGTCAGGACATCATCTAATGATTGGTTATAGTCACGCTGTTGAGAAGGTGTATACTACCAGACTGCAGATCATTGACAGATATCAACAGTATCACCCACAGCATAGTGCCAACCCATGTCATACACACATGTGTACCCATGTTAGTGCATATCTGTAGTAGAATGCATACTGGCCATCGAAAGATACCATGAGATGTTAACAATGTGTAGAACAGGGTATGTCGCACATCCCACATGTCCACTATGCATGTACATGCAGACAGTGCACACACACCATGTTCACAGATGTACACCCGCTAATTAGTAATGCACACATCACACACATACTGTCCACTCACTAACACATGCTGGCAACACTGTACACTTCAGCCAAGTGGCACATGGGTGGACAATACATACTCAGGCCTAACACTGGTGTAAACAATGCTACAATGACTATCACAGCTGTGATACATAATGCCTGCTCAGGTATACCTACAAGGATATCATTACACTTTTCTGTTGTCAACTTGCTACTATTGCTACACTGCTATAATGTCACCCTGTGCATCAGTACCATGTTAGCCTGTTCCTGCATCAATGTTATAGATGACAGGCGGTGGCACAGGTGTCATCATATGCACAGGGTGTGTTGTAGGTTTGCCAGAGCCCGACATTGACCTATCCAATCGGCATGTCTGTGTGTGTGTGTGTGTGTGTGTGTGTGTGTGTGTGTGTGTGAGGGACAACAGTACTGCATGGGCCAATGTTGATGTAATGTGTGTGTGTATGTGTGAGCCCTAGCTGTATGGTAAATGTGTGTGTGTCTGCATGCACACAACTCCACCATGTGGCTGCCATATACGGGCGGTTGTGGAACAGCCACAGACTGTACCTGATAGGCCGTACAGATCACTGTCTCCAGCCACAGACATGGTACCTGTGCCTAGCAGGGGTGCTACGGGCAGTATCGGGTACCAACCCTGACTGGGTGCTATCATCAGAGGCAGAGGTATGATGACTGGACCCATGTCCGTGCTAGGACTGGCCAGTGCCACATGCACGTGGTCTAGTAGGACGGTCAATGGACAGGCCAGCCCCAACATTGCTAGGGCTGGTACTGCCACTACGGGAGCGGCTGTGATCCGTGGTCCATCTGCGATGACTGCCAGATGATGCTGTTGCTGGCATGCATCCATGTCGGCTTCTCATCCATCCTGCACGGTCCTGGTTCATGGCTAACACATCGTGGAGGACATCTAATGCCTCCCTCCAATGGCGTTCAATGACCTTTGTGTAATTCTGGATGGCACTGGCAAGGTCACGGATGCTGTCATTGATAGCAGTATAATGGGCCCTCTGCGCCCTTAGTCCCTGTCATGTGTACCGTTCCATACTTGCCTGTGCCTGCATTACAGCCCGGAACATACTGGAGGTTGTAATACCTTTGGAGGCATGTCTGCCAGGGGCAATACGACCAGCGGTGCTCCCCTGAGAACCCCTGGACATCCGCCTATGTGGTACCATTCCAGTAATCCAGCTATGGCTGCTGTGAGGGGATGCACATGCCATAGGTACCACACTCTCCTGGTCAATGCCAACTGTATGCTGCCCCTCAGCTAAGGCCATTGATGACGAGGGATGTATTGGCAGTATGAGTGTGTGCATAGATGGGGTTGACCGCTGTGTACTGACGATTGGTGGACCAACGACAGACCCTGTCAGACCTTCCTGTGCCACAATACATGTCTCATCATCTCCACTATTAGTGGCGGTGACATCAGGTTCCCTGCTGCATTCAGCCACCCCTAACTCAGCACCTGTGGAAGGAAGACAGGGAACACACTTTACAATCTGTACGTGATGTTAGCACACATGCACACATGCACACATGAACACATGCACACATGACATCCGCCTATGTGGTACCGTTCCAGTAATCCAGCTATGTCCACTGGTTGGGAGGGTGGCCTAATGGTTAAGGTGTTTGCCTTGCAAACACAAGGTGCAGGGTTTGAGTCTCACAAGGGATAACTGGCTAAGCTTAAAATGGCTCGCAAGGGCAGTTAGCTTAGTACTAATCTATGAACCTATGAACCTATGAACACATGCACACATGAACACATGCACACATGCACACATGCAAAGAAATACACTGCTCACCACAGCACATACACACACACACACACACACACACACACACACACACACACACACACACACACACACACACATACAGACACACACACACACACCAGCAATCCAACACATACACAATAGTGGGTGATGGTGGGTGACAGTATCACAAGGCAAACAGTCACCGCACACGTGTCAGCATGCAGAATATGTGTTGCTCAAGACCATGCAGTGCAAGTGTAGACAGCCCTATCTAATGACATTATACATGGCTTTGATGCATGTGTGTAGTTGTTCAGTGATTGGGTACACCCTGGAACACAATATGTACATGGACACAACATTGCTGTGCAAGTATTATCTGCTCTGCAATGTCATGTGCACCATCACTCAATGGTATACATACCATGGCTGCATGTGTTATCTGTGTGACACATAGATTGCCATGTCTGATGACAGTGTATGTGTCCATTGCACATAATAGTGGGCACAGGTGTAGCAAATGCATGCAATGTACAGACATGGGATGAGTGGTGCATGTAGACGTGAAGGAATCCCAATGCTCGACATGGACATTGTACAGTGGTTATGGTGAGTGTGGAACATATTGCAGATATGTCAGTGCCAGCCATGACATGGCATGCTACATGACTGCAACATTAAACACCACACATACCCAATGTGTGCCATGTGACCTATACACCCAATAGTATTCCAGGACATATATGTGACTCTTTGTACAGATGGCGACTGATGTGCAAAATGTGTATACTAGCATATGTAAGCACACACACAACATGCTATGCATGGTGTGTATAGGTGCATATGTTTGCACACACAGAACAATGAGGTACACAGCAAAGACTGCTATGTGTAGTACTGTGGTCACTGTAACCGGATGGGGTGTAGTACCATGTGCCATCATCATCATCATGTATCTTGTGGTCACTCATGGCTACTACTGTGTGACAGACCACTGCCTAGCATACTGTACCTGAACTGCAGTGCCGTGGATATGGTCACTATTACACAGCCACTTTGTACATGGGTGTATGAGGTGCCCAGTAAGGAGCATTGCCTAACATGACTGTGTTATGTGTTGAAGAGTGTTGCACAGCCCCATGATAGGCCTCTACCCCTGAGGTACGTCATGTGTGCGTGGATGACATGTGGGATACTGGAGTGTGACCTTACAGTGGGTGTGTGGTTATGCCATATGTAGTATGACTTTGTGTACTGCATGTGATAAATGTGTTATGTTGTGTACAGGTGTTGCAACTATGCCTATCCAATGTGCAGTACGGGGTTGCCACAACTGTGTGTCATGCTCTGGGTATTGCATGTCATTGAGGCAGCTACTGACATTACTGAGCTGTGCAACGTCTCACAGCAAACATGCACAGCATGAATTATGCATAGGTGTGTTACGTGTACATGGCCTACACCTCACCTATGACATGCATATTTCATTACCAACATTGCAGGTATAACACACTCACCAGCATGGATCAGCTGCCCTGCCGTCACACCAGAGGGACCTACGAGAATATGAGAGGGTTCGTCAGTGGCCACAACTGTGGCATTGCTACAGTGGGTATGCTAAACTGCAGTACAGCAACAGTCAACAGTCACAGGTGTAGGGATATTATTCAAAGTGTCCGTATTGCACAACACTAGGCAGCGGAACTGCTAAACACACAGTACACATCTCACATACACATAATCTAACACTACAGTTAACTGTAGTCTACAGATAGGGCATGTTACCTGCTTGCTCCAGGTGGATGTGCTGGGTGGCTCCGGCCTCCATTACAACACATGTCAGTGGTTGATGTAGCTGTTGTCCAGGAGCCACCATGCTTAGGAGCAGCTCCTCCGCTCTGGTGAGGGGGGGATGAATGGCCACCCCTCCACCTGTGGCAAGCTGCTGTCTTTGGATATCAGATGCATGCCGCTGGATGTGTCTAATTAAATCACTGCAGTGATGGTGTACCTGCTCATATGTCCAGTTATGCATGCCTATGTCATTAACCCAACGAACAAGTTCCTGCCACAGTGCAGTCCGCTCCTACTGGTGCTGGCTGCTTCTGGAGAAGAGCATTGTGTACCACAGCAATAGGCTGTCAAGTATCACCTCTTTCTCATCAGCTGTGTACGCTGGGTTGCATTGGTGGGACATCTGGATGAAAAAGATATGAACAATATGTGTGAGAGTGTCCTGTGGTACACTTTACATCTTTACCCACAGATATCACTTTACTGACATATATACCATCCTATTATCTGTTAGAGGTTACACACGTTCAATACCACTTATTGGTTCTCAGGTCACAACTAACTCATTCTGCCTGGTAGACTATATATATCACACCACTATACAACAGTACCCGACACACTGTTTGTGACACATTGCACAACCTCAAGACAGGGGTATATATCACACCGATGCATGAACAGAGATGTCATCCATTGCAATGGATGTAAAGTACAGGTACAGTAGTAGCAATCAACCACCCTAGTCATTGATGCCATAGCCCTGCCTAACAGATGTGTCCAGTTGTTACTATAGGTGGCATACTGCTGTAACAGACTATATATGTTGCTGGATACACACGTTTACCCTGTAACACACATATGATTGCAGCCATTGTACAGACATAATCACACACACATCAGGCAAACATACAACAAACCACTGAATGCCAACACAGATGAGCATTACCTGTGTACCATACGGTACTGTGTGCCACTACTTACACACCCTTATGCCTGCATTCTGTCCTCTGTGGAGACTACAGGAAACACACATGTCAGTGTTTCAAGCAATGTGAACACACACCATGCTGTGCTGTTTAGGCCTACAGCTTCAGGTAGTACTACAGTTCATATTGGTGATGGATTCACCAGCAGTATCACTCACTAAGCATACATGTATTGCTTTAGCCTACAATGAGACACCACATTCGTCAATGGAGAACTACGTCACATCATCTGCCGTACTACTATGTCTGCCTAACAGTACATTACACATCAGTTGCTGTCCTCACAGCTAGGATAGGCACTACCATGTCAGATACAACATCACACTAAGCTATCACACCTTAACAGACCTTGCACACATTCAGCATTACACTTATTCAACCTCACATAGCAGCTATTGCATTAAGTACATGTGTGAGTGCATAGTGTCATAGGTAGGTGATATGCTATTGGCCCTAGGGCCTACGGCAGCCTAGCCATATGCTACCCTGGCCTTTGACACACATGTACTTTGATTTCACTTGCCCCTGCCAACCTGAATCACAGAGGTGCTTCCTTGGGTGTATTACCAATCTCCCACACAATCATCCGGGGTATTTATAACAACTGCTAAGGAGGAGTCTTGTTCGCTATTGCTATGTGGTCTATTCCGGTGTATGGCATATCTCTGAGATGGGAATCTATCCCTCCAGCATGTGCCGTTTAGTGAGCTGACAAGGTTTAGGGCCCTAGAGTGTGTTTCCCGGAGGAATTGTGATATGTTGCCATGGTGGTTGTCACCCAGCTGTGGGTATGACATACCTCTGTATGTCCGGCAGAGGTCACCTCTGTGTGGCCAGTATGCAATACAGTCTAGTTGTGGTTTTGTGAGGCAGTCTGCATAGGGCATCTGTTTGCAGCTAGTATTACCCTCTTGGAGGTCTGTCTGTGGCCTGTTCACCTGGTGTAGTTGTCATGTGAAGTACATACCACACAGGGCATTGTGATGAGTAGAGGGGAATTCTACCCTATACTTCCATAGATGACACACCTGTTGTCATGACACATACCACACAGACAGATTACAGGTGTAGTGTGGCACTGTCCTCATCAAAGCGGAGGCTACTGTCCACCTGTGTCCCATGTTCCCTTATCACACCTTCACTGTTAGGTAGATCTCTACCTATGTGGTAGCTAATGGGTACACTTTATCTATACACATGCATGTACACATCCATTGCTGTACACAGGGATGTACATATAGGCACATGTACAGTCCACCTTTCATGGTGGGGATATCACTTATGCGACAGTTGTGGGATGTACAGGTATGTGATTAAATTGCACAGTGTTGTACAGAATGCATGTGGGTGTTCTCAGCCCTTGTAGCATTAGCAGGCCTCACTGGCTGTAACACAGCAGATCTGACAAATCTGTCCCACAGCATTTAACCACCAGATGACATATATCAACACTACCATAGCTGGCCTTAGGCATAGGCCAACTGGGTGACCGCCTAGGGTCGCCGCTCTAACAGGGGTGCTTTTCCACTATTTATGTAGTCTAGTAAGACAAGGATGGGGGCACCAGGAAGTGTGGTAGGGGGTGCCTTGGAGCCCTTTTGCCTAGGGCACCAGTTGACCTAAGGCTGCTCCTGCGCACTGCATGCTCTTTTCTAAGCCACACACTATGACCTACATGGATATATGGACATATCAACCTTCACTGACAGATATCTGTCCACCCTTCACTAAAAGTTGCAGTATGTCCCTTGCCCTATGCACACATGCAGATACAGATAGATACATACTGCTGCCACACATGGATGATTTGCAGTGTGTAGAGTACTCTTCAGGAATATCTACAACATGCCAACACATACATGTGAGTTACATACCTTACCTTTGTATTTCACTGCTCCGTGTGTTACGGTTTTGTAGTTTTTTTTTATTGGTGTTTTTTGGGGGGGGTTTCACCCTCTATTTAACTTTCTGTCTCAGTTTCTCACTCTGTTCTGTCTCTGTCTCAGTCTGTGTCTGTGTCCGTGTTTCTCTCTCTCTCTCTCTCTCTCACTGTCTATCTCACAGCACCTGCGATGATATAATTGCATGTGTGGACTGCAGGTACAGCCTGCTTTTCTAGGTATCTGCACTTGTGCATGTGACAGCCTCTGCACCAATTGCTGCCCCCCATTCAGTAATTGCATGCAGCCTGCTGTTTGGTGATTGCATTATTCACTGTGATTGCAGCCCACTGCTATAAAATGTTAGGTTAGGTAGGCGTAGCCCTTTCAGATTTCCAAGGTGGGGCCCATGCTTGTTTGCCCTGGACACCGTTGTGTCAGTCTGAAGGTTGGTATATGTCTCTTATCTGATGCTAGGGTTGTAGCCAGTTATATGCATGTTGTACTCAAACCTGAATGTTGCTGCTTCCAGTACACACATCTCAGTGTAGACATGTACGCACCCCTCCAAATTCTAACACAGGATACATGGGAGTATGTTCTTTTTTCTCACACAATTAATTGCCATACAATTGTGGTTATTGCACTATATTCATGTGGCCAGTATTAATCTTGGTCTGATACTGTGTGGTGTTTGTAAGGTGCTACTGTAACATTATTCCCTGCTAGGATGGCTGGTTCTCCTTTCACAGTCATGTCATGCAATTCCACAACCACTGCTGGTAAAGACCCACAGAAAAGGATTTGTGTTATAGCATTCCTAATTTCCATTTACATTCCCTCATTGTAATGCATGATATATTTATTTCAGAACCAAGTTATTTGTATATCTGCTGTGGCTTAGTGGTAATTCATGCAGTCTATTGTGTCAATGGTCTGGGGTTCGAGACTGGTAGTGGTTTTTACTTTTGCTGCTCAGCAGAACAAGGGCCCTGCCATAGAGTGACTAAGGCACTTTTAAGCAGTTGTAAGCAGGTTTGTGTGGGTTTGCGCGACACTTAGTGATGCTTAGCTAAGCGTACACATGTGCACACTCGCTTAATCCCGCTTACTACTGCTTACAAGTACTTACTCCTGCTAATCCCCGCGCTAATTTCTTTTAAAGAAAAGAAAATGGGGAGATAGGAAAGTGGTGAAAAAGGAGGCACAAAGTGGGACAGACAGTAGGTAAACAAGCTCGGGATGTGCAGGACGGGTGTAGAGAAGGTCCATAGCTGCCCATTTCTTTAACAGCAACAGCTATGCATATGCAATGAATTAGGAGTGACATTTGAAACCTTCCACCCCTGGGAGAGGAGTGAGGACAACAAAGTATGTTGTACTGCCAATTCTAATTATCAGCTTACATGTTTGTCTAATGGACATATGTGCGAAATGGGCAGCTATGTATGGGGCACAATTTTTTGTGGGTACAGATTGCCCTTTTTTTTTTTCAGGTGAGAGTGGGAAGTGAGGTAGAGGAAGTAGGTATGTCCAGGGAGGTAGGTTGGGAAGGTAAACAGACAAGACAGACAAGACACATACAGGGGCAGTGTATGACACATGGGGTAGGTGAACACAATTGATGGGGTCGGATGTTTGGAAATCGCAAGCCCATGAGCCCACAGATGGTAACAGTGGAACTGAGATCCCCACCCATGGGCAGTCACCACTGAACCTTCATAGCCCCGAGGGTGGCTGTTCTGGGGGCTGTGCAGGATGGGCAGGCTCACCCGTGAGAAGCGCCACTCTCACCTCAAGCTGGCATAGGGGATCAGTGACTGAACGCTGGATCTCCCTACGCACCACAACCCAGACCCTTCGAAGGGTGACAGGTGGCCCTTCTCCACCCATGCTTGCATGGGGGGACGAGCCCCATCCCCTGCAGCGTTTCCACCCGAAGGTGGCACAGGACCAACAAAGGAAGGGAGCCCGGGCTGGGAAACGGACCTGCTGGTGCCAGGTGCACTTGCCGGCTGAGGAGGGACAGGTGGGTCCACTGGGACCGGCCTTCCCATACGTTCTGTGATTAGGTGTGTTTAATTACAACATAAGCAAAACAGCATTCCAAATTAGTTGTAACAGCATGCAATAATATTCCCATTAACCCAACGCACCAAGGTTACAACAGTTGAACAGCAAGCATAACACATGCATAGATTGAACCACAGATATTCCAGCAGCATGCAGGGATGTTTAGTAGCAACAGGCCACCATGATTGTGGTGTTTAAACAGGGCACATGCATCAACATGAATGCAAATATTTATAGAACAATAGGACATATGTCCCAACAAATATGTAAGATTACACATACCCATTGAGGTGTGGAATTGCATGGTTTATGCACATACAGTAGGGTGTAGAAAAAACCTTGGTTAACATCTTATAATTACCTTTTCATCTACACTACATTCCTAGTGACTGCAGGTGTATATCCCCTACATGTATTATTACACTTGCCACCATACATTAGGTTGTGTAATGGGTTTGGCTAGTTCAATATATGCCTGACCTATATCTGACATACTAACTGTCCAGGATGCAGATGTTACTGCTACATATTTCTTGATTGCATTTATATTTCTTTATCTACATATCTGGGATTTTTTCACATGACATTTTCACTTCGATTTGTACAGAACCCTGCACTTCTTGACACACACTCACATTTCTGGGGAAATATAACATGCTACACGTGTGCCAGATTTACTTATTCATGCCAGCCAGTAACTGACTGTTGTGGACTGTATATATGTTTCACAGCTACTAGCACTTCCATCACCCACTTTATATGGGACTGCACAACTCTGGGTTGCCAGCACTTTTTCAAACAGTACTGTTTGTATAATGCAAGGGTACAACAACATTTCAAACTCTGTGACACAGACACACTCTGGGTTTTAGACCTTTATTAATGACATTACACACTTTTCCACAGGCTCACTCCTTTATTTGTTTTAACGGTGTATATGGCAGATATGTTTAAGACATATTATACCTTTATTAATGGGTTGGAACACTCTTTTTTCAGGCTCACTCACTTATTTTATATGACAGTGCCTGCAGATATATTATTCCAGACATATGTTACCTTTCTTAATGGGTTACTACACTATTTTTCTGCCTCTCTGACGTTTTTAATCTGACAGTACATGCAGAGGACTTATTCAAGCAATTTTATGGCTGTATTACTGGACTACAACACTTTCTTTCATGCTCTCTCCCTTATTTTATATAACAATACATGCAGAATAATCACTAACCTGCCTGGTGGTGCAGCCTTAGCAGCCTATCAGTATAGGCTTGCTGATTCGCAGCACGGTCACCTGCAGCTGTAAAGTAAATGAAGGGATATTGAGACATACCTATCCATTATACATACTCCATTACGAATTCTTACATACTGCATTCCATGGCTACTTACTCAGTTGTGGGGCATCCCGCATCCCATGGGCCTCCTGTATCCATTGGTTCAGGTGGTCCTGCTTTTGTCTCTTCAGGTCTGCATGGTGGTGACGGACCTGCTCACCAGTCCGAGGAATGCCTGTGGCACTGGTGAGGTCACGAGCTAACCAGTTCCAAGCCTCTGCCTTGTACTCTGTCCCTTGGAACTAGCCCTGCAGGAGTCTTGGCTCATGATGGTGGACAAGGAGCCAAACCATGTATTTCGACTCCTCAATGCCCAAACGTTGCTCTCGGAAGCGTGTTCCCTCTCTGACACCAGACATTCTAACTGCAGATGTGAGCTACAATCAGTTATGGCATGTATTCCCACCTGTGGGGCTTAAATATGCCGCATTTCCAGCACTTTTTTGTGATTGGCCATTTTGTAAAATTCTTGGCTGACTGCAGACCTGCTTAGTAATGGTTAAACTACCATTCGTAAGTATATGAATGTTAACAGTGGCTGTTTTCCCTATGTTGTCATGGCTTAGTGGTTCTGTACTTTGCTTCTGATGCACAGAGTCCTGGGTTTGAACCTTGTCATTCATTTTATTTTCATACTGTCCAGACAGGCTAGGGGGTGTGGCTGCATTTAAGCAACTTTGCCCTACGTTGCTCCTCGGTGCCCTACGGTGCCCTGGTTGGTGTGGTGCGCACGTCCACGCAAACACATTGCGCTGGGTAAAGCGCTGTTATACTATGGGCAAATCTATTGCACTGGGTAAAGCGCTGTTAAACTATGGGCAACTCTATTGCACTGGGTAAAGCGCTGTTAAACTATGGGCAACTCTATTGCGCTGGGTAAAGCTCTGTTAATCTATGGGCAACTCTATTGCGCTGGGTGAAGCGCTGCTTAACTGCAGGCAATTTTATATTGGGATCCTTTAAAATATTTATTTTGTTCACTGATACATTGGCCATGTCACTGCTTTTTAGTTATGTTTAAACATATATGTCAGGTATTATTCCATATACTGATTTAAAAAATAAATACGAAAGGGAGTGTTGGGACTCGATCCGTGAATGCCTCTTCTTTGTGCGAACGCTCTACCATTACGCTATTGCTATTTGGTGTGATTTGCGTAAACATTCTTTCTTATGCTCTTCCATGTCAGAATTGCTAACTGTAGCTAAGCAAATAGCACACCCGCGCACACACGTGCAAATATGGGCAGCTATTTTGAGAATTTAAAAAATATTAATGTTATGCGTTTTAGAACTGTGATGGGGGTTTACAATATCAGACAGTGAGGTGTTGGGTGCAGGGACATTTGAACAGACTCGCTCTTGTTTATTTGCTTTTATTTTAAACACTTGCAGGGGCGTGGACATTTGGACTGCTCGGCAGTCGGACACGCCCCCTGCTTTCTTACACGGTCCGTGTAAGACTTATGGTTGAGTCAGCATGCCCTCATGTATATTCATGGCACGCTGACATCATACCGTTCAACTGCAGCCTTCGAGTAAGACTTATTAAGTCTTACACGGAGGATTTGTGAATCCAGGGTTATGTGTTTTATCAGGGAAATCCCTTGTAATAGTAAATGGTATTAAAAATCTATGCCACAGTTTTATATCTAAATTTGTGTTAATCAGTTTTCTAAACACATCAAAAATATTGTTTATTAGTGTTAGTTTCATTAATTTTGTTGTACTATACTGTACATTTAAACTTAAATAGTACCATATCTTGTTATCTTTGTCAGTTACCAAAGCATTCTTTGATAAACAATTTTCATTCATTAGTATAATGGAGTATAACTGTTTCCAATTGGAAGAGTATCTAGGATTTATCCAATTCATCACTATTTTAATTATAGATGCCTTTATATAAGTTTCAATCTCTGGGAATTTTAACCCCCTTGTTCCCATTTTCTGATATGATGAGAATATGCCACTCTATTTCTTTTGGGGTACCATAGGAATTTCATCAAAGTTTAAGTGATTTATTTAAGGATTTTCTTTCCTGGTTGAAGCATAAGGGTGTGTGCTATATATAATATTTTAGGTAACAAAACCATTTTTATCAGTTGTAACCTATCATCAAATGTTATAAACAAATTATTCCATTTACTTATTAATGTCTTGATTAAGTATATGGCTTTAGCATAGTTAAGCTGTAGGGTTTCCTCTATATTCTTACCTAGGACTATTCCTAAATAGTCTAGAGTTGAAACTTGATTTCCAATAATATGATTAACTGGAACGTGTGTGTTCTTTTTTTTATTTAATAATAAATATTTTAATTTAGATTTGTTGAAGGAGAGTTTTGAGATTTTTTGGAAATTTGTTGTTACTATATCCACTTCACCTAACACTTCTTTAGAGTTGGGTAAGGTAAGTAAGACATCATCAGAAAACATCATTATTTTAGAAATATATTGGTCATATATATCTATACCTCTTATCTTTGGGTTATTACATATTAAAATGGCAAGTATTTCTATGGCCAGAGCAAATAGAATAGGGGATATGGGACATCCTTGTCTAGTACCTCTAGTGATTTGGATTGCTTTGGAAGTAAAGGGATCTAATTTGACATATGGTAGATTATTTTCATAGAGTTTCTTTATCGTTGTTATAAAAGAGGGGGGGGGAATCAAATAACTGTAAGACTTTAAATAAATAACCCCAATTTAAGGAGTCAAAGGCCTTTTGGATATTTAGACCTATTATCAATGCTTTATGGTTTCCTCTATTAAGGTAATCTATCAGAGTTAATACTCTTTTAATATTATCCTGTGTATGCCTGTTATGTATGAAACCAGCTTGGTCTTCATTAATTATTTTAGATATGGGTATTTTCAATCTATTGACCATAATTGACATAATATTTTATAATGATTATTCAACAAAGAAATTGGTTTATATGAGGTACAATGATCAGGGTCCTTATTCTCTTTTAATATAGGGGAAATTAGAGAATATCTCCAAGAAGGAGGAGTATTTGCTAATATTTGAACTTCAAGAAAGGTTTTATGTAGAAGAGAGATTATAGAAGAAGGGAACAATTTATACATTTCGATAATTAAGCCATCTATTCCAGGTGCTTTATTAGACTTACTTCCTTTAATCCCATCTATAATTTCCTTTTGAGAAATATTTTTTGTAGATCTAACTTAAGTTCCTCAGGAATTCTTGTTATGTTGGGAACTATATTCTCTAATTTCTCACATTCATTTGTACTTATTTTATCTTTATGATGCTCTGCATAATGATAATTAAAAGCCACCAGAATGTCCCTTATGTCCAATACTTTTTTCCCTTTTCCCTTCATGAAAGATACTATCAATGTTATTAATTTTTTATTGTATCTTAACTTTCATAGATAGGTTATGAAGATGCTTAGGAGAGGTAGCATAAGAATTTAATTTCAGTTTTTCCATAGCTAAATTAGTTTTATGGGATAATGTTTCATTATATTTCTTATTTGCTTCTTCTATTTTCCTCTTATTATCTGTAGCAATTAAGTTTTTATTAGCTTTAAGAGATACTATTTGACTTTGGAGTTGCTGTAACTAAGAGTCCCATTCTTTAATTTTATTTTTGTACCAGATAGGCCTTAAGAGAATCCCAAACCATAATTGTGTTTGCTTCAGGTTTATAATTAATCTCTAAGCAAAGCTGAAGTTCAGAAGCTATCCAAGATTTAAAGTCTTTAATTTTTGTGATATATGAAGGAATCCTTGACGTAATAACTAACTGACTGAATTCCAGTTATGATCTGAAAAGGGACAAGTTTGTATTGAAAAATTCAAAGATTTTAGAATAAAGATCTTCTGAGATATGAATTTTATCTATTCTAGTTTTGGTACCATGTCTATCGTCCTGGTGTGAGAATAGTAAAGAATTTGGTCCCAAAGCATTAAAGGTATCTTTTAATTTAAACATTTTTGTCCATTTTTTAACTGTTTGGCTGAGGATAATAGTCTAGGAGATTTCCTATTGGTAGTTTCTGTAATATCTGTGATACAACTGAAATCACCTCCTAGTCTAAGTGTTTCTTAGCAAGTCCAACCCCCATACCTGGGAACCAGCTTAAATTAACCAAGGTCCAAATTCTATTATTAAACTTAAGTATAACTAAGGCCATGAGTCCATCATTATCCACAGGTTTGTAAATGATTTGGGGATTTAAGAAAGTCTTTTTCCATAGAATTGTTACTCCTCTGGTCTTATTTTTATAAGAAGATTGAGCAAGTATTGTGTATTCCTTAGGGTCCCACATTAATGTGTCATTTATTTTAAAGTTTGTGTCTTGGAGAAAAAATACTTGAACCTTGTTTAGTTTATGATACCTAAGTAGGTTGGCTCTCTTATTTGGGTTGTTTAAGCCATTAGTATTTAAGGATATCAAAGTTAAATCCATATCAGAATTCTTTAAAGATAAATAATAAAAGAACTTGTATTAATAGAATCCTGTATACATAATACTCTTCCTGAATAGACAATAGAATATCAATTGTTATATTTCTATTTATCTCAATCGAAATAACTTTCCCCATGAAAGATAAAAGTAAAACAATTGTGTCAGACATTTCAAAACTAGAAAAACAGTTAAATAACAAAAAGTAGCATATTTCACTCTGATATAAACTTTAATACACCCTATACATGGAATGAGATACATTCCTAGTCTAGCAAACAAAACTAAATCTGCTAGACTACCTATCCCAACCATCAACCTTTCTTGGTTCGAGCCCATGAAAACAAAGTAAAAAATGGAGAATATATTATAAATTAAGAGAAAAATAGTAGTGATAAACAACTAATCAGATATTGATTCCAGTTAGGTTTTAGAGATGAGTTTCATACACTATTATTAGAAACATTAAACATTTGTACAGTAATTATTCACTAAGGAAGCAAGAGACATATTAGGATATATAAAATCTGAATTTAGTGCTTAATAGACTCAGGAAACATTAGCTTTATTAACAATCTAAATGATTATCCAAAATACCTAAGCATGTCATCTGTACTAGTTCTAATAAAAACTTCAAAATGGCAGAACAAACCAAAGAATCATTTAGCATTTGCATTTACTTGCCCTCTGAATAAATCTTATCATGATAAACTCCCACTAAATAAAAACTTCATGAGAATTGGGTGTTAGCACATAGTGAGTGTGTGTCATTCCCAAAAGATGTTAACATAGATTTTTAGAAATATTCCATAAGACATATTTGTCCTTAATGAACTCCTAAGCTTTTGGAATAGCAGACGTTTAAATAACTGACTAAAATCAATAATAATTAACTGGCATCAGTTAAAATGACAAAAATTAGTGAAAAACATTATTTATATAAAACTTACTATGGATAATAGGTCTTAAAAGTGAATGACTCAAAGACAAAATTAAGATAGAGATAGCGGCAAATATCTACCATAGTAATAGGGTAATACTGACACTCATAACTTGTTTGTTGTGTTATCACAAGTCATAGATATTACTGAGCCCTTCCCTGTCATAAAGTGCTACTATACTAAAAGACATGACTTTATAATAACTGAAAACAAGACATCCGAAATATAAATAATATCTAGAATACAATAAGGAAATCAACATATTAAATGCAAAGTAATTATAGTTCAATCAAAATTATTCGTATATATATATATATATATATATATATATATATATATATATATATATATATATATATTTGCTAGGATTTAGTATGGTGTTTGAGTATCCTTACAGTTATTACTATTAGTCATAAGCACTTCCTGTAAATGTATAAGCCTATACTAAACACTTGCTAACTGCATAGGAAAGTTATTTATAAAGATATATTTATAAAAAACTCCAGTATATTCACTAGAAATAGTGGCTATAATTAACTGTTTACAAGAAAAAATAAGATTTCTGTATATATTTGATCTCAACATATTGTCACTATTATAAAAAGGAACCATGAATATGTTTGCAGACAGTGTAGCTCATAATTCTTGTAAAAAAAGCCTACTATGCTGTATTAACCAATCAGAGACTTGACATTCACAATTAGGCTTGCATATGCACATTAGATGTAATGTAATCTGATCTGCATGCATGGAATGCATGATGTCACGAGCTAAGTAAGAAAGCTTCACTTCTTAAATTTCAAAATTACATTTTCCCACCCAGCAGACTACACAGTAGTTTCCTGACCTCACTTTAACTGTGTCACAAACTCTGCTTATTTACAGTAACAAATACAAAGTTTAACTGTCAGATACTTCCAAACAGTAAAATAACATTCAGTGCCAATGAGACAGAAAACAGTACTTTAACATTAAACTCTACAGGAAACATAACTTGTAACCATTTAAAAACCTTGTGCCATAAAACATGCAAGCATATAACTGTCAGACAGACCCAATTTATTCATAAGCTGGTAAACAGCTGTTTGTTCTCACAGGTACCAGTATATATTATGAAACAATCAGAAGTTATAAATATTAAAAAAAACTAGTTAATATATACTAAATCATAGATATGCCCTATTATCCCATGTATCCAAAACAGTTTTGATAAATTAATCTAAGCAGTGACTATGCCTGAGTAATAACTGAACATTTAGCAGGGCAAAGGAATATATATTATTTCAAATAAAGCATGTCATCTTAAGGTCATAAAAGCAAAAATAGCTTACTGATCAATTATATCACTCAATAAACTAATTATACTAATATACTAAAAGCATGAACAGTTATTTAATTTGTATATGAACAAAAAAAAAGTATAGAAATGAAAAAGCAAAAAGAGAAAGAAAAACAATAGGAAAAATATTGTCATGACAATCCTTACTTGAAGATTTAGCAAGTATAAAACAAATGAAAGCCCAGTTGCAGTAGATGCTTTGAGAGATTTAGTGGGAACAGCAATCTTTGACTCGTTTTTTGTTTTTTCTTTCTAACATCAGTCCAAGAAGATTTATCAGTAACTCTCATCAGAGAAGCAGATGCCCATTCCAAATATTCAGGTAAGGAAATAATGTTATTGTTTTTAATAAAGGCAGTGGCATCCTCTAGGGTATTAAATGATCTAATTACATTCTGATATAGAATTTTTATTCTGGCAGGAAAGACAAGCTGAGTTTTGATGTTATTCTGCTTTAACAGTTTTATTAATGGCCGAGCTTTTTTCCTTTGTTCCAAAACCCTTGTAGAATAGTCATTATCAAACCTAATTGGATTTTGATTAAAATTTAATGGACTTTTCCTCCAGGAAGATTTTAGGACCAACTCCTTGTCCAAATAAGATAAAAACTTTATGACTATTGATCTGGGAGGGGGTAGAGGAGAATGTTGACACTGGCTTTCCAAAAGCTCTATGACCCCTTTCAACACCAAAGGACAGAACCTCCTTTAAATCTAAAATCTCTGGAATCCAGGTATTCAGGAAAGAAAGCTCTCTCAGGGATGCCAAAAATCCTTATATTTGACCTTCACTCCGTGTTTTCCAGATCATCCACTTTATTGAGAAGCCAGGTGTTTTGTTTGATGAGAAAATCTTTCTGGCTTTCTTCTTCCTTCAGTCTTCCATCAAGATCATTCAGGGATGCTTCTAAGTGTGTTATTCTGGATTGATGCTGCTGTAAAAGTATCCTGAGAGAATCTGTTTGTTTCTGACAATTTTCCTTGAGGTTTTGTAAAGTTTCCTTAAAATTATCCATTTTTAGTGAGAGTTCTTGTAGAGCAGATGTCACAAGCTGCATTTCTTTTTTTAAAGCCATGTCAGAATGAGAAGTCTTCGAAGTGCTTATCTCCACAAATGATGTATTCGCCTTTATAATTTGACAGGAAAAAAACGTTCCTAAGTTCACCAAAGTTACTAATAATATAGTTTATACTTTCATCTGTCAATTCTAAGTATTTTTGCTAAAATAAAATAAGTTATTTCCTGTTTTTTATATTAGTTTCACGGAGCTCTGAAAAACTGCTGCTATCAGTTGGCCATATTGGCTCCACCCCTATCTTGACCTTTCTGACACTGCCATTCGACATTTCCAGAAATGTGCAATATGGCATGATGCTCATGAATTAATAAGATTTGTGCCAAACAGCTGAATAGTAGCCTCTTAGATCAGAGCAAGCCATTTTAGTGCAAATAAGTTGCTTTACTTCAAAGATTGGTTGTTTTACTGATTTTAAGTCATTCAGACTCAAACTGATTTTTTTTATACAAATGAAGAAGTTTAACCCACCTGAGCCATTTGAATTATCTAAACTGTTTTGCTAACCTGTCTGGAGACAAGGGTTCACGCAATTTAGAGTGGCTACCAAGGTAATCATAATACATCCAGGTAAATATTTTGTTATATTCAATGGGTAGAGAAGTAATAGAAATATACAGTTCCTTTTCAATCTAAGAGGGATGGATTGTTACATATGAGTCGGTAATTAGTAATTTCAGTGAATGGTTTGTGCAATAAATATATATATATATATATATATATATATATATATATATATATATATATATATATGAAAGAGCTTGCATTTGCAGATTGTACAAGCTAAATATCAGTGCGCTGAAGCTTTTGTAATGGTGCATGTATGAAGTGGCTGAAAGGTGACGAATTTAATGGCATGGAGGATCAGTCCATCAATCATAGACTTATTATTAGGCTAGCAGATGTTGAAATGTCTCAGACATTGCAACCTGATGTAAAGCTAATATTAGAGAAAACAAAGCAAATAAATTATTGAGGTAAAAATAGTTAAGAAGCAAAATGCTAATTAAGCATGACAACTATAATGTGTGAAGTAAGACCAGTGACATCTGGTGACTTAAAAGCAAGAGGGTATACAGGAAGCAACTAATGGGTGGGGATATTTGAAATGGAGTAGGGGTCTATTACAGCAGGTTAATGAGCATTACCTGTGATCAAACAGCAGATAGGGTCATTCACTTTCATCCACAGACGGTCTCAGTATGTACCCACTCATTACAGCCACTTTATTGACTATATACACCTCAAGTTTTTGACTGCACTTAACAAGGCCAATCTTAGGTGAATCAGAGCCTTATACAAAGGAGTCCATGGTCCCCTGTTTAACATCAGTCCCCTATACCTTCCCAGTGCCTTTCTCCTGTTATCCCATCATCCTGGCTCCACACAATCCAGGTAGATTACTAGATCTTACTTTTTAACTTCCACCCTTGCATTTAACACATAGTAGCTGACCACGACTCTACTGTAATATGTCTTGAGAGACTAAACTGATTTAAGCTAGGGGACTGAGTGCTACTAGGTCCACAAAAGAAATAGGATGCTAGAGTTGTTGTACAGTCTTTTAAACTAATGATGGCCTGAATGAAAAGTCAAGAGTAATGAAAGTGATTCAGTCTTATTTTCTTCAAGTAAAAAGAAAAAAGTTACATTTGTTGCTAAATGTTCAGTTCTAACAAATAATAGTTGCCCAATAAACTAAGAAAACAAATGCTTGCAGGGATATATAAATCCTGACAGGGAATAGTGCCTACCTTCCTACCCCTACAGAAAAAAGATTGTTACCTTCCAAGTACCCCTGTGGTATTAGACTGGGATGAAAGTAAAGGCACACATGGCCAGAGTCATATGTTATAGAGCTGAGGATGCATAAGAAGAAACCAAAGTGCATGAATAAAACTCACATAGAGACATGGAGTATATTTAAATGCCCCACAGATGGCAACACCACCCAGTGTGCCATTGTTCCAATGATTAGATCCTATGACATACGTCCTGCCCAGACTACCACAGATGTCCACTTTTGACCACAATGCTGGTGGTGGTTGACTGTGGTGGAAGTGAAAACCAACTAACTTGATACTTTTAAATACACTGTGAACCAACCCCCTCCAAACATGCAGCCATTTTAAACACAGACAGTCCTGATATTCAGCACAGTTCAGACCTCAGACATCTGACTATGTTAAAAATAGAGACAGTAAAGTATTCTATCTGGTTTCATAAAAATGTCCACTACTTCTGAAAAGCCAGAATAATCACTGCTTAACTTCAACAAATGATAACAGTGTCAATCACTTTCATTCACAGATAGCCACTATACATCAATTAAAGCCAACTTTATTAACTGTATACACCTCTGGTATCAGATTGCAGTGCAATAAAAATAAGAAATGGAAGAGACCGAATTCATCTGAATAGATTCCAATGAGACTACAGATTTCCTATGGGATAGAAAGTATGTAAGGACAGAGAAGAATAGGAAATCACAAGAAATCATGAAGGACTATGATAATGATCATATGTGGGTGGATATATGAAGATAAATGCACAAAAGAAAACAGTCATATACCTTCTCCACAAGAGAAGAAAAACAAACAAGTAGATTGGATATATTAAAGCTTAGACGGGAAATAACATGGGTTGTTCAGGAGGTAGAAGAAGGGGTGGGCATCTGTCAGATTATGCTTTAGTGAGACTGCAGGTTAAGATGAAGGAAGATGGAGAGGCAGAAAGACAATGGCGGTGGAAATCCTGGTTGTGCAATGATATGGAAAGTATGATACAGGAGATGATGAGGCTGAACCCAACTGAAGAAAGAAGTGCAAGAGGCATGTGGTGGGATGCTGTTAAGTGTGATTGAAAAGCACAGATTAGGCCATTAGAGGAATTTTAAGGAAGGCAGGATAGTCCTCAGCTTGAGGCATATGGGATATCAATTTGAAAGTCATAAAGAGGATGATTGGAGGTTGGGAAGTAGTAATGAGAGAAGAAAATCTAAAAATTCAGATACTTGAGAGGTAGAGAAAGGGTTAGTAGATAAGATGGATTTTTGGTAAGTACATGTTGGGAAATTAGGATATATTTTGGAATGGAAGTTACAGGGGAGAAAGCAAAACCAGAGTATAGAAGGACTGAGTTATAACAATGAATGTAACATACAGACACTGTGAAGCATCTATAATAAAATATATCAAGCTTGTGCAGCATGGAAAAGTACTTTGGTGCAAGTTACAACTTGATACGGTTGTTGCAGGTGGAGAGAATCTATAGGCATTCAAAGCTGAGGAAGGTTATCTGGAGATTTCTATGAGAAATACAAAAAACTAGTAAGTAGGACTTTATATGTGGTACATAATTATGCTACAAGATTTTTTCATAAAGCCAGTAGTGCAAGGAGGACAGAAAGAATTCTTACTACACTAACACAGATAGGGTAGAGAGCATTCATTAAGGGCAGGACATTGGGAAAGACTTGGTAGAAACGGAGGATATTTCTTACTCAAGCAGGCAAGGCATGAATTATCTTTTTGATATTAGTAAGGCATTTGGCACAGTTGATTGGGCATTTCTGTTTAGAATATTTGAAGAAATTGGCATGTAGCCATGATTTAGAGGATGGATCAAAGCAATTCATGAGTAACCTGAGGTAAGGTTGTTAATAAAAGGGGAATTAATGGAGGCAGTAAATATAGGGAAGGGCATGATGGTGTTCTATGTCCTCTGTTCCTTTTCCTTTTGTATTGGTAATATAATTATTAGTACAAAGGGTGCAAGACTGCTTGGAAAGGATACTGTGTAAATAGGTTCATATGCTCATAGGAGGTTACTAGGATAATAACCATAGGGCTTTTACAAGCTTAGCCATGTAAAAAACCCATGTGCCTTAATTGACCGTAGTTAGATGGTCATTGCTAGCAGAGTGATTCTATGATCAGAATTGGGTACCCTTTCCATGAGGCACATAGTTGTCACTCCCAGGGTCAATTTACAGTGAGCCATCCAATTATCAAGGTTGCACTTAAATAGGGTCATTGAGGAACTCTGCTTCAAATGAAGTGGGAACTTATTGCAGTGGAGTGGCAACCTCTGGGAGATATATCTGTCTCTCCAACATGTTTTGTTAATGTCACAGGCCCAGCTAGGCCCACTGGACACACAGTCCGTTTTCTGGAGTGACCTGGGATCAATGGCTAGTTAAATCATTTGCTGAGAGTTACGCTAGAAACAAATAAAGGCTGATGGAATCAAACCCTGCCCTACAGGAATTACAGCCCCCGACCTTAACCTCTGCACCAACTGCCAGATGGATAGAATTTTGTTAGGCTGTTAGGATATGATTGTATGTTGGCAATAGACATGGTGGATGCAGTATTGGAAGACGTCTGGAGATTTTGAAAAATTTAGAATTAATTCAAGACTTAAATGTAACTGGAATAGGAGTGTGCAAGGGAGAGTCAGAAAAGGTGAGGATAAAATAAAAGCAGACCTGATAGGAAGGAAAGAGAGGATTTAAGTATTTGGTATTAAGAATTTGGATGACGTTTGGCCAGACAGCGCAGGAAAATTATAGTGAGTTGTTGGCTGGCCCAAGTTAATGGCCTGTTGAGCAGGTGGTTTATGTGGTGGAAATGGTGATACATCTAAGGGTGCTATATATGTTCAAGCATCTCCCTCCAGGGGAAGACAGAGAGTGGAATCAGGGGATACAGATGAGTTGTGATAGGTATGTATGGAATGATAAGGGCAGTAGAATAGTGAGAGAAATATTAAGATAAACAGAATATGGGGAATGCCAGATCTCCAGATGCATCTGCAGGTAGCAATGTTAGTGTTTATTTTACAAGCTTAGGAAGGCAAGGAAGATGAAAAGAAGGATGAGGATGAAGAGGTTGAACCATAGAGCTGTAGAAAGTAGAGGGATGTAGAGGTGAGACATGTAGGGAGCTCAGATTAATGTGTATGGAATAACCTAGTGTTAAAAATATAAGGTAAAATGATGAACTGGAGCTAAAAGAGATGACAATGGTTTAATAAATCAGATGATTAGGTATATAGAATTTAGCAGAAGGCACACAGATGGAGATTTACACATTGTGAGGAAGGTGTGATAACATCTGTCCTGAAGGAAGGATTATGGTTATAAATTATGCAATTGAAATTGGCTGCTAAGGCCTGGTTAGTAGGGGTGATTACAATTTGATCAGTTCAGGAGGAAGTGATAGATATTGTTACTCACAAAGGAAGGAATTTCTAACTAAAACATAAATGTGAAAAGATTTATGCATGGTTAGTTGAGGGTAAATAGGGCCAAAGTATGGCGTAATGAATAAGGAGTGGAGAAAGAGAGGTGATTGTAATAAGGGTAGGTAGCCCTACCTTCTCCAAACGACTTGGGTTACTCGTCTTAGGAATTTACCTCTCAGAGGTCAAAACTAATGCAAAGGGTTTGTGGCTGACCAAGTTTGTAGATGACTGCAAACCTGTTGCTAGCATAAAAGCACCGGAGGAAACTATGATCCTCCAAAAGGGCCCATGCCAAAGAAATAACTGGTGTCAAAACCATGGACTAAATCTAAATGCCAAGAAATGCATGACTGTATCCTTCAGCAAGCATAACTTCTCTTGTAACTGTCACTTTGAAAAGACACTCCTGAAAAGGAATCTCATAGAAATTGGTCTGAGAATCTTTGTCAACAACTAATTCACCTTTGATCAACCAGATTTATTTCTTTATTTATTTACATTTGTTTACCGGGTAGTGTCCGACTGGGACAGTACCCCGTTTTCAGTGGAGACCCAGGGAGAAAAATGCCCAACAAGTAACTGACAGAAAAACATCAGAGGAAAAATACAGCAATGTATCACATGCATGGTAGAAATACAGAAATGTTTGATGAGAAACAGACAGACAAGTAATAACTTGCTGTCGTATGGGAGAGTATAAGTTGGTATGTATTTGGATTTTGTAGGATGTTTTGGGGTAGTACGTTACAGGTTTTCAATATTTTATTACAGTAGGGGGAGTCTTCATAGTAGTTATGGGATTTAGTTACTTTAGAATTAATTTGTCTGATGATCTAAGGGACCTGAGGTTTGTATTAGATTGAACTAGATCAATAAGATCAGGGCAGTTGTTGGGTTTATGGATGATACTGTGGGCAATGGTTAGTTGGTTGAGAGGTAATAGGTTAAGTAGTTCAATCCAGTTGAATTGGTGAAGGGTGGAACAGTGATGAGATGTATGGGGTTGGTTTATGGCAAACTTGGCTATTTTGTTATAGCAGATCTGTAGGTTATTCAAATCAGACTTGCTCAGGTTGGTAAAGATTTGGGAACAATAAAGGAGGGTGGATAGCTGGTGGGATCTGATTGTGGATAGTCTGGAGATGTTGGTTTGGTATGGTTTGTCCCTACAGAGGGAGTCGAGTTTGATGTGGCCTTTTTAAATTGTTAGTGATATCTATTTGTCAAATTGTAGACAGTTGTCTAGACACATGTCCACTATTGTAAGGAAGTCCTTTTTTATAGCACAGCTTATACCTAAAGGCATGGTTCCCAGGTCCAGGGATGCAATCATTCCACAGTACTCATCACTCATTAGGCTGATCATTGCTTATAAGAAGAAATCATAAAAATCTATGTGGTCTATCTCAAAGCCTTGCCCTTCTGATGTGTGTATCATATAGGCTGGTGACCTCTGCACCAGTTGTAGAACCTAAACAGACCTATCCTGTCAGACATATTACACATTTGCATATTCCATGGTGGTATAAACACCTGCTCAAGGGATCTCAGTCTATTGTGCAACATAAATAGAAGATGTTGGAGGTATAGGCATGTACCATATAGAATTCTGCTTTATGGCATTGCCTTCAATTCCACATAAACCAAAGTACTTCTCTTACTTTATTCAAATGTAATTTGGATCAACCACAAATTCCCCTCTATTTTAGCATCCTTGCCCCTCATGTATCAGGGCAACTTGTAAATGACCCAACATCTTCTTTTTCTGCCTGTCTCTATAAGGGCCTGAAATTACCATGGGAATGTAAGGCTAGGCTTCTCAAGATCTTCACAGATCAGTGGTCTAGTAAGTACCTATAAACATATGATTATTGTGGTTTTGAAATGCAAAATGTGAAGTTTATATATAAAAAAGAAACTTTATGTTAAGCACTGTTATATAAAGTGGATTTTTGCATGTATTGTAATTATTGTTCTCGTTATTATTTATTGTATGTTTTGAAATGCTGAATAAAATTTTAGAAACAATATCACACATACACATAAATAACCGAATTATATCATCAAGTCCAGGATACAAGACATAGAAAACCTTAGTGTATAACTAACTACCCACATTGGATTGACCAACAATAAAAAACACTTTGTCCAAACAGAGTCCATATTCCGTATCATCCTCTTTGCTAAAAAAGACAACTGCTTAACTCTTTGCTCCACCCCGCTTCCTGATTTTTCCAAAAATGAAAAATTACAGCCAACACCATGGCTACTATCATCCTACTGGCCAGACATGGTACTCCACCCTGTTCACTCCCTAAGCCTGGTAAAAAAGCCTGCAAAATCCAACATATAGAATGATAAATGTTAACCCATATTGCTCTAATAACTAGACAGGACCAAATCTTATGGAAGTAAGCGGCATCCCTAACATTGCATCTTCAACAATGATCATAGGTTAAGAGCCCTCTCCACTTAATCCTGGCTGGTGAGTAATATCAAAACTGAATTATATCTTAAATAAAGTGAATAACAAAAAGTGGGACAGACTTGGGGAGTGGCATCCTCTAAACACTTCCACTAATTCCTTCTTTGACAACCCCCTTCCAATAAACCCAGCCCAACCATCATTTACTGTTTATACCATATGTTTGACTGGAGGGTAAGCCATCTATATAAATTTGTCCACTGTACCAGAGAGATGGACTTGATATCCATCTGAGAGCCCCTGTCTATTTGCTCAGCCTAAAATTTTCCTCCTACTTTCTCGCCTATATTATTCAACAGAATTCAATTGCACAGAACTTCTCTGCCATGCTTCTTAAATGTAGATTAGCTGTAATCCATGCCAACCACACAATAACTTTCCTAGCTATAAGAAAATCTATATTAAACCAGATTATATTCCATTTCATTGTATCTATATTCATATCCAAGCTAGTAGCACACTTTACAATCTACCACATTTCTAGACTGCCCAGAACCCAGACCCTATTTCATATTTAGCTCTGAATGTAGCAGAGAGAAAAAAAGGAATATCCAATTCTGCCCTACACTATAATGTTCTAAGAAGAGCTCTAGCTCTCAAGATTTACCTCTCTATATCAGTTTTTAGCTCACTCCTCCAAATCAGGGACCCCAACCCTTATCATAGTTGCTCTCATTAGTTTCCTTCTACACACTCTAGGGGCCAAATTTTTGTAATATAAATTTAGAAGTTATTTTTAGACCACTTTTGTGGACAGTTTTAGTAACTTCCTTTTCCATTTACTTTTAATAATACTCTTTGTTGATCTCAGTTTTAATTGCTTGTTTCTTCTGCTGGAAAGAAAATTTCAGATGTTGCCACAAGCCTAACTAGTCATGAGCATTACCATATAATTCTTTATCATTCAACTCTAACATGGGATCAAGAGGAAACACAATTCTTAGTCCTAAAAATGCACATTCTCTAACTAACCTAATTTCATTAGAGAATGGATAATTACCTTAACTCTGTATACAAACCCTAGTCAATGATAAGAACATCATTTTTCAAGGACATGTGGGACCATCTTTATTGGGTTATGAATCCAAATAACTCCATCATCTGCAAACAGAAAAAAAGGGTTCAACCTTAGAATGGATGGAAAATTGCAAAGCTTCTCTCTCTGAAAAGATTGCCAGGACATCAAAGACCAGAAAAAAAAAGTGGGGACAGGGTCATCCTTGTCTCATGCCTCTTGTTAGGTATACTCCATCCGACATCATACCATTAGTGTCAATAACAGCTTCTGCTGAACTATATAGCAACTGGATGTTATGTATATATTCCATTGGAAATCCAAATTGAAGCAGGGTGAGCAATTCAAAAATTCCCACTCCATAGAATCAAAAGCACTAGAAAAATTTAACACTAGAGCTGCCCTAGGTTCTGAAGATAGCTCACTGGACTGTTGTAAGGTCAACCACAAGCGTACCACGTCAGGTGCACCCATCTCACCCTTGTTAAATCCTTGTTGCCCATCCTTCCCTTCCTTGCATAAGAAACCTTCTAACCTCTCTCTTAAAATCTTGGAAAAAATGTTATTATCCAGTGAAAGTAATGACAGATTTGTGTGATACAGGTTCAGTCAAGTCACTTCCCAGCTTGGGCAGGCAAATTATCCTAGTACGGTTTCTAGTCTCAGGAAACTGTTGTGATTCCTCACCCTCACTTTACAAAGCCAATAATAGAAGGCTTGCAGGAAGTTTAAATCTTTTATAAAACTCTGCAGTAAGCCCATCAAGTCCTGCTGCTTTTCCTACTTTATGCACATCAATGGCTTCATTCATTTCAACAAGCAAAACTGGCTTCCCCAAACCCTGTCTATCCTCTTCCAGTATATAAGGTAGATAACTTCAAAGAACTCTACCATCCTTTCCCTGTTACAAACAACCTGGGATTTATATTATCCAATAATTAATCTGTCATTATTCCATTTATTTCAAGTATATTATGTGTAACCTGTCCATCGGATTATTTAACCACACAATGGTCACCTCTCTAGGATGCTCATTTATTTTCCTAAGTCCTTTATTGTGTCCCATTCTTCCTGAATCTCACTACATAGAAGTGCCCTATATTCCAGTTTAAGATGTCTTAAATTTCCTATCCACACATCATCTTTACATCCCCCACTTTTATAAGTCACCTACTGAGTCTCAATCTGTTCCTCCAGGTCCAGCAACAACCTGTGCTCTTCTTGTTGTTTCCTGACCTTATAAGAAATCATATGATGTTTGACCCTTGCCTTAAAAATCCCTCACACCTAGATACCCATCCTTCTCTCTGAAAGTTCTTCCAGTAGCCAATAATCCACTCTTTCAGCCTTTCCATATCTGCTAGAGTCTTAAAGATGACTGAGTGAAAATGCCATCTTACCTTTCTTGGAGTTAAAACCTGATAACTCAAAGATTGCCATATTATGGTCTGACAAAGGTCCTGTACCATGAAGTAGTTTCCCAACAATGAACTATCTAACAGTCAATAATAAATTTGAGTAGCAATTCCCCCTGAGGTCCCACATAAGTATAATCCGTCTTTGTCAGATGGTTTGCTCACCAAATATCAATCAAGACATGAACCTCTCTATAAATTGATTCAAAGATGACCATAGCTTGGAAAGGCTGGACTTACCTTCCAGAATTTTGTGAAATATGGGATTTGGAAAAACACTGACCTGTCCCCCAGTAATAACCTTGGTATTCAGCCTCCTGAGCCTGACCAGAGTAAACCAAAACTCCATTAAAATCCATCCCTGATAGTTATTCTGACCAAAACAATTCCACAATATCCAGGGAAGAGTAATCGCTTGAACTGTTAAAGTCAACCATGAGATTTGATTATACTTGAACTCAGAAGTTACCTGCTGACCAATCTGGCTATGAACAAAAACAGCCACACCCCTCTTAGTCGAATTACACCCATTGTTACGTGCCCATCCAGGCCATGGATAAGATCATTCCATGTTATGCCTGCATTTCATCTTAGTTTCTTGAAAAACAAAACTCCAGTGTGCAACTTCTTAAGCCCAGCAAGCACTGCTTTCCTTTTATGAGGAGTAGCCAGACCCCTAATATTCCAAAAAACAAAAGAAAAAAAAATAAAAGAACTTTTACCTTAGATCAGCAGACAATCCTCTTCATTTCTCATATGGTGATCACTCTTCAAGGATGGCTTGGAGATTGCCTATTACAATGTTCTTCCTTGTCCTAATAAGGATAGAAGAAACAAAAAAGAAACTTTTATAGTTATAAGCCTGTATGGAGTTGGCCAAAAATGATAAAAAATGTACACTTTAATTAACTTTTCAACAATAAGAAATAATAACATCTAACACTTGTGTGGGACTGATAGCAGATAGAATAAAACAACATTGCCCATTGCAGCACCACCCAAATATATAAACTATGTAAAGTAGAAATAGTCCTTTTCCCCTAAGCAACGGTCTTGCAAACTTAAATATAGACTACATCATTAGTAAAAATGCACTATATCACCAATGATGAAAACACTTATCTGAATTTAATGCCCATATATTTGTCATCAGTTGAAAAATCTCAATTATCAGCCTTGGGAGCCACATCTGATAACTGTCCACTTTCTTGAACAATCGCAGACAACTCCTCCTCCAAAGAATCTGGAGTCAAAAGGTCAAATCATGGATCACCATCCTCCTGTGACAGGTACGTGAATCCATTTGGAGTAGCAGGAATGGAATTAGTTAAATACTTTCACATTTGATTAGCCCTCATGTCAGAGGAGACATTAAGGGACTTGCTCACATCCCCACATCCTTTTTTTTACTTAGTGCAGATTTCACCCGTGACAATACAGATGTCATGTCCCTCTTCTTGTTTTCCAACGTAACCACATCTCTGTACGAGGACTTAGGTCAAGGGGACTTTGGCTCTCTTACAATCTGCCCTTTACCTAAATTGCCCAACACAACTTCCACCTCTGCTGGCTGGCAAAAAAGTATACACTTTCCTATGTACTTGAATTTCCAAAATAGCTGGAAACTTCAAATGTACCTGTAAGCTTTTCTCCTTACACTTCCTTAACACCAGTACAAAAGCTTTAATTTTGTAATACAAATATGTGGAGTATTCAAGCACAATCCCTGATCCTAGAACCTTGAATCATTATACAACCACCAAATTCTTTGCTTTTCTTTAGTATCAACACTCTATGGTTATAGTCCAGACATCATATAAAGAATTATCTACACATATTAGGGATCATATGCCTTAGAGTTATTTGATGTGCCCTTCCCACTCCTTTCCCAACAAATCCTTCAGCATATTTGAAATAAAGAAAACCATATTTACACCTTCGATTCCTTCTGGCATCCCAATAAGTCATTGATTATTACATCTCACTCTATTCTCTGTTTCATCTTAATTATCTTCAAACAGGCAGAAAAAAAACTACAAATCCTTTAGTTCAAGGGCATGTGCTTGAACAGACAAAAACAGAGAGTCAGTCTGCGTATGGTTTTCCTGCAGACATTCCTCTTTCTTTTATGACTACTTCACATGAACCACAGACACAGCTTCAATGTGTTTCACCTTGTTTAAAGTAGCCTGAGTCATTGAGGTGAGAGATTTAATACTTATGCAAGAGTGCTTTAAATTTCTCCACTGAGACTGACCATGGCTCCTAAATTTTTAGACGATTCCCCACAGACCTCAATACAGAGTGGAAAATAATGTAATCATACATAAAATGATGTATCCTCCCAGAAAATAGCAACCAGTGAAGGCAGATAATGTTTGAAAGCACTAGCAATCCAACGAACACAAAAAAGATTGAGAGGTAAGCACTGCTAAATACTTTAACAAACTGATTGAGACACTGTTGCAATGTCTGAGGTGCATGCCATTGTGCATCCCTAAGCACACCCACAGAAATGCCAAAAACTTTATGAGGAACACACAAAAAGAGCAGGTAAAATCAGATGCATTCTGGGAAGTCAGTGACAGAGAAAGCAAGACAGACAGACAGGTAGACACACACACACACACACACACACACACACACACACACACACACACACACACACACACACACACACACACACATACACAAACACGACCATTAATTACAGCCATTTGTATGGCTGTGACTGCATACCTCAGATGTTTAATTATGATTAGATAAATGAATAAATACATAAGTAACCATGACACTGGAATTATGTTTCACAGCCGAATATAGTCAGAATATAGTCAGAATAGACAGGGCAACTTACTGCAAACCCCAATACCGCTCAATATCTTAACTCAAGAAATCAAGGAGAAAGCTAAAAAATTAGGGTTGGCAAATAACTAAAATAAGAAATAGAAATTGCCTTTATATACTTAGCAAGCTGACAAAATAATAAACTTCACAACAGCGTGTGATTTTTCTGAAGGCTATTAAATCTGAAACTCAAATGCCTGTCATTATTTAGTGACTGAAGTCCTCACTGATTTGCCAGAACACCACAAATTTTACAAAAAAACAAACCAAAATATGATGGAAAATCAGGGCCTTTTGAGAGCATCTTTTTCACTCATGGATATGAAGGTGTATGTATATATATATATATATATATATATATATATATATATATATATATATATATATATATATATATATATATATATATATATATATATATATATATATGTATATATATGTGTGTATACACATAGATAGATATAGATTTATATATATATATATATATATATATATATATTTATACAAATAGTGCACAGACACGCACACACACACACACACACACACACACACACACACACACACACACACACACACACACACACACACACACACATAAATAAAACCAAGTTTTACATGCTTACATTAGCAGGCAGTACATGCATACATACATACATTCATACATACATGCAAATATGTCAAGCACTGGTATTAATAGTCTGTCAATATACCAAAACACTTGTTCCCATAATAATTGTCCAGGCTGTTCTTTAAAATATCTTTAATTTTTTACTTGCTTTAATGTCATTTGGTAGTCTTTTCAATGCTTCAGCTGCTCTTTTAGAGAATGACTTACTACACTTCTCATTTCTATAGAATCTTTTACATAGTTTTTTTTGATAACCCCAGACAGTCCCAGAGGTAGTTCTCTCTAAATGCCATATATACCTGAATTAGGTCTCCTGTTAGATATCTATGAGACACTGCACAAGTTCAGATATTTTAGCCTTTCATGACAACTTAAATTTTTGCATCCATGGATCCCCTTGGGGTTTCCCTATTGTTATTCCATACTCAAGTTTGGGACTAGTGTAACTATCAAACAATGACTTCATCATTTCTGATTTGCTAGACCTTATAAATCTTTTAATGCAACCTATAGTTCTATAACTATCATTAAGCAATTGGTTGATATGATTAGAAAAGCTCAAAGCTGGATCTACCCATGTACCTAAGTCTTTAAATGAATCTACAGTTTCAGTCACTGTGTGGTGTATTAAATAATCATCTTTCAGATTATGTTTTCCAAAATCTCATATGCTTAGTTTTTGATGTATTTATCAGTATATTATTCTCCTGTGCCCAAATGGTCAATTTAGTCAAGTTCTTTTGCAGACAAGCCTATCTGTAAGGGTCCCTATTATTTCACTGAACAACCACATTGTCGAACAGCATTTAATCAGAAATGCTGTTCGTCAAACTGTTCTGACAGAGATCGCATTATGGTAGGGCACAGAAAATGTGCCCTTTCCCCACTGTAGTGTGATCTCAGACTTGGTATATCTAATTAGCAGGGGGTTTTGTGGGTGTTTGATGAACAGCATTTCCAATGAAATGCCATTCGACAGTGCAGCCGTTTGAAGAAATAATACAGACCCATCTGAAACACAAGTTATCAATTTACCCAGTTTCAAGTCATCTGCATACAGACTGTGGAACACCTCAGAAGAAAAAAAAGATCTGAAAGATACAGTCTCATCAAGTATGGACTTAGATACAGAGACCTGTGGGACACCCTGACTATAACCAAGAATTTCACATGTCCAATTGCATATAATATTTGCCATGTCCGAGTTGTAAGCCATGCAGCTATCCATCTTATAAAGAGTACCTCAATACCTATTTTTTTTCTTATTTATTGATCGGCATTTTATGTATGACACTATCAAATGCTGAAGTTAAATCAATATAAATTACATCACAGAAAAAATTGTCATTCATAGCTGCTGTTATATTGTTATAGAACATCATGTTACAGGTGATAATAGATATATTTTCAACATATGCATGCTGATATATCCTTACCTTTCCAGTTATGACAATAACTTATCCAGTATCACCTTCTCCATTATTTTTCCAAGACATTAAAGTAGACTTAAGGGTCTGTATGACTCTGGGTTTGTCCTGCTCCCCTTTTCCCCTTAAAGACAGGTTTAATAAGTACATGCCTCCAATCTTGAGGCATCTTACCATATTTATATGACTTGGTCAATAATAAATATAATGGTACTGTAAGTTCTGGCTGAAGTGTCTGCTCCCTGTGCTTTGTTTGCATCCCGCTTGTGTAGTTATTTTTCAATATATATCATCTGATTTCAGTATCTGAGGTTACCTGGATATCACTAGGACAATTTATCACCACCTTTGTGGAGCCAAGCTCCTTTACATAAGATTTTGTGAGTATATTTATAATCTGTTCTGTCTCAGAATACATTTTAGAGCCTACACACAGCTTATCAGTTTGCATATGTTAACTCCTTCCAGATCTCCTGTACTTATAAAATGGTTTCCTATTATGCTCAATATATTTATATAAATGTACTTCATTTTTTTGTTCTTGTCTTACATTATGCTTAATTTGTTTGTCCAGATTGTTTATTTCAGTTTTCAAAGTTATAGTTCAACCTTTTTTTCCACTTCTTATATTTTTTGCCTTTCACTTTAATCAAGTATTTTGTTCTTATGTAAATATATCTTCCTAACATTGTGTGCCTAGATTTTTATGTTAAACATTTCTTTTTTATTTTTTTTTAACATTCAAAGATTTTTTTGTTATAACTTTTCACATTCCTTTTGTAGTTTTTCACTGAACATATCACTCCAATTAATTTTATATAGAGACTGTTTTGCTTTCGTATAATCTGTTATTAATATTCTGTGCATTGGTTTAGATTTTAGTTTGGCAGTTATCTACCAATAAATTATCCTTAATAACCCCATGATCACTGCACATCAACAGTGGTAAAACTGGAATTGAAGTAACAGTAATTTCTTTAGGAACGTAAACAATGTCTAGTATGTTCCAATCCCTGGTAGTTTCTTTTTGCAATCTGAAGCAGTTGTTGTTCATGAACATGCATTGTGAATAATTTCCTTACAAATGTTGCAAAATCAATATTATTCCAGTCTATTTCTGGTAAATTTAAGTCTCCAACCACTATTATGCTTACATTTATTATTTATTTATTTATTTACATTTGTTGACCGGTTGTTTGAGGCAGAGCTCCTCGCTATCCCTCTTCAAGAGAAATCTTGACGAGTGGATGGGAAACAAAAAGTTTACCCTAGAGATCACTTTGATGGCTCTGCTGGACAGAGACACAGGGAACTAATCTAAGGGGGCAGCGAAAGCCAACACATTCCAGTTAAGCTTATAAATGCCTTCGGGCAGATAGCCTAGTACCTACCTATGAATCTATGGGAGAGTCCGACTGGATTCAGGTCCGTTTTCAGCAGACACCTGGGGAGAAAAGCTCCACATTTAAAATGTTACAGATATAATACAGTTGGAGAACATAGCATTTAAAAATTAAAGACATAGTTAACAGTTGTAGAACATAATACAAATTTAAAAACATAGTTATAGATGTAGAACATAGTTACAGATGTAGAACATAATACATCAGTAGACAACTAGAATCACTGTTGTCTGTGAGGTACATAACAGACATTAACAATTGTTACAATAAGAAGTTCCTACTGTATAATAAGTAGCCAGGCTTATGAGCAACCGATCTTGTTGTAATTAAGGTAGTTAGTGGGGTGCACAGAGAGGTAGTGGTTGGGTTGAGTGGTTGATATTAAATGGGAGTTGCAAGGGCATATCCAGCAAGTTTTTAGGTGTGCTTTTAGTAAAGATTTGAAGTGGGTGCAAGATGTTACAGAGGTAATTGTGGGTGGGAGAGAGTTCCATAATTTGGCTATAGCACAGGAGAATAGTGCTTCTCCAGCAGAGTTATTGGCTCTAGTAACCTGTAAGTGTTTTTTGTTGCTTGATATTAGTGGTCTGGTGGTGCGATAGGGTTAGAGTAGATTCTGGAGGGATGGGACTTTTAGTGGATGGTTTATTAGTTTGTGGGCAAGTGCAAGTTGATACCATTGAAGGAGGTGAGGGAGTTCTAGCCAGCCCAGTTCCGCAAGTGAGAGACAGTGGTGACTATGGTAGGATGCCCCTGTGGTGAATTTGGCAATTGTGTTATAGCAGGTCTTGAGCTTATTTAGATTGCATTGCGTTAGGTTGGCATATATTGGAGAGGCATAAAGTAGGGTGGAGATAAGGTGAGAATTTGCTACTGAAATCTTTGCTGCTCTGATGAGTAGTTGCTGATTTCTATATAATGCTCCTAGTTTTTTGTGGACTTTTTTAATTGTCATGGATATGTGAATATCAAAGTTCAGTTTATTGTCTATTTCCACTCCTAGCAATTTGATGTGTTCTGTACGATGGATAATGCTGTTGTCTTTTGTTGTGATGTTAAAGTGAGAGTTGTTTTGAGTATGTTTGGTGGATTGGAAGATTAGTAGTTTAGTTTTGTTTGGGTTGAGTATTAATTGGGCATCAGATAACCAAGTTTCAACAGAGGAAAAGGCATCCTGTGTGACTTTTTGCAGTTTGGATCGGGAGTGGGCTGAGCAGATGATGGTTGAGTCATCTGTGTATTGTATGAGTGTACCATGTATGGTGGCAGAGGCTAGATTATTGGTGAAAATAGAGAAGAGTAGGGGTCGAAGGATGGATCTTGGGGAACCCCTATGGAGACAGGTAGTTGGGGAGATAGGTCGTCCTGTCATTCCATGGATTGTTGGCGGTCAGACAGGTAACTTTGAAACGAGTTGGTGACTGATTCAGAGAAGGATAGGTTATTGAGAAGAGAGATGAGTTGTTTGTGTGGGACCATGTTGAAAGCTTTAGATAGGTCTAGGAAAGTAGCTGAGGAGAGATAACCATTGTTTTTATGTTGCAGGATAGTCTTAGTTAAAGAGAGTAAGGCAGTGGTGTTGCTATGGTTTGGTTGGAAACCATGTTGAGTGTTGGAGAGGAAGTTGTTAGTAAGGAGGTGATCCGAGACCTGAGAATAAATGCATCTCTCTAGTATTTTGGAGAGTGGAGAGAGATTAGCTATGGGGTGGTAATTGGTTAGTTCTCTGGAGGGGCCGCCTTTGTGGAGGGGAATTATGTGGGATACTTTCCACAGTGTGGGAAAGCAACTTTCTGACAGAGAGCTGTTAATCAAGATGGATACTGGGTAGGCTAGAGCATCGGCTGCGATTTGTAGGTATTCACTTGGGAAGTTGTCTGCTGCTAATTTAGTGGGTTTAAATTTAGTTAACAGTTTTTTTTATTTTGGAGGTAGGAACAGGAGAAAAAGAGAAGATAGTGGAAAGATTGCTAGTCGAAGCTGAAGGAGTGGGTTGAAACCATCCTGTATTTCATGCAAGAAATGTATGAAATCCTCTAGGTCATCAGCACTTGACATTGGTGGGCTACACACTCCAACAGTTGTTATATCTTCAAAAGTTGGCTTTATTGTAGCAGTTATACAATGTATAGTATTGGTGATATCACTGAATATATAATAATCACTGGCCTCATAACTATCTTTAATCCCTATCATAACGCTTCCGCCTGATGTTTTGTTAGAATGTTTGTTATAGTAAAAACATTTATACCTGACAGAACTGCTTTCTAGTCATTTCTCTTTAACCATGTTTCATAAACAATAACAACATCAATCTTGTCGGGCCGTTGTAAATTTTTCAATAAAAACAAAAAAACTTTATTATTAATGCTCCTAGCATTGATAACCATTATAGATGCATCAAATGTTGTGGTCTCTGAACTTTAAAATTTTCAACCTGGCAAAAATCTTGCCTTGTGTTTGTCAAATATTGCAAAATATCTGCTGCAAAAAGTCTCTTCCCCGATCTTGGCAAGTGCCTCTCATCCTATCAGAACACATGTCCAAAATTAGGCTTAGATGCTCTATACACTCCCATCTATTAAACTGGAACATTTTTTTATTATAGGTATTCACCCCAAAAATATTTTCATTCACGGTAACATGCATACCTCTCAACCATACCAAATTCCTCATTATTTACAGTTTGGGGGCAAAATAATGGGGTGCCATGAATTCCTGAGTGGCCCCTTCAATCCTGATTTTTTAAAAAAATGTATTTACTAGTTTCAATAGTGGCTGATGTCATCATGCATCACCAGGCATGCTTGATGACATCAGGTTTGTGAGGTAGATGGCTCGGTCAGGGTCAGACTCCATCGGACTGTAATTTGGATTGTATTTATTGTAGCAGCAGCAGCAGTAAGTGGACTCTTGACTGGAGGGAGAGGGAGCTGTGAGCACAACTTTATTTAAATTCTGCACAAATGTCTGCACTAGCTAGGAGGTGTCAACCTCCAGGAAGTAAAAAATGTGAGTATCGGAAACGATTCTGCACTGTGAAGTCTGTGATAAGATTGAGTAGCTATCAGTTGAGGACATTTATCTGAGGTAGTTATCAAATGGGTAATAATCTACTAGCAGTCACTGTTGATCAAAAATCATATTGCAGCATGTTTATTTATTTTCTGCCAACTTCATGCTGCATCACTTTAGTAACTTTTTTAATTCATATCAGAAATTGTGCGTAAAGTAAGTAATGTATATAAGAAAACATGCAGTGAGATGCTGTACTAGAAGCAAGTGATTTTGTATTAGTGCTCCTCATTGCTGGATCAGAAGTTTAAAGTCCTGCACTTTCACTAGGCTAGGCTTTGCGTGTGTCTATCAGATATGGGAGGTAAGAGAGGGACTACCTATGCGGGGGGATATCTACCACTATTGCTTTCCTCTTCACGTAAGTGTTCCAGACCAGTGTAGGGAAGAAGAGTACAGGCAGTCATGTTCAATGAGTGACATTCACAGTTGTCAATGGGATGTAGACAGATGGTAACCCCAGTGTAGGGAAGTGGAGTACAGGCAGTCATGTTCAATGAGTGGCATTCACAGTTGTTAATGGGATGCAGACAGATGGTAACCCCAGTGTAGGGAAGTATAGTACAGGCAGTCATGTTCAATGAGTGACATTCACAGTTGTTAATGGGATGTAGACAGATGGTAACCCCAGTGTAGGGAAGTAGAGTACAGGCAGTCATGTTCAATGAGTGACGTTCACAGTTGTTAATGGGATGCAGACAGATGGTAACCCCAGTGTTGGGAAGTAGAGTACAGGCAGTCATGTTCAATGAGTGGCATTCACAGTTGTTAATGGGATGCAGACAGATGGTAACCCCAGTGTAGGGAAGTGGAGTACAGGCAGTCATGTTTAATGAGTGGCATTCACAGTTGTTAATGGGATGCAGACAGATGGTAACCCCAGTGTAGGGAAGTAGAGTACAGGCAGTCATGTTCAATGAGTGACATTCCAGGTGTTAATGATATGCAGACAGATGGTAACCCCAGTGTAGGGAAGTAGAGTACAGGCAGTCATGTTCAATGAGTGACATTCACAGTTGTTAATGGGATGCAGACAGATGGTAACCCCAGTGTAGGGAAGTAGAGTACAGGCAGTCATGTTCAATGAGTGAAATTCCCAGTTGTTAACGGGATGTAGACAGATGGTAACCCCAGTGTAGGAAAGTAGAGTACAGGCAGTCATGTTCAATGAGTGACATTCACAGTTGTTAATGGGATGCAGACAGATGGTAACCCCAGTGTAGGGAAGTGGAGTACAGGCAGTCATGTTCAATGAGTGGCATTCACAGTTGTTAATGGGATGCAGACAGATGGTAACCCCAGTGTAGGGAAGTAGAGCACAGGCAGTCATGTTCAATGAGTGACATTCACAGTTGTTAATGGGATGCAGACAGATGGTAACCCCAGTGTAGGGAAGTAGAGTACAGGCAGTCATGTTCAATGAGTGAAATTCCCAGTTGTTAACGGGATGTAGACAGATGGTAACCCTAGTGTAGGAAAGTAGAGTACAGGCAGTCATGTTCAATGAGTGACATTCACAGTTGTTAATGGGATGCAGACAGATGGTAACCCCAGTGTAGGGAAGTAGAGTACAGGCAGTCATGTTCAATGAGTGACATTCACAGTTGTTAATGGGATGCAGACAGATGGTAACCCCAGTGTAGGGAAGTAGAGCACAGGCAGTCATGTTCAATGAGTGACATTCGCAGCTGTTAATGGGATGCAGACAGATGGTAACCCCAGTGTAGGGAAGTAGAGCACAGGCAGTCATTTTCATTGAGTGACATTCACAGTTGTTAATGGGATGCAGACAGATGATAACCCCAGTGTAGGGAAGTAGAGTACAGGCAGTCATGTTCAATGAGTGACGTTCACAGTTGTTAATGGGATGCAGACAGATGGTAACCCCAGTGTTGGGAAGTAGAGTACAGGCAGTCATGTTCAATGAGTGACATTCACAGTTGTTAATGGGATGCAGACAGATGGTAACCCCAGTGTAGGGAAGTAGAGTACAGGCAGTCATGTTCAATGAGTGACATTCACAGTTGTTAATGGGATGTAGACAGATGGTAACCCCAGTGTAGGGAAGTAGAGTACAGGCAGTCATGTTCAATGAGTGACATTCACAGTTGTTAATGGGATGTAGACAGATGGTAACCCCAGTGTAGGGAAGTAGAGTACAGGCAGTCATGTTCAATGAGTGACATTCACAGTTGTTAATGGGATGTAGACAGATGGTAACCCCAGTGTAGGGAAGTAGAGTACAGGCAGTCATGTTCAATGAGTGACATTCACAGTTGTTAATGGGATGCAGACAAATGGTAACCCCAGTGTAGGGAAGTAGAGTACAGGCAGTCATGTTCAATGAGTGACATTCACAGTTGTTAATGGGATGCAGACAGATGGTAAACCCAGTGTAGGGAAGTAGAGTACAGGCAGTCATGTTCAATGAGTGACATTCACAGTTGTTAATGGGATGCAGACAGATGGTAACCCTAGTGTAGGGAAGTAGAGTACAGGCAGTCATGTTCAATGAGTGACATTCACAGTTGTTAATCGGATGTAGACAGATGGTAAGCCCAGTTAAGGGAAGTAGATTACAGGCAGTCATGTTCAAAGAGTGACATTCACAGTTGTTAATGGGATGCAGACAGATGGTAACCCCAGTGTAGGGAAGTAGAGTACAGGCAGTCATGTTCAATGAGTGATATTCACAGTTGTTAATGGGATGTAGACAGATGGTAACCCCAGTGTAGGGAAGTAGAGCACAGGCAGTCATGTTCAATGAGTGACATTAGCAGCTGTTAATGGGATGCAGACAGATGGTAACCCCAGTGTAGGGAAGTAGAGCACAGGCAGTCATTTTCATTGAGTGACATTCACAGTTGTTAATGGGATGCAGACAGATGATAACCCCAGTGTAGGGAAGTAGAGTACAGGCAGTCATGTTCAATGAGTGACGTTCACAGTTGTTAATGGGATGCAGACAGATGGTAACCCCAGTGTTGGGAAGTAGAGTACAGGCAGTCATGTTCAATGAGTGACATTCACAGTTGTTAATGGGATGCAGACAGATGGTAACCAAAGTGTAGGGAAGTAGAGTACAGGCAGTCATGTTCAATGAGTGACATTCACAGTTGTTAATGGGATGTAGACAGATGGTAACCCCAGTGTAGGGAAGTAGAGTACAGGCAGTCATGTTCAATGAGTGACATTCACAGTTGTTAATGGGATGCAGACAGATGGTAACCCCAGTGTAGGGAAGTAGAGTACAGGCAGTCATGTTCAATGAGTGACATTCACAGTTGTTAATGGGATGCAGACAGATGGTAACCCCAGTGTAGGGAAGTAGAGTACAGGCAGTCATGTTCAATGAGTGACATTCACAGTTGTTAATGGGATGCAGACAGATGGTAACCCTAGTGTAGGGAAGTAGAGTACAGGCAGTCATGTTCAATGAGTGACATTCACAGTTGTTAATCGGATGTAGACAGATGGTAAGCCCAGTTAAGGGAAGTAGATTACAGGCAGTCATGTTCAAAGAGTGACATTCACAGTTGTTAATGGGATGCAGACAGATGGTAACCCCAGTGTAGGGAAGTAGAGTACAGGCAGTCATGTTCAATGAGTGATATTCACAGTTGTTAATGGGATGTAGACAGATGGTAACCCCAGTGTAGGGAAGTAGAGCACAGGCAGTCATGTTCAATACGTGAAATTCACAGTTGTTAATGGGATGCAGACAGATGGTAAACCCAGTTAAGGGAAGTAGAGCAGAGGCAGTCATGTTCAATGAGTGACATTCACAATTGTTAATGGGATGTAGTCAGATGGTAACCCCAGTGTTGGGAAGTAGAGTACAGGCAGTCATGTTCAATGAGTGACATTCACAGTTGTTAATGGGATGTAGACAGATGGTAAACCCAGTGTAGGGAAGTAGAGCACAGGCAGTCATGTTCAATGAGTGACATTCACAGTTGTTAATTGGATGCAGACAGATGGTAACCCCAGTGTAGGGAAGTAGAGTACAGACAGTCATGTTCAATGAGTGACATTCACAGTTGTTAATGGGATGCAGACAGATGGTAACCCCAGTGTAGGGAAGTAGAGTACAGGCAGTCATGTTCATTGAGTGACATTCACAGTTGTTAATGGGATGTAGACAGATGGTAATCCCAGTGTAGGGAAGTAGAGCACAGGCAGTCATGTTCAATGAGTGACATTCACAGTTGTTAATGGGATGTAGACAGATGGTAACCCCAGTGTAGGGAAGTAGAGTACAGGCAGTCATGTTCAATGAGTGACATTCACAGTTGTTAATTGGATGCAGACAGATGGTAACCCCAGTGTAGGGAAGTAGAGTACAGACAGTCATGTTCAATGAGTGACATTCACAGTTGTTAATGGGATGCAGACAGATGGTAACCCCAGTGTAGGGAAGTAGAGTACAGGCAGTCATGTTCAATGAGTGACATTCACAGTTGTTAATGGGATGCAGACAGATGGTTCCCCCAGTGTAGGGAAGTAGAGTACAGGCAGTCATGTTCAATGAGTGGCATTCACAGTTGTTAATGGGATGCAGACATATGGTAACCCCAGTGTAGGGAAGTAGAGTACAGGCAGTCATGTTCAATGAGTGACATTCACAGTTGTTAATGGGATGCAGACAGATGGTAACCCCAGTGTAGGGAAGTAGAGCACAGGCAGTCATGTTCAATGAGTGACATTCACAGTTGTTAATTGGATGCAGACAGATGGTAACCCCAGTGTAGGGAAGTAGATTACAGGCAGTCATGTTCAAAGAGTGACATTCACAGTTGTTAATGGGATGCAGACAGATGGTAACTCCAGTGTAGGGAAGTAGAGTACAGGCAGTCATGTTCAATGAGTGACATTCACAGTTGTTAATGGGATGCAGACAGATGGTAACTCCAGTGTAGGGAAGTAGAGTACAGGCAGTCATGTTCAATGAGTGACATTCACAGTTGTTAATGGGATGCAGACAGATGGTAACTCCAGTGAAGGGAAGTAGAGTACAGGCAGTCATGTTCAATGAGTGACATTCACAGTTGTTAATGGGATGTAGACAGATGGTAACCCCAGTGTAGGGAAGTAGAGTACAGACAGTCATGTTCAATGAGTGACATTCACAGTTGTTAATGGGATGCAGACAGATGGTAACCCCAGTGTAGGGAAGTAGAGTACAGGCAGTCATGTTCAATGAGTGACATTCACAGTTGTTTATTGGATGCAGACAGATGGTAACCCCAGTGTAGGGAAGTAGAGCACAGGCAGTCATGTTCAATGAGTGACATTCACAGTTGTTAATGGGATGCAGACAGATGGTAACCCCAGTGTTGGAAAGCAGAGTACAGGCAGTCATGTTCAATGAGTGACATTCACAGTTGTTAATGGGATGTAAAAAGATGGTATCCCTAGTGTAGGGACGTAGAGTACAGGCAGTCATGTTCAATGAGTGACATTCACAGTTGTTAATGGGATGTAGACAGATGGTAACCCCAGTGTAGGGAAGTAGAGTACAGACAGTCATGTTCAATGAGTGACATTCACAGTTGTTAATGGGATGCAGACAGATGGTAACCCCAGTGTAGGGAAGTAGAGTACAGGCAGTCATGTTCATTGAGTGACATTCACAGTTGTTAATGGGATGTAGACAGATGGTAATCCCAGTGTAGGGAAGTAGAGCACAGGCAGTCATGTTCAATGAGTGACATTCACAGTTGTTAATGGGATGTAGACAGATGGTAACCCCAGTGTAGGGAAGTAGAGTACAGGCAGTCATGTTCAATGAGTGACATTCACAGTTGTTAATTGGATGCAGACAGATGGTAACCCCAGTGTAGGGAAGTAGAGTACAGACAGTCATGTTCAATGAGTGACAATCACAGTTGTTAATGGGATGCAGACAGATGGTAACCCCAGTGTAGGGAAGTAGAGTACAGGCAGTCATGTTCAATGAGTGACATTCACAGTTGTTAATGGGATGCAGACAGATGGTACCCCCAGTGTAGGGAAGTAGAGTACAGGCAGTCATGTTCAATGAGTGGCATTCACAGTTGTTAATGGGATGCAGACATATGGTAACCCCAGTGTAGGGAAGTAGAGTACAGGCAGTCATGTTCAATGAGTGACATTCACAGTTGTTAATGGGATGCAGACAGATGGTAACCCCAGTGTAGGGAAGTAGAGCACAGGCAGTCATGTTCAATGAGTGACATTCACAGTTGTTAATTGGATGCAGACAGATGGTAACCCCAGTGTAGGAAGTAGATTACAGGCAGTCATGTTCAAAGAGTGACATTCACAGTTGTTAATGGGATGCAGACAGATGGTAACTCCAGTGTAGGGAAGTAGAGTACAGGCAGTCATGTTCAATGAGTGACATTCACAGTTGTTAATGGGATGCAGACAGATGGTAACTCCAGTGTAGGGAAGTAGAGTACAGGCAGTCATGTTCAATGAGTGACATTCACAGTTGTTAATGGGATGCAGACAGATGGTAACTCCAGTGTAGGGAAGTAGAGTACAGGCAGTCATGTTCAATGAGTGACATTCACAGTTGTTAATGGGATGTAGACAGATGGTAACCCCAGTGTAGGGAAGTAGAGTACAGACAGTCATGTTCAATGAGTGACATTCACAGTTGTTAATGGGATGCAGACAGATGGTAACCCCAGTGTAGGGAAGTAGAGTACAGGCAGTCATGTTCAATGAGTGACATTCACAGTTGTTAATTGGATGCAGACAGATGGTAACCCCAGTGTAGGGAAGTAGAGCACAGGCAGTCATGTTCAATGAGTGACATTCACAGTTGTTAATGGGATGCAGACAGATGGTAACCCCAGTGTTGGAAAGCAGAGTACAGGCAGTCATGTTCAATGAGTGACATTCACAGTTGTTAATGGGATGTAAAAAGATGGTATCCCTAGTGTAGGGATGTAGAGTACAGGCAGTCATGTTCAATGAGTGACATTCACAGTTGTTAATGGGATGTAGACAGATGGTAACCCCAGTGTAGGGAAGTAGAGTACAGGCAGTCATGTTCAATGAGTGACATTCACAGTTGTTAATGGGATGCAGACAGATGGTAACCCCAGTGTAGGGAAGTAGAGTACAGGCAGTCATGTTCAATGAGTGGCATTCACAGTTGTCAATGGGATGTAGACAGATGGTAACCCCAGTGTAGGGAAGTAGAGTATAGGCAGTCATGTTCAATGAGTGACATTCACAGTTGTTAATGGGATGCAGACAGATGGTAACCCCAGTGTAGGGAAGTAGAGTACAGGCAGTCATGTTCAATGAGTGACATTCACAGTTATTAATGGGATGCAGACAGATGGTAATCCCAGTGTATGGAAGTATAGTACAGGCAGTCATGTTCAATGAGTGACATTCACAGTTGTTAATGGGATGCAGACAGATGGTAACCCCAGTGTTGGGAAGTAGAGTACAGGCAGTCATGTTCAATGAGTGACATTCACAGTTGTTAATGGGATGCAGACAGATGGTAACCCCAGTGTTGGGAAGTAGAGTACAGGCAGTCATGTTCAATGAGTGACATTCACAGTATTTAATGGGATGCAGACAGATGGTAACCCCAGTGTAGGGAAGTAGAGTACAGGCAGTCATGTTCAATGAGTGACATTCACAGTTGTTAATGGGATACAGACAGATGGTAACCCCAGTGTAGGGAAGTAGAGTACAGGCAGTCATGTTCAATGAGTGACATTCACAGTTGTTAATGGGATGCAGACAGATGGTCACCCCAGTGTAGGGAATTAGAGTACAAGCAGTCATGTTCAATGAGTGACATTCACAGTTGTTAATGGGATGTAGACAGATGGTAACCCCAGTGTAGGGATGTAAAGTACAGGCAGTCATGTTCAATGAGTGACATTCACAGTTGTTAATGGGATGCAGACAGATGGTAACCCAAGTGTAGGGAAGTAGAGTACAGGCAGTCATGTTCAATGAGTGACATTCACAGTTGTTAATGGGATGCAGACATATGGTAACCCCAGTGTAGGGAAGTAGAGTACAGGCAGTCATGTTCAATGAGTGACATTCACAGTTGTTAATGGGATGCAGACAGATGGTAACCCCAGTGTAGGGAAGTAGAGTACAGACTGTCATGTTCAATGAGTGACATTCACAGTTGTTAATGGGATGCAGACAGATGGTAGCCCCAGTGTAGGGAAGTAGATACAGGCAGTCATGTTCAATGAGTGACATTCACAGTTGTTAATGGGATGCAGAAGGATGGTAACCCCAGTGTAGGGAAATAGAGTACAGGCAGTCATGTTCAATGAGTGACATTCACAGTTGTTAATTGGATGTAGACAGATGGTAACCCCAGTGTTGGTGTTTTTCCAAGCAATGCCAACAGGAAGGCCGCTTTGGTCAGTTGGTTATAATGCAAGGGCTGACACTTACCACTGTATTTTTCCAGAAAGGCACGGAGCTCCTCACTGGAAGGCTCACGCTTACTTTTATTTTCTGTTTGCCAGAGTTACAGATAGAAGTGCATTGTTGACAACCCATGCAGTAGGTTTGTTTATTATTTTAAAATAACCAGTGTTTTTTTAAATGTATTGTAGTATTCTAATTTATTTTGCACTCGAATGCAGCAACTGGAAGTGCTGTCAACTTTTTCTGTGACATGTTTTAATAATTTACTATAGATTATTGGGGCAAAACAAGGAAAGAATAAGAGCCAAATGACAGATCCTTTCTCATTCATTACTTTTCACTACTGGGTACCAGTATATTGTGAATGCAGGGAATGGGGATTCCACCTGTAGTGAGTTTTCTTGGAAACAAGCAGTTTGATCTGTTGTGAGGGAAAGCATTTATGCCGAATCACAGTGAGAGTCACTTAGTTACAAAACAGCAGGTAGCTAAGGAAGTATGATGAGGGCTGGAATCATTAGCAAACTGACTGACCCCCCCCCCCCAACAACAGACAAACCCTTGAAATGTGCCCCTAGCAGAAATTCAACTTAGTTCAACCTAGATACTTAAAAAAGACCGATCAAAGTAAATTCCGATGTATTATTTCCATGTTTAAGTGACCTTTCTTTTAATGAAACATTTGCATTTAACTGTAGTTGTTATGAACAATAATAAGGTTCTGGAAGAAAAAATAAGCATTGCCGGACACCTTGTACTTTTGTGACTGTCAAAATTATGTGTTGTATACGTATTCATTTGTACGTATTTTTCTAATGGTTTAGTAACTATTACTAACAAATGCATTATGACTATAAGTCAGGTTAAATATTGTACTGTGGGTTTTGTCCTGCTTTTATTCTTTTATTATTCTTTTTACTTGTATTATTCTGTTCTGTCTGTGGTTAAATTTCAACTTTGTCTTAACCCCAGTCTCTCACCTTTTCTAACTCTTAAATGTTGCTGCCCGGAAAGTGAGTCAACTTAATCTTTGCCTTTATTTACTGCTGTAATGAAAAAAAGAGCCCACTTGTTCCCAAAAAACAAGTGATCAGTATACAAAAAAATGGTGTGTCATGCATTTGTTACATGTAACTTAAAACAAGTGAAAAATTGGACTGGAGTCTGATAGAAAAGCATAACATGGATCCTGTGCCTAAGGGCTGCCTCACATCTCCTATTTGTTGCTCCTGGCAAGCTCAACACTATTCGATGTTCATTATCTTCTCTGAAATGTAAGTATCAGTTCCTCTAATAATTGAATCTCCAATTACAAGAATATATTTTATTGAAGAGATCTAAAGAATCTTCAACTCTAATACGTAATATCTGCTCTAGCAATTGTTACAAAAGAATGATCTTCATCACCATTAGTTTTATTAATCAAATTGTTTTCATTACTTTTTACATTTGCAAGCATACAATTCTCATCCAGCTGGCTTTGTACATCCACAGCTTGAGCCATGTTGTCAACGTCTGCCTCTCTCGTCTTTTTTCTTACAGTAATGTTCTTCAGTCCCTCCATGTTCCATTTTGATTTCTTCCTTTTCACCTGACCCTTGCCTCTTTTTTAATGCCTTCTCTGTAGGAAAAATGATACATTTTCCTGTAGACTGAAGGTTTTCTGAAAGAAAAATGTTATTATTCCCTGTAATCTGTGTGTTACATAGCAAAGCAGTGTCCTTTTTAGTATGTATTCTCTTTCCTTCACAGACAATTATCAGTTTATTTTTCTTCGTTGCTATTTGTTGTGAACTTCTTCCTTTCTTTTTTTATTTCCTTCTGTACACTGTGAAACTTCAGATTGCTGAATAGTTGTATCTAGATGTCTAAAGGAGTCAGTGGTATTATTTTACTCAGTAAGGGGTTGAGTGATCTTTACTGAGAAGACACTTCCTTTCCTAAATGTGTTCTATTTGCTCTTTGCCTAACTATTTATCTCATTAGTCCAGTCATTAATATATGAAATAACAGTTCTCCAATTGCACAAGTGAAACTGTCATCAGTCCTCATTTACTATTAATATTGGTAAGCAAGTCATTTGTCTTTTGGCATGAAGAACACTGATTGTCAGTGTTATCAGGTGTTACCTTTAAATATACATATCATTTATTACACTGTACAAGGTATCTGTGGGTTAGCGAATCATTAATGGCATACTCATTTAAGGAATCCATATTCAGCTGCAAATAAATAAAAAATTCTAAAAGAAAAGATTAATCAAAATCAGTTACACAGAATTCAAAGAGAAATCAAAGCATCTTTTAAGAGAAAAGTTACAAAACAATATACAATTAAATATTAAATTAATAACAGTAAATTTGTTCCTTTGACCCTACAAGTTGTAAAAGTGACACAAATGCTAGAATTCTTTATATCATGTGCATAGTAGCTTCTGCTCACTGTCGCTTGGACTCGCACTTGTATGTTAACTCTTGTATGTTAACTCCTTCACCATCAGTTGCAGACTGTCTCAGTCATCTGAGGCAGCCGGAGCCAATAAGAAGGGCTTCTTATTGCTTCATACAGCAGGCGCATGAGATGTCTGTTGAGTAACATTTTTGATTTCTTCCATAGAAACAAAGGCTGCATGGATTGATAGAATAGCCTAATGCCAGGCTATTTTGGAAACATTCTCACCACAGGATTGAGATGACTTATTTTTTTTATGATCTTGTTAGAAACCTGTGCATGTGCATACACAGAGTTCCAAAAACTATGAATAAAAGAGAAAAATACAATGTTGACTTATATTTTCAGTTGAAATGCAATAGTGAAGTTTCTGACTTTAATACCATTTTATTAATTGAAACAGCTGCAACCCAGTAGCCAGTACCATGAGCCATTCCTGGTTAAATGTAAATCATATCTATATTTGCTGTATAGTGCCAGCACCTGATCTGACAACCTTCCCCAAAAATAATAAAAACATGCTCTTCAACGTAAGAAAAAAGCAAAAAAAAAGCTCTCTTCTTTTCAACTGTAGCAAACTACTTGCTATAGCTGTCAATGAATTGCCAGAAAACCACAACTTCTCCAAAGCAAAACAAAATATTATGCAAAATCAGGGCCTTTGAGACCCCCCCCCCCCCACAAACACACACACAAACACAATATGCAGGATGCAACACTCACTTTTGATCATAAATACTGAAATTTATGCCTGTATGTAGTATGTACTGAACCACAAATAGGATTGCCTGATCATTGTCCCCTAACACTTTGCACCAGGAGTACTTGCCCCCTTCACCCCGCCTTAGCTACATGACTGATAACAAGTTTAAAAAGACACATAATCTGGATAACTGAGCAAATATATTTATGTATTATTTATTTACTGACATTTGTTGACCGGGAAAGTCCACTGGGCCAATGATCTATTTTCAGTGGAGGCCCGGGGAGAACAGCTCCATAGAATCACAGAAATTTTTACATAACATCAGCTTAACTTTGAAAGTCAAGAAAGTTTTTTTAAAGAATACAAATTGAAGTAGATATACAAGAAAAATATATATTATTGAGGTTTACAATACAAGAAAATAAACAGTGTGTTAGATTTTTAGTAATTCTGTTTGTATATTCTCATACGTAAGAGTACAGTTTAATCAATTCTGTTTATTCAGCCACAGAAATAAAGAAAGAGTGATTGGATACGAAGACAGATAGTGTAAATTGCAACTATATTAAGTTAGTAAAATTATTTGTAGTGTATAGTGGCCAAAACATTTAAGGTGGTTTAATTATATGACTATAGGAACAGACAAGGTTATTGAGATAGTGGTCTTTTAGTGCAAATTTAAATGTTTTTAAAGAGTCTAGTTGCGTAAAAGAGAGGGGGAGTGCATTCCAAAGTTTGGCAATGGCATGGGAATAGAGGCATTGTCAGCTCTTTTGCTGGGTTTAGTTATGGTTAATAGTTGTTTGTTAGAGGACCTAAAATGCTGAGTAGGGGTGCATGTTTGCGTTATAGTTTGAAGGGATGGGCAGAAGTTTGGATTATTTAGTATTTTGTGGGTGAGAGTAAGTTTGGAGTAATGCAGGTAATGAGAACTCGAACCAGTTTATAAATTTAATGACCAGGCAATAATGTGTGCGACTAGGCATGTTGAAGACAAACTTGGCTATTTTATAGTAGCGTCACTGCAGTTTGCTCAGGAGAGGTGTGTGTAAGTTAGTGAAAATGAGGCAGCCATAGAGAAGGGAGGGTAGAAGTAGACTATTAGCTAGTTTCAACTTGGTAGACTTGTCCAAATTATGCCTATAGAGTTTGCCAAGGTTAAAATGAGTCTTTTTGATTGAGTTGAGTATATGATTCTCAAAGCATAGTTTGTCATCAGTTGTGATGCCAAGTAGTTTGGCTGTTTTTACAATTTCAATTTCTCTATTGTTTTGAGAGAATATTTTAAAGTTTAAAGTTAGAGGTTTGGTTCATAGGTTCATAGGTTAGTACTAGGCTAACTGCTCTTGTGAGCCATTTTAAGCCTAGCCAGTTCTCCCCTGTGCGATTCAAACCCTGTACCTTGTGTTTGTAAGGCAAACACCTTAACCATTAGGCTACCCTCCCAAGCCCTAAAGACGCAACAAACCTGCCTTATGCAGAGCACCTTAGATTCATAGATTAGTACTAGGCTAACCGCCCTTGCGAGTCATTTTAAACCTAGCCAATTATCCCCTGTGAGATTCAAACCTTGTACCTTGTGTTTGTAAGGCAAACACCTTAACCATTAGGCCACCCTCCCAACCCTTGTGAAGCGTAAAAGATTTGATTATTTGGGATTGAGTAGCAGTTGAGTTTGTTAGGCCAGGATTCGATGGAAGTAAATGCATTTTGTGTTACCTTTAGGAGATCTGAGATGTTGTTAGAGGATGTAATTATTGTAGAATAGTCTGCATATTGAATGAGTGTAGTTTGCTGGGATGCTTTATGGAGATTATTAATAAATATGTTAAAACGCAAGGGCCCAAGAACAGACCCTTGGGGAATGCTTGTGTTGTTGAGCAGGTAATCAGATTGCTTACTTTGCCATCCAACAGATTGTTTTCACATGAGAACATAGTGAGTGTAAGTACAGCAAATTCATAAGGTGTAAATGTTATCTTTCTGAATCAGAGAAGTGTGCAGCATGAGACAGAAGGTGCAAGAGATGTTAACGTCTAGGCCATTTTGCAGTCATGCCCAAGGCAAAGTGCACTGGTAGAGTTCTAGCCATGTCTGATTGCATGTGGCACATGTTTGAGTTTTGCGTTTATGCACTGGGTTTTCCAAATATAATTATACAATGACCCCCCCCCCCCATTAATATTCCAAAATGTGCACGCTGATTGGCCAGCGTGCCCATTGTAAATCCGACTTATACTAATGGTAAAAGGTCCGGTCGCCCAGACTTTTTCCATTAGTATAAGTCTTTACTTTTTATTTGTGCTAGGCAGCAACGGAGAAAGGAAGAGCGCTGTTGCTATAATCTCACTATGTTAAAAACGTTTAACAAGTTTAACATAGCGAGATATCTTAAAAAAAACAACAGAGATCTTCCTTTCATTTTTGTTTAACATAGCGAGACAGCTTTAAAAAATGGAATGGAGATCTTCTTTTCTCCGCTGCTTCCTCTACACACAGCTCTGATGTACTGCGTAAGCATACGCATACACTGTACATCAGAGCTGCCCCAGGATACTGGACAGCTGTGGAAGGGCAGCACAGAGGCATTATACAATGCCATTATTTAAGAAAAGTAAGTATTTTTTTTCTTAAATAATGTCATTGTATAATAGCAATAACCCACTTCTGGTTGTGGGCAATGCTGGATTTACCCACGGTTGTCTTTGTTTGGTCACTCGGGCTTCGCCCTCGTGACCAAACCACACCAACCATGAGTAAATCCAGCATTACCCACACCCAGGCATGGGTTATTACTTAAATAATCTACTCAGAAGGGCTGTGTTGTGATGTGTGCACAATTCGCATAATAAATGAAGCCATCGAGGATGTGTTCAGTGAAATTTGTCTGCTAAAGTGCGAAACTATGGGGCAGTAAAGATTACACTGAAATCAAATGCTGTTTCATATGCCATGACACACCATGAAAGTGGCATTCCCTATGCTGTCTAAATTTGAGGCAGAAACCAAAAGATTACAAATGCTTAGCATAATAGAAAGTATAACTAAAGATACTGAGTTGTGTGCATACGTGATCCTAGTCATAAAAATGTCAGTATTTGAATATATGTCAATTGGCGGGGGTGGGGGCATATCTGGCCCAAAGTAAAGATGAATGCATAATGTTTTATATCCTCATCTACCAGGTGTTTTATCTAGTAATTTAATTGTGTCAAAGACTATATAGCTAGTATAGCATGGATTATTCAGAGCAATCTAACATGACCTGAGAAGAACTGTTGGGCGATATAAAAACTCCTCTACAGAGTATCGCCTACTTATCATGTTTGAGAAACTCTCTCATCTTGCAAATGAAGTCAGAGCTTACCATGCAACTGCCACACAGTAGCATTCAAGAATAACAGTACTGGAGGATGAGATAAAATGGCATGAAAGAATTGTACAAGAGCTCTAAGATTCATCAGAGGGAGTTAAAAGGTCTGTATCTCAGCTACAATGAGACTTACCTGATCAGGCAATCAAGCTAGATGATCCTGAGAACAAGCCAAGATGAAGTAATGTCTGCACAAAAAGCATTCCTGATAATATATGAAACTCAGACCTTAACTCCTTCTGCAATTGCCTCTTAAGGAATACAATCCACTTTCTAACTTATCTGTATCCAGATATCAAGCTAACTCAAAGTATGGGGCCCAAAAGAAAAAAAAATGGCACACATCTCAGACATGGGATGGCAGGATTTTTATCTGCCAGGACTGCAACATGGGTAATTCAGCACAGCCAAGAAAACAAGGGAATCAAGTGGGGACTATCATAACATCACTTTTATAAAAAAACTTCTCCCAGCATCTACACCAACAACAACAAAATATGTTGGACTCCAGTATTGCCCAGACTCTGCCACAACTTGCTGTGAGGGAAAGGTTAGTCTGTTTTTGCCTTCTTGCATTTTATGTGGCTTTATTGCCTTCTTCTATTTTGTATATTGTCATTTATTTTCTTTGCACTGTTTTTCTTGCATTCTGTTTTTAATTGCATTTTTAAACTAGGAAAGAGACCACAGCTGTGTCTCTTGTGAGTGACACAGAAATTAAGTTTTTCTCTAGCCTCCCACTCTGGTACTGTTGTGTTTTTCATCTCAACTGTCTTTCTAGTTGTCCTCTCTTTATGTTAATATGACCATATATCTCCTTCCCTCTCCTCTTTCATTGGCTATTGTGATTAAGCACAAAATGTTCATGTTGTGAAATCACTTCCCTTAAACTATTTAAAGTTATTGGCCATCCCACTTTATTCCATAGAACCAGAAAACAAAATGCCCACTCCTTCCAATATAGCGTGCTCTTTTTAAATTAGTGGCTATTTACTTGGTTAGCTAAAGTTTAAGTTACCCCTCTTTCATATCAAACTGCTTAGTGCACACTGGAGCTCTTAGGATATTAACACATTTTTCCATCTTACCTTTAAAATCTGCAACATCTACTCCAAGATCGCCAATTACTGGAGAACCCACATTCTGTATGTCAGTAGTGATTTTGGGATTAGTGCTTCTGTTTTGCTCCTTCTGAAAGAAGGAGCATAGGAGCATTATTTTTTGGAGACTGAAGAACACCAGAAAGCCTAATAACTGTTTCATTGGTGCCAGTTTGGAATTTGTGTTTATATTTTGCTCCTGGTGAGAGAAGGAGCAGACTGCATAGATTCCTGACTCTTTCTGGTTGGGAAGTGGAGTGTCTGTGCTTGGCTAGTTGCTATTTAAGGCATCTACCAAAAAAGGTTACAACAAGCCTACAGACCTTTACTTCATGTGCGAGAAGACTGCGGCTCACCAAACAGGCTGTGGCCTGCTTAGGTTCATAGGTTCATAGGTTCATACTAGGCTATCTGCCCGAGGGCATTTAAAAGCCTAGCCCATAGTTTTGTGGCTTACGCCACCCCTTTAGTATGGGGAACTATACCCATTATTTTGCTGTGCCTCTGTTGAGCAGTGACACTGAGGTAATCCCTGGGGTATATCTGCGATCTCCCATCCATTGGTCAAGATTTCTCTTGAACAAGGCCAGCGAGGTGCTCTGCCTCACATATAGAGGGATTTTATTCCACAGCATAGGGAGTCTTTGGGTGATGAATCTATCCCTCCAGCACGTCCTATTAATAGCCGTGTCGAGGTTTAAGTCTCCCGTAACAGTTTGCTTCTCATCTTGGGACTGGTACTACTGTTTTGCTTCTGGTGAGAGGAAAGCAATGGAGCACTGTCATCAGAGTGAAGCTATGGTAAGACCAACACTAGTAGTAGTCAGGCAGTAGCTGTTCAGGTGACTCCCCTCCTTTTATCATTCTTGACATGCTAATTCTTTGCTTTTATTAACTCATTCCCTCCAGTACAACTCTTTTGAGTGTGTACCTTTAACTCCTAGTGGGTGTGGCCTGTACCTTTAAAAATGAAGTTATCACCTTACAGTTCTAACAAATACTCATTGACAAAGGTCAAATATCAATATAATTGTGTTTGCCATCATGTATGCGTCAAGATAAAATATTAGAGAATACTTGTATGAAGCATGGTTTTGGAATTATTAATGCAAGTATGAACAAGTAATATTTGACGCCTAGAGGAGCAGTAGGAGGTAGCTGCAGATGCACCTGGAGGCATCACTCGGATGTAATGAGTTAAGTACTGCCTTATTTACTTCTAACTTCAGAATATCGGAGTAAATACATTATCCATAAATCATCAGGCTCTATTTATTAGTTTCTCCTTAAGTGTTTGGGCAGTGCCCTGTATAGTCACAGACACCTCGAGTTGGCATTTTTCCTTTAAAAGTACCATTGAAATGTCACCTAGCTGCACACAGGACAACTAGTTTGCAGTGACTAGCACTGCCTCCAGAGTTGCAAACCAGATACTCCTGACATTACTTTATATTTCTACTCCAACTGTCTAATCAATGAAAAAGGGTATGTTGCCATGAATAGGAAATATCCCACCATCTCCATTACAAATTTGGCAGATATGGGCCTCCTGAGGCAATGGAAAAGTTGCTTCATATTTACTGACAACCAGTTAATTCTCAAACAAACTGTTATGGTATGTGAGAGATGTCTTTACACAGGGTCTATATTAGAACACCGAACGTTCAAAATTTCGAGTGTTCTAATATTGAACCCTATGAATCTAAAATTCAAAACATCCAACATACAGAACAGCAATTTTTTTCCTAGGGAAAAAATTTGCTGTTTCAAAACACATACACACAACACAAGCACACCAAACAGCAATCCACACACACATACACCTAAACTCTTACCCCTAACCCTACACTAAACTATACATACACCACTAACTATCCACTTGCCTTAACCCAAACCCTAACCCTAAGGTCCATCACTATCACACAGTCACCTCACCCACACCCTAACGCTAACTCACCTACCCTGCCCTAACCCTCACATCCACATAATCGCACACTTACCTGACCCGTGCCCTAACCCTAACTCACCTATCCCGCCCTAACCCTCACGTCCACACAATCGCACACTTACCTGAGCCCGACCCGTAACTTTCCACCACAGCTCTGAAAATACCAGAGCAACAGAAATGGACAACTAAATTCTTTCCCTAGGAAACAATTTGGTTATCTGTTTCTTCGATATTTTCAGCATTCGCTGAAAATGGGTCGATATTAGAACACTCGAAATTTTGAACGTTCGGTGTTCTAATATAGACCCTTTACACAATATCACTGGAGGCAAAGCTCTCACATAAATGCACTCCTAATGCCAATAAGGTTGTCAGTAGTACACACTGCACTCATCACACACAATTCAAAGCAGACACAGAGACCCATATATGCTGAGGGACTTAAATGTAACCTTCTGTGATGTTATGAGGTAGTGCCATCTGTGCCAGGGAGAGTAGGGCAGTACATCTGTACATATGCCAGCATAGCTACCTAGAGTTTTATAAAGAATTTTATATTATATGACTATCACACTGATTTGTAGAGATGTTTGAGTTAAAAATATATTTGTAAAGTTACTTGTGTTAAAAATTCATCAACAGTAGGTCCTGCTGGACAGAAAGAATGTATGCATGTATATTAGGTTGTACTGTTGTAGCTGATCAAATGTGTATGTTTTTTCAGAGTACCCTTGAGGGGTGAAATGTTTGAAATTGCGTTATAGCTTTCAGATGCTGCCACAGATCTTAGCAAAGCTGTGTGTGCATTGTACCAAGTCAGGTGACTCGAGGTGATGTCATCCTCTAGCCAGCATCTGGTTTCTTTGCAACCCTCGCAGCACTTTGGAACCTGACAGGAAAGGTTTCGGACAGGTTATATATCTCACACATCCAAACAGGCAGAGAGAGACATAATCTGGCTTTTACTGCAGTAAGGCACTCAGCACAAATCAGCTTGCCTTGCTTTAGTAAGTAGTCAGAGATAGCAATTGTTTAGTTAGTCGGGTATGTTTAGTGACAATAGGTTAGTATTGTTTTCTGTGAGAAACTATCTAAATGTATTATTTTTTTATATCTCTGTGGTTGAAACTCTGCTGTATATTTATTTATTTATTTGCAGTTTGTTTGCCAGGATGGTCGATTTTTATTCAGTATTCTGCTGTTTTCTGTATTATTTATCATTAAATATTTTAATACCTTTCATTGTGGCTGGTCATTTAGAGAATACTTTTAACATCTTGAGACTACTTATGCTAGTTCTGGTGACACTGTGGGCACTCCTGAAAGCCTTGCTGCTTTGGTCACATCCTACCATTTGTATTTGTATTAATTTTGCACTGTATAATTGAGTACCATTTGTAAGAGCATTAGGGTAGCTGTCTGGTGGCAGTATGATTACCTCAGAGTCTGGGCAGAAAGGGGTACAGCTAGTAAATCTGTGCCAGCTTTTCCCAAGTGTGTATGTGTGTGTGAAACTCAAATATCCATGTCTGTGTGTCAGCTATTGGGGAACATGATCCAAGAGCTCCAAAGTGGTCAATGTGGAGTTTGTGTGAGCCTGGAAAGAGAAAGAGAGTATGGCCCCAGGTCTGGAGTGTACGCCCTTTGGGCTCTTAAGGAAAATTGTGCTTGGTGCAGGGAGTCGCATCTGACAATACTGTGTGAATCCATCTTTGCTCTTAGTGACAGTCCCTCACCAAAGGCAGTGGTGAGTTCTGAGTCTTCTTGATTGCTGGCCTGGAGAAGGGACCCTTCACATATTGGAGGCAGCTGGGTGGGATATTAATTGAACTTCAGTAGGCATTTGGCAGTTGCCACTGAAGGTGTGTGTACTATCAGCAGCCACAAGTTAAACATGTAAACATTCAGTTTTACAACTGTTTTATTTATTTTTGTTAGTTTAGTTTAGTCAGGCAAAGCAGGCAAGGATGTGAGCAGAGGATTATTGCAAGCTGACAAAGAACCAGTTGGCCAAGGTGTGCAAAGTCAAAGAACTGGTACATTCCAACCTGACTAAAGAGGAAATTACTTCAGCCTTGCTCACAGCTGCAGCACAGACCAGCAACCCAGAAGACCACCAGTCTGGTGATGTGGATATGCAGTCTTTAGAAACAGAACAGTTCACCTTTTCCTCAAGAGGTCTTAAAAATCCATCTGGAGTAAAAGAGACTTGAACTGGAGGCAAAACATTTGGAAGTAGAATCAGCAGAGAGACTGTGGCATTTGAAAGTTGAAGAGAATTAGAGACTGTGGTGTTTGGAGGCTAAAGAAAAGGCAAAACAGATGGCATTAGAACCAACAGAGAGACTGCAGCATTTGGAGGTCAAATAGAGACGGCGGTGTTCAGAGGCTTAAAAAAATGTGAAACAGTGCCAACATGGGAGGAAGATGCTGAATCTTTGCCAGGGTCATGGAGGTAATGGGGAAGGGAATAATGGAACCCCAGAAGCAATAAAGGTCAGTACATTTCTTCCACAGTTTACAGATGGTGATACCTTTGATAGTTTTATTCATATATTTGAAAGAGGATGTAAACAGTTTAATGCTGACCATGGGCTCTGGGTGCAGTTTCTGATCCCCTTACTCCATGGTAAAGCTGCAACTGCTGTTTGAAAATTGTCTGATGATGATTGTTTAAACTATGATAAAGTAAAGAAATGCTTACTAGAATGTTTAAGTTAACACATGAAGCTTACAGAAAAAAAGTTTTGTGAGCATAGACGCAAGGCAGATGAAAGTATATGCAATTATGATGCTGAGTTAAGCACTTAATGTATTAGATGGCTGAGTGGCTGTCAGGTCATCAGTTTTGAAGGGCTGACAGAGCTTTAGGTGAGTGGAAAAAGCCCTTAGCATGGGAGTGTAACTCTGCAGATGAGCTGACAAGAAAAAGGATCTCTACTTAGAAAAGATGGCATCACTGCACAAGAAGGGGAGATGCAGTGCTGCACATAGATATAAGGGAAGCCATAGTGGGCAGCCTAAATGATCCCAACAGAGTCTACCAGTAACAGGGGAAGCCAGTAGTTCAGACATATGGCTAGGCTGAAGGGTTAGATGTTTTAAATGCAACCAGAGAGGCCACGTAGCATACAAATGTCCACTGAGGCAAGGTGGGGAAAAATGTGAAGGAGCCAGCAAATGGGATTAACAGCATGCCAGTGGTAAGTTGTCTGGTGACAGCAGGGGTACCAGATTATCACTGAAGTTGCTATCCTATCACTGCTAAGAGAGACACAGGCTCTGACATAACCATTGCAAAGCCTGCAGTGGTTAAAGAGGAGCAGTACTTGGACAGTCCACACCAGTCAGAGCATTGGGAAGGACCCCCTTCCAAATACCTTTGACCAGGGTTCACCTTGACTGGGAGGATGGAAAAGGAAGCAAGCAGGTAGGTGTGTTTGAGAATATGCCTGCAGATGTCTTCATAGGTAATGCTTTTGATAATGCAGTACCTTGTGTGCATGAAGTTCCACACAGCCAGTGTTGGAGATAGGCATGTGGGTCATGTAGCCTGTGGGAGATCTAGATAGATTGCATACCTGAAGCTGGGGCTGGTGAGGGGGTTATTTCAGGGAGGGAGCTACCCTGTACAGGGAGCCTGAAAGTGAGCCACAGATGCTGGTAGGTACTGATGTTCCTGTGGACAGGGTGACTGCAAGGGCAGAAGTGACTGGTAGTACCCTGGCTGACAGCGAGGTACTGCTTTCAGAAGACACTGGGCTTCTGGTGGAAAGAGAGCTGGGAATGGTCACAAAGGTAGAACTAAGACTGGCTCAGCTTTCGGACTCTACATTATGAGGCTTGAGGGAGGTAGCTTAGGATGCACCTGATTCTCAAGGAAAAGGAGAGAATGTATACTGGAATAAAGGGTTACTGTATAGAGTGGACCTGTGATGGAAGGTTAGAGTGTGAGGGAATACAGCAGATGGTAGTGCCCAGAGCTTACCATCTGGCACTTATAGCCATAGCTCATGACATTCCCTTTGTAGGTCATATGGGCATAAAGTGTACCAAGACACGTAATATGCAGAACTTTTATTGCCTGGGATTGCAGGGGATGTAACAGGGTACTGCAGGACCTGTGAACAGTGGTAAAAGTAGACAAGGCAGGAGACAAGGTCAAGTCTCCTTTGATGCCTTTGTCTGTGACTGAGAAGCTGTTTTAGAGGGTAGCTATGGATATTGTGGGGCCATGCTACTAAATACACTGAGGCGGTGGCTCTGGTCTCCATTGAGGCAGAAAAGGTGGCAAATGCTTTGTTACAGATTTTCTGCAGACTAGGTTTCCCGAGAGAAATACTGACCGACAGAGGTGCCAATTTCATGTCAGACCTGCTGGCTTGCCTGTGGAAGTGCTGTGGGGTGAAGCACCTAAAAAACACCCCTACTACCCCCAGACTAATGGTCTTGTAGAGATATTAAATTCTACACTAAAGACTATGCTATGGGTGTTTGCAGACCAGTTTAAGAGAGAGTTTGACAAATATTTGCCCCATCTGCTGTTTGCATACAGAGAGGTAGCCCAGAAATCCACATGTCTTTCTCTGTTTAAGTTGTTGTATGGGCATATGGAGAGGGGGGCCTTTAGATTTGATTCAAGATGAGTGGAATGGTGAGTGTAAATCCCACAAATAGTCTGTTGTAGCATGTATCCTAAACATCAGGGCAAGACTTAGGAAGTTCATGGGCTTGCCCAGGAAAACCTGGCAGGAGCCCAACAGCAGAAAAAGGTTTGGTATGACAGGAATGCTTGAGCTCATGAGAATGCCGTGGGACAGCAAGTTATGGTGCTCATTCCTGTCAGACACTATAGGCTGCAGAAAGCTAGGGAGGGACACTTCAAAGTGGTAAGGAAGGTCAGTGATGTTAATTACATTGTAAACTTGCTAGGTAGGAGACAGAGGCACAAATTGCACCATGTTAACATGATGAAGCCTTACCATGATATGGAGGCCCTGGTGCTTAGTATTTGCAGAGGGTGGCAGAAGGAGTCTGAGGGGATCTGGTGATTCATCTCCTCAGTGAGGCTTGGATGGACACTTTAGCAAAAGGGGTAGCAATGTCCAAGCAGCTACCCCCTATCCAGATTTGAGAAATCTGAGCAGTGTTGCAGGAGATTGGGGGTCATGGTCACTGGGAGACCTGGGTGCACCCACCATGGTGCATCACCATGTGGATACAGGGCCCCAAAGGTCTATCAAGCTGGCCCATTACAGGGTGCCTGAGCAAGTCAGACTATGCGGGAGGGGGGATATGGGAAATATTGTAACTAGGGGGGAATCCAAGAGTCCAGCAGCCCCTGGGCTGCCCCAGTGGTGATGGTACCAATGAAGGATGGCAGCACCTGGTTCTGTGTGGACTACAGAAAAGTTAATAGTCACATAGAGTCAGATGTGTACCCCATGACTAGGACAGTTGAAGCCTTTGAGCAGCTGAGTGGTCTAAGTTCTAATCACTATTGATCTGGCCAAGGGCTACTGATAGATGTCCTTGACACCCAGTACTAGAGAGCAGTCATCCTTTGTGACTCATTTCAGATTATACAAGTTCATGAAGATGCCCTATGGGATGGAAAATGCCCCAGAATCCTTCCAGAGGCTGGTAGATTGTATCCTAGCAGGAGCAGGAGATTATGCTCCTGTTTACATGGATGAAATTGCTATCTACAGCTGTTTATGGCAAAGACCCCTTCAGCATGTCAGGGAAGTCCTGGGTAGACGGCAAAGGAAAGGGTTGGCCATTAAACCCAGTAAGTGTCAGGTGGGTATGGCAGAGGTCTCCTATTTGAGACATAGAGTGGGAAGTGGTAAGATCAGGCCAGTGCCTACCAAACTGGAAACTATTCATGAGTTGCCTGTCCCTGTTACCAAAAGGCAGGTGGGGTTTGTTCCCAATTAAAGTACAATAGCTGCCCCCTCATAGACCTGCCAAGCAAAAATGTGCCAATTAGGGTAGTTTGGAAACCAGCCTTCAAGCAGGCAGCCAGTCCAGATTGCAGGAAATAATTTGTTATGCAGTTGGATGCTCCAAACCATGGGGCATGGGATGTACTTAGGATTCTTCAGAGAGAGAGAAGTGCACCCAGTTATATATCTCAGTCATAGACTCCAACCCAGGGAGGAATGCTGTGTAGCTGTAGAAAACAAATGTCTAGCCGTAGTATGTGCACTGCAGAAACTTCAGCCCTATCTGTTTGGAAAGAATTCACTGTGGTTACCTACCACAATCCCTTAATGTGCCTGCATTGAGCCAGCCAGCAAAATGTCCAGTTATTAAGGAGAAGGCTAGGGTTGCAGGCATATGACTTCACAGTGAGGCACAGTGGTGGGGTCATCAATGTCAGTTCAGATGGGCTATTGAGACAGGGTATGGGTTAAGGTGTTTCCAGACAGGCCCATTTCTCTTAAACTACATTTTTCCAGGGTCACTTGAAAAACTAGCTTGAGTCTTCAAATGGAGGGGAGAGATGTGATGTTATGAGGTAGTGCCATCTGAGCTGGAGAGAGTAGGGCAGTGCATGTGTACATATGCCAGCATTGCTAGCTGGAGTTTTGTAAAGAATGTTATGTTATTAGACTATCACACTGATTTTTACAGATGTTTGAGTTAAAGATATATTTTTAAAGTTACTTGCGTTAAAATGCATCATCCTGCTGGACAGAAAGAATGTATGCATGTATAATAGGTTGTATTGTTGTTACTGATCAAATGTGTACGTTTATCAGAGAACCCTGGAAAGATGCTGCCACAGATCTTAGCAAAGCTCTGTGTGTGTATTGTACAAGAGTGAGGTGACGGGACGTGATATCATCATCTAGCCAGCATCTGGTTACTCAGAGTGGCACTTTAGAATCTGACAGGAAAGATTTCTGACAGGATATATATCTCACACATCCACACAGACAGAGAGACACATCATCTGGCTTTTGCTGTGATAAGACTCTCAGCACACATCAGCTTGCCTTGCTTTACTGAGTAGTCAGGGAACAGTAATTCTTTAGTTAGGGACATTTAGTGAGAATAGTTTAGTATTATTTTCTGCCTCTGTAAGAAACTATCCAACTGTTTTATTTTTTATATCTATGAGGTTAAAACTCTGTTGTTTATTGTATTTAGTATTCTTCTTATCATTAAATATTTCATTGTGACTGGTCCTTTAGAGAATACTTTTAACATATTTTGGTGACACTGTGGCTGCTCCAGAAAGCCTTGCTGTTTGAGTCACACCCTACCATTTGTATTAGTATTAAGTTTACACAATGTAATTGGGTACCCTTTGAAAGAGCCTTAGGGTAGCTGGCTAGTGGCAGTGTGATTTCCTCATAGTCTGGGTAGAAAGGGGCACAGCTAGTAAATCTCTGCCAGCTTTTCCAGGTGTGTATGTGTGTGTGTGAAACTCAACTATCTGTGTGTGTTCACTACCGGGAACAGGGACACAGCTCCAAATTGGTCAATATGGAGTTTGTGTAGGCCTGGAGAGAGAGCAAGAGATTCCAGCCCCAGGTCTGGAGTGTGCTCCATGTGGGCTTTTAAGGGAAATTGTGCTTGGTGCATGGAGCTGCATCTGAAAATACTGTGCCCCTCACTGGAGACAGTGGTAAGGATTGAGTGTCCTTGATTGCTGGCCCAGAGTATGGACCCTTCATACCTTCCTAAAACCACAAAGACCACCTAGATGAAGTACACATAGCAAACATCCTCAACAACACCAACTGCACTCTTTCAAAACAACACTTGCATCAACACATGTAGCCATATGTCATGGAGCCTCAACTTCTAATCCCATAGGCAAGCCACCACAGAATCTAACATTCTAGTCATTGGAGACTCCATTGTGAGACACACTGATGTCCCTATCACAAGGCTGAGTAAGGAGAAAGTCATGGTCATTTGCTTAGAGGCCAGCATCTGCCACATTGCACATCCACTCAGATCACTGGACCACAAGTACCAGTATGACTCAGTCATTGTCTATGTGGGTGTAAATGACCTGAGACATACCTCCCTAGACTATATGAAGACAGATATCATGGAGTTCTTGAAGTATTGCCCCAGTCTGGTATACGCCTAGCACTGAGAATAATTTTACCTTCTCCAAAGATGATTCCAGAATATGAACAAAAGATGACTGACTTTAATAATTGAGTTAGTTTCTGGTGTCACACTACATGGGTGCAACATTTATCAGCATGGAAGGAGATGGTCAACAGACCACACTGCTTTGCCAGGGATGGTCTGTACCTCTCCCCTCTAGGCTTTCAAATGTTAGTTAAAATATTGTCCTTCCCTATATTACCTTTTTTAGGCAATGCCAAATTGAAAGTACTTCTAATATTCTAAATCAAGAGGAAGAAAATGTAAAAGTGTTATTGCTCAATGCTAGGAAACTAAACAAAAAAAAAAACACTACCTAGAAGCTCTCTTCACCCTAGTGAATGCTGACATCTGTGAGGTCACTGAGACATGGTTTAAAGCCACGGAGAGAACACCAACAACGCAAGGTTATAATTCCTTCCATTCATTCAGACCAGCTACTACACAGACAGGGACTAAATATGGAGATATCTTGATGTACATCAGAAATAAACATACCTCAACCTGGTCAAACAATGCAATGTACTTGAGCTTCCCCACATTCATATCACCATAGGCAAAATCCAATACCACTTATTGCAAGCTAAAGGTCCCCCTCTATGTCCCTACGGCCCAGGAAACCTATTTCATGTCTTTAAACTTATTGGAAACTCTCACCATCCAAACCAATGTCATATTTATGGGTGACTTTAACTACCCACTATTAACTGGGAATCAAATATGACACTAAATGTACATGCACAGAAATTCACAGATTTTGTAAACACAAACTCCCTGGACCATATTGTCAACACACCAACAAGGGATGCAACCATACTGGATCTAGTCCTCACTAATATAGAAGCGTGCTGCACACCCACTAGTGTAATGTCTTCTATGGTAAAGTCAGATGACAAAATGGTCTCCTTTGAAGTAAAAAATAAAACCTGGAACCCCAGCTAACCCAGCAATATTTAGGAACTACTCTACAGCTAACCTCCTACCATTAAGTGAAAATCTGGCAAAATGTGATGCCCCCTAACAACCATGAGAAAACTGCAGCCTATGCAGAAATGTCCACAGAACCCTGTGCAAGCACATTAGCTGCAATAGAAGCAACTGTACCCACCAAGAAGAACTACAGAACTAATTCAAAAAACAGGCTACCCTAGTGGAATCACATCAATAGGCTGTATAACAGTAGGAAGAAAATCCTGGTAAAATTACGAGGTGGAACACCCATCAGGATATAAGCACCCTCATCAAACTAAACAAACAACTCAGAGCACAAATAAGTCTACCAGAGCAAAATTTGAGGTAAATTTGGCCTCCCAGTCCATGACAGCCACAAGGCATTCTTTCGCTATGTCTGCAACCTCAAAGGTAATGCACAGTCATGTGCAGAGCTCATTGTAAATGGAGCCACCTATACTGAAACAAAAGATATGGTCTTAAATACAGGTGTATTTCTTTTCTGTCCAGCAGGACCCACTGTTGGTACATTTTTAACACAAGCAACTTTACAAATACGTTTTCAGCACAAGGACCTGTGCATATCAGTTTGATATACAAATGACATATAATTTTTTACAAAACTCCAGCTAGCTATGTTGGCATATGTTACACATCCACTACCCTACTACTCTTGACATAACTGGCAATACCTCACATCATCACATATAGCTCATTCAAATCCTGCCTTCTTTTAAACCACGTTCATCCTTTGCATGTATTGCTCCCACAATTCCCATTTTTTTCCTATGTAATTTACTCCTACAAGCCATTCGTGACTAGTCCTAACAATTGGCCATTACAGTATCTTAAATATTGAACTGTTAAGGTTTGTCTCCTGTTGAATATTTTTTCCCTTTGTATATGTTTACCTACTAGTTGTGTCAATAGATTTAAGATAGTAGTATATCCAAGTTTTCTGATATGTGATAAACTGTTTATGAGTCTTACTTACCTGGGGGATAAGCTTTGGAGGCATCATCCCTTCAATCAGCTACTAAAAGCTTCTGGATTGGACTTAGGTGTTCTTCTTTTTCACCTAAGAATCTTTACTGTTTACTAGTTACGAAAATAAAATTGCCAAAGATTCCAAATACAACCACAAGGCATTCTATAGCTATGTCAAGAATCTAAATGGCAATGCTCAGATCTGCTCTGAGCTACAGTAGAATGGCATTAAATATACTGATCCCAAGGATATTGCCAATATCCTGGCAGATCAATTCAGTACAAATTTCACCCCACTCTCACCCCCTAAAGGACCCATCTCAATACCGAAAGATTGCCAAATCCCGGTAATAACGGCCACACAGGTACAAAATGCACTCTCCAAAGTGAAGAATACAACATCTATGGGACTAGATGACACCCCAAGCTGTGTACTACATGAACTATAAAATGAACTAGCACCACACCTAAGTGTCATGTTTGATCATAGCCTCACCTCAGGCTTCGTGCCCACTGAGTGGCACACAGCTACAGTTATCCCACTCCACAAGGGGGAATTGATCTTGGATCCCGGGAACTACCGCCCCATCAGTCTGACAAGCCTGATCTGCAAGGCCATGGAATGTATTATCATGGAACTTATAAACAAAGACATTGGCAACCTTCAAACACTGGACCCCATGCAGTTTGGGTTCATTTAGGGACAATCTTGTCTCCTGATCCTGATTGACTTCTTCAAATCAGTCTCCAGATCTGTGGACACAGGTAAGGTGGTCCACACAGCCTATCTGGACCTCACCAAGGCCTTTAACACCATCCCCCACTCTGGAATCATAGATAAACTTACTAAGCTGGGTATTAATCTCAACGTCACTCGATGGGTTGCCAACTGGCTTAGTGACAGAACCCACACTGTAAAAGTAGCTGACTCCAAATCCAGCTCCAGATGAGTGACAAGTGGAGTACCTCAGAGTTCAGTCCTGGGAATGCTCTTGTTTGGCATCTACTTCTCTGAAGTGCAGGCCAACACTAAGGGACTCTGGCTAACAAAGTTCATAGATGACTGCAAACTGGGAGCCATTATTGAATCCCAAATGATGTGGTTATTCTACAAAAGGGCCTTACAGAAGCAGATAATTGGTGCCAGAGCCATGGGCTCCAGCTCAATGCCAAGAAATGTATAGTTATCCCCTTTGGGAAAAAACATGTACCCATGAATTACCACATAGGTGGCAGTACACTAAACACCGAAAGTGTGATAAGAGACTTAGGGACACAGGTGGGCAGTGGTCTCACCTTGGATAACCACATCACCACAACAGTCAGGAAATCCTACTATGTGGCACACCTCATCACTAAGGGCTTTTCATCCAGAAAAAAGGAGGTCATTGTCCCACTGTACTCATCCCTCATTAGACCCGTTATAGAATACAGCACCCCATTTGGTATGCACCTCTCAAAATATCTGCAACAACTGGAAAGGCCACAGAAATACCTCACTAAAAGAATCACAGGCCTAAAGCAGATGCCCTATGCTGACCATCTAAAAAAACTCCACCTGTACTCTGTCACATATCGTCTAGTCAGACGTGATCTCTGCTTAACATACAAGGCCATGTCAAACCCAGAGCTGTTGGACATGCTGCACTTAAAGAAATCCCAATCCTTCAGAGAAGCATGCTCCAGGGATCTAAACCTTGTCATCACAATGAACAAAACATGCTGGAGGGATAGGTTCCTGACCCAGAGACTCCCCAGACTCTGTAATAGACTGCTCATACATGTCAAGCAGTGTGCCTCTTTGGTCCTCTGCAAAAGGAACCTTGATGATTGGATGGGAGACAGGAAATTCACCACAGGGATCATGTCAGTCACCCTGCTAGACATGGGTCCAGGGTATTAAATACTGTGGGAAGAAATAGCCAGGAAATTGTTATCAATAGGCTTGTATAGGCCTGGGGCCAATAGCCTAGTACCAACCTATGAACCTATAACAGGGGTTTGCGCAGCAGGTCTATAGAAAAGGCACAGACCAGACAATGCTATGGTTACCATTGCAAGGTATCTCCAGGGATTTGAAAATACTTTCTTGGAATGGGGGGGCAGCTCCCTCCCATTTAGAAAAGCAAGGTTACAGCAATGCCTACAAAGGGAAGGGATCCAAATAGTTTGTGTACAGAAAATCAAGCTCTGGATACAGGACCCACATACATTCAAATCAAAGGATTTCCCTATGTATTATGTGGGCCACAAATTGGTGGGAGGGAAAAGGGGGCTACTTCTTTTGTTCCATGAGACGCAAGTAATAGTAATATCATAGATTACTTGTAGTGGCAAGGGTAGATGATTAATATGGAAGGTCAAATGAACAATGAACCTTGGGTTATAGGCAAAATATATATGCCTCCAGTGAAGATGATAGCAAATTTTTTAAAGGCTTTTTTTTCTTCAATGGGAATGGATCATTGACCCAACTTATTCCAACATACTGGTGGGGAATTTTAACCTGGTTCTTACCAAGATTAAGGACAAGCATTATGACCAAATAGAATACCATAACAGGGGCCAAGAACCGGTATACAACTGGAGGCTAAGAATGACTGGGTAGACATACGGAGGGGAAAAAAATCTAGAGGACTGTGTGCTCTCATACTCTAAGAGGATTTTTCTAAGAAATGGAGTAGGATAGATTTGGTTTTGTCTCCTGGAAGTATACTAGCAAGAGTACATTCAAATTATATCCAAGCGATTAGCCTCTAGGACCGTGCACCCATTATTATGACACTTAAAAGTATAGGTGATTCACTGGAATGCTTTACCAACAAATAGCCCAACTGGTACCACCACTGATAAAATGTGGTGGGAAGGATGTGAGACTGACATAAGAGGCAACTTGTTTGAGGTAGAAGGAAAACATAGATGAGAGAGAGAGACACACACACACACACACACACACACAGTCATTGAGACAAAACAGGAGGAGTGGAAAAGGCCCAGGGGGATGCAAGAGGCTGCTAAATGTAAGGCAGACATTCTTTCAGCAGAAATATGGTTGTTGGAAATAACCGAAGCAGAAGCTGAACTCTTCACAGGGACACGTCTGGTGACTCAGGTGGGTAGCAACTTCCAATGTCATAGTATAGGACTTCAAACAGCAATCTTCCACAAGCGCTATTCACCAACTATCCCTAAATGCAGGATCAGTTGTAACTGATGAGAAAGCGATCTGCAGTGAGCTCCTTTCCTTTTATTCCTCCATCTATAATCCATCTGATAGAAACTCTTTATAATCATGTGACTTTCCAACAGCATGTACCACACACATTAACCCCAGTGATAGGAATAAATTGAATATGTACATTACCCTGACAAATGTTAACAAAGCAATTAGGCAGCTCAAATATAATAACGCTCCTGGTTTGGATGACTTTCCTGGAATATTTTACAGGTGGGGGGACTCTCTCCTCTGGCCAGCCCTTGGAAAGATATTCAGCTCTTTTGATGTACATCAGGTAGTGACCCTGGACCATAATCAAACAGTAATTTCACTAATACTCAAGGTGAAAGATGTTAGCCAATTCCAGGTGACCTTTGTATGATTTCTCTGATTAATCTTGATTCAAAGATTTTGGCTAAAATATTAGTTAACAGGCTAAAACTCTTTTTAGCACATCTAGTAAGACCAGGACAATATGGTTTTCATCCTGGTAGGAATGTGTCATGTTTGGCAGGAGGTTTTAACCTTCCTAACATTGTTGAAAAGGAAACAGCACTTTGGAGGAATAGTGCATTTGAACATCCAAAAAGCGTTTGACACAGTGGTTTGGGGCTTTCTATTTAAAATTCTTGAGACCTACCAATGTGGAGAAACCTTTATTACTTGGGTTAAAAGCTTGTACTCAAACCTCTCTGTCAGGATTTCGATCAATGTCAAGCTATCTAAGCCAGGATATACAGGCTAGGGATACCAGGCAGGGATGCCCACTTTCTCCAATGCTGTTCTTTTTGGTCATAGAGGAGCTAGTATTTCACATAAGGCTGGTATTACAGTCACAAAACCCAGAAGAAGGGATAACAAGCAATTTTCTATGATTTGTTGATAACTGGATTCTGTTGAGCTATAACTTCCCATATCTTCTACCCAAAGTATTAAACCTTTTCAAGAAGTCTGACTTGATATCTGGACTCAAGTGCAATATTAGCAAGTGCATGATAATAAAGTGTAGCACTAACAACTGTAACTTGGATAACCAAAGCATCCATGTGGTGACCATTGCCAGGCACTTAGGCCTCTTGCTCTGCAGCTCTTTTGAATCCACTACAGGAACAAACCTGAGAACACTGCAAGAGAAAGTGGCCAACATTGTACTTAAATTATCAAATTTCTCTTCCGTCACTGGAAGAATAAGTGCACCCCAACTGCTGACTATGTCTCATATCTTATAAATAATAAGGAATATACCAGTTGTATTGAATTGTTCATGTTTAATAGAAATCCAGAGCCTCTTAAACAATGTTATACTATGATATAAAGACTGTAGTCTTTCATCGTCCACTGCTTATGTCCCACATTTTATGGGGGTTAGGGTCTTCCCTGTATAGAAGCATATGTGGTCACTTATCAAATAAGCTGAACTATACAGTTGCTTAAAGATCTGCAGAATACCCTACCCAAGTATATGAAAACAGCACTAGAATCAGCAGTTTCACCTGGGGAAAGGTCTTGAAGGTTATATACGGAAACATCCACTGATATAAAAAAGAACTAGTCCTTCTGGGTACCAGATGGGAAAGCAGGGGGATTACCCAGTGGTCTGACCTCATCCCTTCAGGTTCCTTACTGAAAACCATGAAGATACTCAAGGAAAAATTTGGTATTCCAGACTCCAACTGGTTTGAATACCTCCAGAAAAAGCAGGTTTGTTTTAAATCTATTTTTGCACCTGAGAGGTTGGGCTGAGCAATGCGATGGTGTAAATGGGCCAGCCTTAAGAAAGAGTTGATCAGTATGATATATAAAGACTTGTGGAACAAGCTAGGTAAGGAAAGTATACAACTAATAGAAAACAGGTTATCTGTACATGAGGGAATCCTGCTGTTCCCCCCCAATCAAATCAAGTATAACAGGTACACTATAAATTGAGGATGTGGCCAAAATACTCTTATCAACAGAGAAGAATATTATGTAAGTGGTTGCTTACTCCTAATTGTACATGGAAAATGAAAAGAATGAAGGATAGTACATGTCAGAACTGTGGGAAGGCAACAGCAGACACCATTCATACGCTCTGGAACTGTCCCACAATTAGGGTATGCTGGGAATATCTGATATAGTAATGAGGAAGATATATAACTATGGCATACTGATAGATTGACACTTCTGGATGTTTGGAAACTACTCACTGGGCTACCAACAGGACTTTCTAAAGGTCAATTGGACTATGCCTAGTCCTATCAAGCTAGTAGCAGAGAGAGATATTGGAAGTCCCACAATCATCTAACAATAAGAATTTTGGGAGTTACACTATGGAAACACTAGGGGTATATAATATATTCTTTCAAGGTCATTGGTTCTTTTGATCCCTTCCACACAAATGAAAGGCTGTATTGAATTATTTTGTGAATATGAGTTTCTAACTCTAGTCAGTGTCAGTCTTTGTAGTTGTTTATGCTTTGTTTATGCTATTTATTGGTCTCTACAGGGAGGCTGGCCTAATCGTTAAGGTGTTTGCCTTACAAGCACAAAGTGCGGGGTTCGAGTCTCACAAGGGATAATTGACTAGGCTTAAAATGGCTTGCAAGGGCAATTAGACTAGTACTAACCTATGAACCTATCTACCTATGTTGGACATTGCATATCAAATAGTGCTGAACTTTTTAAATACTGTGTATATATTCTGTATATAGTTAATAACATGTTCTTTATATTAATATATTTGCTTGTTTATTGGATTTTCCATTATCACTTCTTCAGTGTTTAAACTTGATAAATGCAGTTAAATATATATATATATATATATATATATATATATATATATATATATATATATATATATATATATGTGTCTGTGTGTTGATTTTAAAAAGGTCCAGTGATGCAACTAAACTACTAAACACCAAAGTGTTTCCACATTACTTGCTTCTAGTGGCTTCTGGCAAATACCATTACAGGAAGAAAGCCAAAAGCTGACAGCCTTCATTACTTCTGCGGGGAGGTTCTTTTTAAGTGGCTATGAGGCTGCCATTTGGTATAACCTCAGCTTCTGATGTCTTTCAGCATAAGATGACTGACTTGGTCTATGGGCATAAAGTTCTTGTTGTTGTCTTTCTTGTGGATGACATCTTGGTATTTGGTTCAGGTAAAGGGATTCATGAGTTGAGTTTAAAGGCATTCCTTCAAACTATTAAAAAATCTGGTTTAAAGTTAAACCAAGACAAATGCTATTTTTAAAAAATTGAGCTCCAGATCTTTGGTCACAGTGGAGTCAAACCTGATTTAAGCAATGTCAGAGCAGTAGCTAAAGTTGCAAAATCCATCTTGTATGATGGGGATAAATCAAGCACTAGACAGGATTAACGTCTTGGGCTAATTTGTAACAGATCTGTCAACTGTGCTATATTGAAAAAAAAACACACCTGGTCATGTAGAAATGCTCAAGCCCAAACTTTCAAAAAAGTGAAATAAATGCTAACAACAGTTCCAGTGCTAGCAGAACTCTGACGTCTTTAAGCTAACTATAGTGGTGGTGATACTAGTGGTGATACTAGTAGCTCTGACCTAGGTGTAGCATTACACCAAATGGATGAACAAGTGTTATGGGAATTGAGAAAGAGTGTCTTGTAAGAGTGTGTGAATATGTGAAAGATTCTCCAGATACCTTGGAAATTCACCCTGAGTCTGGCCCCCTTGTCTCTGATACACAGGTAGACAGCAACTATGTCCAAACTAACATAACCTCCCCCCTTAACCTTTATACATAGGGACACAATTTGGTTGGGTTGCACACCTAGGCTTATAAAGGCTAGTATGTACTTATGAACCTATGAGCTTATTAAGCTCAAGTGTTTCTATATCCTGACTGATCACAAATTATTAGTATAATGACAACCAGAGCTGTACCTTCTAAGCTACTAGAAAAGATAAAGCAACCTAGCAAAAATGGCCTTGAGAGACAGACTGTTATCCATATGTTTGAGATGGATAGCCATATACATAAACACAAACAAAATATTGTATGTCAAAGTATACACAGTCAGAGTGCAACTATCAGAGCCTGATAGCTTATTGCTGTATTAAGAGAAAATTGTAGAACTTGCATCAAAGCATGTTGAAGTGCTGCATCAAATACACAAAGGGCATTAAGTTCTCACAAAATGTCAAGACAGCCAAAATGTCAGTAGGGTGACCAAACATAAACCAAGAAATTTCAAAGCTTGTGTCAAAGTCAATTCTGTATTGTTTGCGCACTTTCTCAAAGAAGAATACAATTAATACTTACAACCTTACTACAGGGTCCTTGACAAAAGATAGCTCCGGACTTGTGTGACTTTAGTAGCTAAAACTACATCAAAATTGTGGACTATTACTCTTTTGACATAGAAATAATACATGTACCAACCATGGTGAGCCAAAAAATGAATATTCATGTTTAAGACAATGGAATACTGATGGACTTTGTTACAGACAATGGCACACAGTTTACATTGGAAGGGTTTTAACAGCTTATTAATGACTAATAAGTAAGGGTATGGCATCCAGATGTAAGGAAGTCATAGTGCCACATTGTTCAGCCCGTATCTGACCCATGACTCTTGTTTGGCATCTACTTCTCTGAAGTACAGGCCAACACTAACGGACTCTGGCTAACAAAGTTTGCAGATGACTGCAAACTGAGAGCCTTTATTGAATCCCCAAATGATCTGGATATTCTACAAAAGGGCCTTACAGAAACAGATGCTTGGTGCCAGAGCCATGGGCTCAAGCTCAATGCCAAGAAATGTATAGTTATCCCGTTTGGGAAAAAACATGTACCCATGAATTACCACATAGGTGGCGGTACACTAAACACTGAAAGTGTCATGGGAGACTTAGGGACACAGGTGGACAGTGGTCTCACCGATAATCACATCGCGTCAACAGTTAGGAAATCCTTCTATGTGGCACACCTCATCACTAAGGGCTGTTCATCCAGAAAAAAGGAGGTCATTGTCCCACTGTACTCATCCCTCATTAGACCCATTATAGAGTACAACGCCCCATTTGTTATGTACCTCACAAGACATCTGCAACAGCTGGAAAGGCTGCAGAAATACCTGACTAAAAGAATCACAGGCCTAAAGCAGATGCCCTGTGCTGACCATCTAAAAAAACTCTAGCTATACTCTGTGGCATATCGTCTACTCAGAGACGATCTCTGCTTAACATAAAAGGCCATGTCAAACCCTGAGCTGTTGGACATGCTCCACTTAAAGAAATCCCAATCCCACAGAGCTACATGCTCCAGGGATCTAAACCTTGTCATTACAATGAACAAAACATGCTGGAGGGGATAGGTTCCTGACCCAGAGACTCCCCATACTCTGGAATAGACTGCCCATACATGTCAAGCAGAGCGCCTTCTTGATCCTCTTTCAAAAGTAACCTTGACGATTGGATGGGAGATAGGAAATTCATCCCGGGGATCATGTCAGTCACCCTGCTAGACAGGGGTCCAGGGAACTAAATACTGTGGGAAGAAATATCCTGGGAATTGTTATGGCTAGGCTTGTATGGGCCCTAGGGCTGATATCCTAGTACCAACCTATGAACCTATGAACCTATGATTGAATATAATGCCTCTTCAGCATGTACCTGACCACACAAACACAGCAGCTAGAACACCCACAAATGTTCCTTAACAGGAGAATCCGAGGCATAAACACATTGTCCTATACAGATCATTGTAAAGCTCTATGTTCATACTTGGTCTCCTACAGATTACTGACAGGAGATCTATGCCTGGCATACAAATCATCCTTGAATCCAGTAATGAAGGACCTTTTGCATATCCACAAAGCAAACAGCATCAGAACCATTAGGTCTACGGATTTAAATTTTGCTTGTGACATAAATTGGACATGTTGGTGAAGTAAATATGTATCTCAGAGGATCTACATGCCCTGGAACAGGCTCCCCATCCATGTGAAGCAGAGTGTACCGCAAACCTTGCTTAAGCATTACTTTGACCAATGGATGGGTAATTGGAAATTCACTCAGGGTTTGGCCTCCATCCCTATGACAGACAGAGGCAAATGTCAACTATGCCAAATTAACGCACCTCTCCATACACGCATAACCTTTAGAAACTTCATAACAAAAATATCCCCTCCTCATAAACACCCATGATGCACAGGGATATAATTGGGTTAAGTTGCATGGGTAGGCTTATAAAGGATGAAGAACTCAATGCCCCGCCAATACGGAATGCCCGGCCAAACTACAATCCGATAAAACACCAGAGGCCAGCATGTGCAGCAAATAAATCTATTATTGAAAAATAACTATAGATACGGCATGAAATGCCACAAAATACTAATGATCCGTTTAAAACGGTTTCGGCTATTCAGCCTTCCTCAGTGAAAAAAAGCATTTGTCATGCAGAAAATCTCATGAATATTTATACATACCACCAACCAATGGAGAAATGGTATTTTGTGGCATTTGATGTCTTATCTATAGTTATTTTTCAATAAAAGATTTATTTGCTGCACACGCTGGCCTCTGGTGTTTTATAGGCTTATAAAGGACCTGGTGGTCATTATGCTATATATATACCTACTGAACCTATGACTGTATGTTCACATGGCATAAACTGAAGATCATGGCATATGCAAACTCAAAGATTAGCTAGGTAGTTCTTGATTGTCTTCAGCATAACATCAGTCTTCTGGTGAACAAACCTGACTTGTTTGAGGTGAAAATAATCAGGTCCACATCACATAAGTATTTCTGTTTCTTCAAACATGTTAACACAACTAAATACTGTATCTGAGACAAGGGTGAAAGATCATGGCACACAAAGTGTGATTTTTTTTCCCACGCTTGTTAAAACTGTTTTATAAAATTGCTCTAAAAATAAGAAAATCCATTAAAATTGTTTGTATAATAGCTTTCCTTCCACAGGTTCCAATTCTTGTTCTACATAAGTGGCATGCAGTTGATATGAAGTCAGAGTAAGGATGTTTTTACCAGAACTGTGACAGAGCTAAATGATTAGATAAAAAGTGTTTTAATTTTCACATAAAGCTATTTTAACATTCATTATGATGCTTTTTCTTTTTCTTTTTTATGGTATGCGTGGTTTTTAATATAAAGTCTCAATGTCTCCTCATTTGTTTTAATACCCACTTTTTTATATATGCCTGTATATGCATATATATTTTATTCATTGCTTGGTTTCCCATAGGTCTGACATTGTTTTAGAATGTTTTATCATATTTATATTCATGTTTTTATAACAATTTACTGCACTAAGTTTGATGATAGGGAAATATTTTATGTTATTTTATTGAAATGAGAAGGAATTATGTAATTTATTTTTTAATTGCATGCTGATTTTGATTGGTGACTTATAGGTCACTGATTTGTATTTAGTTGAGATGAGTTCTGAAGCATTCATTAAGTCTGAAGAAGCATTCTTTTGAATGTGAAAGTGGTCACTACCAGTTTTATTGCCTGTTGTGTGTTAAAAAATGGTCAGTTTCGATTGTTGTGGTGTAGCCTCTTGTGTTTATCTGTAGACGTCAGTGGTTAGATAACTGACTCTATACATTTTACCTTGTTAAGATATGTTCTTACTGATGTTTCTCTCAACTTACCCTTTTGTAAACAATCATATTAATCATATTCATAAAAGTTAAATATATACTTTAACAGGAGCGGTACAGAGTAATTTATACATGTGTGCACATCCATACTTTTTTTTTGTGTCTTTCGGCTTTTCCCGGTTAGGGGTCGCCACAGCAGAACTCTGGTCTGCTAATGATTGGCAGTTGATTTTTATGTGCCGAGTTACCAGCCCTGATGCACAGCCTTCAACAAAGGTACGCCCATTCACGCATGTCTCCATGCAGAAGACGCTCTAGCTGCATGCAACTAAAGAAAATTAGGTTTCTCTTTCCATAGGGTGGCAGATGTGATTATAAGTCAGTAGAGCTGGGGGGGATTGTGTATACTGTTAATATATAATACTGCCATTTTGAAGCTATGGTGTTCTATTGCCATTTAAAGAGTGTATGCATCCCCTAAAACATTGTATTTAGTGCCTAGTGCCAGTGTGCTCATCATGATTGAAGCATTAAAATCATTTCTACTTGGCTACCATTCTGTACAGAAAAAAGGTACCAAACTGATTATTGAAATGTTGGTGTATCCTGGCATTACTAAGACTGACAATCAACATCACTGGGTAACCAAAGGTTACATGCATACATACAAAAATACAAACATGCAAATACTTCAAGCATGGGCATTAATGCCCTTCTAGCTTGTCAGTCTACCAAAACACTTGTTCCCATAATAAGTGTCCAGGCTGCTCTTAAAAATATCTTATTTTTTTTACTTGTTTTAATGTCATTTGGAAGTCTGTTCCATGCTTCAGCTTCTCTCTCAGAAAACCAATTAGTACACTTCTCCTTCCTATAGAATCTTTTGTATAGGTTGTCTGATGATTCTCTTAATACTTTTTGATAACCCCAAACATTATCAGAGGCAGTTGTCTCTAAATGCCCTATATACTTGAATAAGATCTATTAGATCTCTATAACAGGCACTGTACAAGTTCAGATATTTTAGTCTTTCATAATAACTTAAATTTTCACATCCATGGATGCCCTTGGTATATTTCCACTATAATCGTTCCAGTTTACTCATGCTTGTTTTCTTATAAGATTTCTATATTGTTATTCCATAATTGAGTTTGGGTCTAATGTAACTAACAAACAATGACTTCCTCAGTTTTGATTTCCTAGACTTTATAAATCTTTTAATACAACCTATAGTTCTATAATTGTCATTAACCAATTGGTTGATATAATTAGAAAAACTCATAGCTGGATCTACCCACATACCCAGGACCTTAAATGACTCTACGGCTTCAAATAACATTGAACACTCAGAATTGCAAATTTTTTCCCAGGGAAAAAAATTGATGTTCCAAGAAACATACACACAACACAAGCACACCAAAATAAATAATCCAAACACATATACTTAACAAAACCCTACTTCTAACCCTACACTAAACCGTACATACATTCCTATCTATCCACTAACCTTAACCCGCACCCTAACCCTAAGGTCCGTAACTATCGCACACTTACCCTAAGAAACTATACACAAACAAACTAATTAATACACACACACATACACTTAACAAAACCCAACTTCTAACCCTACACTAAACCATACATACATTCCTACCTATCCACTTACCTTAACCAGCACCCTCACCCTAAGGTCCGTAACTATCGCACCACAGTGGAGGAAGTAGCGAAGCCATGGAATGGCCCACTGAAATCTTGCCCTAGGTAAAAATCCGATGTTCTGTGGCTTTGCTATTTTCAGCCTTCAATGTAGTGGTTTCAATATAATAACATTCTAAGTTTTGCAACTTTGATGTTATAATATAGACCCAAATATTCACCTTCACAGTTTATGTCTCCCAAATCTTATATACTTAGCTTTTGATGCATTTATCAGCATATTATACTCCTGTGCCCAAATGGTCAATTTAGTCAAGTTCTTTTGTAGACAGGCCTTATCTGTAACATATGTAATCAGTTTACCCAATTTCAGGTCATCTGCACATAGACCGTAGAACACCATAGATGAAAAAGTTAGGTCTGAAAGTAAGAGACTAGGACAAAGCCCTGTGGGACACCCTGACTGTAAACAAGAAATTCACCTATCCAGTTGCCGTATGATACTTGCCATGTCCTATTTGTAAGCCATTCAGGTAGCCATCTGATTAGGAGTACATCAATACCTAGTTATTCTAATTTATTGATCAGTGTTTTGTGTATGACTCTGTCAAATGCTGAAGTTAAATACATATACATTACAGCACAGCACAAATTTTCATTCAAAGCTGTTATTATATTGTTATAGAACATCATGTTACAGGTAGTAGTAGATCTATTTTCAACATATGCATGCTGCTATATGGTTTCAAGTCCTAACCTATCCAATTCTGACAATAACTTATCCAATATTACCGTCTCCATTCTTTTTATACAACATGAAGGAGACGTAAGGGTCCATATCACTCTGGGTTTGTCCCACTCCCATTTCCCTTAAAGACAGGTTTAAGTGGATGTCTAATTCTGAGGAATCTCCCCATATTTATATGACTTAGTGAATAATAGATGTAATGGTATCTCACTTTTTAATTTCTCCAAAACATTTGAATTTCTAATATCATGACAGGAATGGACCTCATTCCTAAGTCAAAGTACAATTAAAGTTCATGAAATTAGTATTGTTTCAGTCTTTGATGTCAGCCAGAAGTGCTCTTCACAGGACCCGCAATGTGCACAGTTATGACTCCTTCTGCAATTTGTATGGAGTTACATATATCAGTAACATATTTAAATACAATTGTATATTCTTATATATATATATATATATATATATATATATATATATATATATATATATATTGGGACTGTCTGGGTATCCTTCTACACTGCCCTCATTTCTGCTTGCAAATCCTGATATTTTATGACTTTGTGTTTCTCTGTATGCAAGACACTGTAGTCACTGGGTGCAGCGATTTCAGTAATTAATGCTACTTTTGTCTTCTTTCATGTATCACTATATCGGGTTTTCTAACATCTATCTTTTGAACTGTTGGTAATGGATGATTCCATCTGATGTAAACTTCATCATTTTCTATGATGCTTTGTGGCTCGTTTCCAGTGTTTTTTAGCCACTTCAATACCATAGTGCTTCCACAATCCCTAGTGCAGCAATCTTGCCACATTATTATGCCTATTAGTGTACAGTCCTTCTGCTATTAGTATGTCACAACCAGCAACATGGTGTGCGACTGTTTCCAATTCGGCTTTACAAAACCTAGATTTGTCTGTTCCTCCTATTTGTTCTAAGGACTTTGTAAACCAACGTGTACACAGCCCATATATTAACCTTTCATCTCTTGGTTTGAATTCACCTCTCCTTAGTCATTCCTAATTAACATGAGATTCTTCCAGAAGTTTTATATACTTGCAACTATATTTATGCATTTTCCGTCTCACCTTCTCATCTGGATTTTTATCTATTTCTGATTTAATTTTCATTCCTGCTTGACGCCGATATGCTTCTGCTAGATTAAGCAGAGAAGTCATCTTAGTTTTATTTTCCTCATGTTTCAAAACTTTCACTACATTTGGGTCTTGTCAGTCAGCAGATATGTGTGGAGTCCCGCGATTGCAGACCTATACATGTAATCAATTTCAGGGAGGCCCATCCCTCCTTTGGAACAGGGAATATATAATCTTGGTATGCACTGATTTTTATAAATCATTTGGTGTGCATGAAGCATCCTTCTTGTTTTCATATCTAATGTATACACATTTTTAGGGCCAGTCAGTCGCTCCAAAACTGTAAGTTAGGACAGAAAGAACTTATTGGTTTATAGCTTGGATTTTGTTCCTAGATGTCAATGCTGTTTTCAGGATTAACTTAAATCTTCTAAAGTATTCCTTACTAAGTTTTATTCGCATTTGTTAATGTTTTATTGTTGACCCTTCATCAATTCCCAAATATTTATACACTCCTCTTGATTAAGTTATTTTATATCACATTCTTGTCCCAAACTAATGTTTTCCTGGTGCTGCAGTTTTCCTGTTTTAATTTTCATTTGGACTTATCAAGACCAACTGACATTCTTATATCATCTGAAAAGGTTTTGACAACTTGCAGTCGTGCTTTCAGTTCCTCATCTGATGAGCTATACAGTTTTAAATCTTTGACAAAGAGAAAATGAGAAGTCTTTACACTTTTTTGTTTTCTAGGAGCCAAATTATAGCCATGGCCTAAGCTGTTAAGTAGACAGCTTAATGGATTAAGGGCAAGGCAGAATAGCAGACAGTCACCCTGGAATACCCCCCTTTGAATTTATATCCCTGGGATATTAATTTGTCCTTTATCATGGCTTAATTGCAAAGTGGTCTGCTACTGTTTCATGGTCACTGTAATGTAATCGATCAGTGTGGGGTGTACCTTATACATTTTTTTAAACACTCTTTTATCCATGAATGTGGGATAATATCAAATGCTTTTTTGTAGTCAATCCATGCCATACTTAGATTCTTCCCCTTTTTACAGTTCTCCACTATGACTTTATTTAACAACAAATGATCATTTGTTCCATATGACTTTATTTTATTGTCCTTTTGTTCTACTGCACTAATTTAGCTTTCTTCTAAATGAATATAAACTCTGTCAGCATCAATTCCCATGTATAGTTTATATGTTGTCAGAAGACAAGCTATTGGTCTATAATTTTTAGGGAAGCTTGCAGGTTCACTCTTAAGCAGGAGCATTGTTTTTCCTGTTGTTAACCAGGTTGGTGTCTGTTTGGGGTGTGTTTATAAATAGTTCTTATTCATGGCTAAATCTTCGAGTAAAGATGTTAATACTTTCAGCCAAAAATTAGGTACTGCATCTCGGCCTGGGGTTTTCCAATTAGAGGCTTTTCTTAACTTTTTTTCAAACTCTCTGGCTGTTACTTCATCCCATTTCATATCCTGTATCTTTGAATCTCTTATTCTTTCTTTAACTTCTTCTATCCATTTAGCATCTTTGTTATGTTCCACAGGATCTTCATAGATACTTCTCCAAAATGGGGTCTATATTAGAACATCGAAGTTTCAAAGCTTCGAATGTTCTAATATTGACCCCTGTTCAGTGAAAGCTGAAAATATCGAAGCAACAGAAAACCAAATTTTTTTCCTAGGGAAAGAATTTGGTTGTCCGTTTCTGTTGCTTCAGTATTTTCAGCGCTGTGGTGGAAAGTTACGGGTCGAGGTTCAGGTAAGTGTGCGACTGAGTGCGGGTTAGGTTAGTTAGGGTTAGGGTGGGGGTTAGGTATGTGTGCGATTGTGTGGACGTGAGGGTTAGGGTGGGTTAGGTGAGTTAGGGTTAGGGCAAGGGTTAGGTATGTGTGCGATTGTGTGGATGTGAGGGTTAGGGCGGGGTAGGTGAGTTAGGGTTAGGGCGCAGGTAAGGTGAGTGTGCGATAGTGATGGACCTTAGGGTTAGGATTTGGGTTAAGGTAAATGTATAGTTAGTGGTGTGTGTATAGTTTAGTGTAGGGTTAGGTGTAAGATTTTAGGTGTATGTGTGTGGATTGCTGTTTGTTTGGTGTGCTTGTATTGTGTGTATGTGTTTTGGAACAGCAAATTTTTTTCCATAAAAAAATTTCCAAAAAACAATTGCTTGCTGTTTTTTCTTCCTTTTACTCTGAAGACAAAGTATATCTTTTGATTTTAAACAGTATGACACAACCTTTTGCAGGGTAAGATTGATTAGATCTAAGGTAAATTAAGAAATAATTAGTTTGGATCATTATGAATTTATTAAACTCTTCTCTGTTATATAGTTTTTTCCTGGTCATTGACACATTTTCCATATTAGCTTTTGTGTTTAAACCAAAACAGCAGATACAATAATCAGAATCATAAATATATTGCATTTCTTCATCTGTCAAAAACATTTGAATAATTTTTGACTAATTAATGAATTGAGTTTCTTGGAACTAATAATCTTCTATGTGATCTTCAACAAAAGATTTAGAGAATGGGCAGGATTCAATAAAGCCTACGTGGTTCACTGAAACTTTGTTCATATCACAATGCAACATGCACATAATAGCTTGACACTTTGTATTCAGTAAGCAGCCCTATATGATGTGTAGAGCCATGCTATCATAGTAAACCCTGTGGCATGCTAACTACTGTATAAGCAGCTGAATTGCATGCTAATCAACAAATTCAAGATGGCAGAGCTATTCCACAACTATAAAGCAACTGTGTACACTTAGTATAGTCTTTTGCTTTAAATTCCAAAGCCTGTTGGATTACAGCCACGCAAACTACACTGGAGGGGAAGAATGTTAGGGGCTGCTGCAGCTCTTCTACATATGTATGTGTAACAGGCAAAAAGCTATGCTGCTGCCGCTGATAGATATACCTTGGGCAAGAATGAAAAGAGAATTTAGACCTCGTTTAACTTTTCATGGTTTGTATGAGGTGGAAATAGTAGAGCACTACAGGGTGGATAGAAACAAACTCATGGAACTCTGCAACCTCTGTCATCTTCACCTGAGAGCAAGGACAACCCAGTGAGAACCAATGCCTGTGGTGACCAAGGTATATGCTGCACTTAGAATACTAGCTACAGAAACCTTTCAATGACCCACAGAGGATATGCTGGGGTGTCACAGGCATCAGCATCCAGGATCCTACACCAAATCTCAAAAGCTATGCTACAGCATGATGTTGACTATCTATCTATCTATATATATATAGGAGTTTTACTCCATAGTACACTTTCCTGAAGCCTTTGGTGTCATAGACTGCATGCACATTGAGATCAGAGAACCACCCAGGGAACAAGAAAGGGTCTACATCAACAGAAAGGGGATCCACTCCATTACCTGCCAGGTCATGTGTAATGCTATGGGAATCATTCTGAAAGCATGTTCTTGCAACCATGGCAGGTACCATGACTCCCATATCTGGCACACCTCATATCTCTACCAGAGGTTTTCCAGGGATGGTGTGCCACAAGGCCATTTACTAGGGGATGCAGGAGATGCACTCAACCCATGGTTGAGGACACTCATCAAAAATCCACACACACTCACAGAGATCTGCTATAATGAGGCACATGTTCAAACAAGAAATATTATGGAGTATGTGTTTCGGCTGTTGAAGCCACAGTTTTGGTGCCTAGATATATCAGGGGGCGTCTGCTGTATGATACCAGTACTTGTGCTAAAATTATCACAGTTTGTGCTATCCTATACAATAGTATCCTGCAAAGATAGCTGTAGCAAGAAAACCAAGAGATAGGAGCAAATGTTCAACCACCACTGGCAAGGTCACCTCATCCACACATAGATGTGGAGTCAGAGGGGGAGCCCCCAGCTGCTGTGGGTGTAGTTAGATGTAAGTGTGTACAATATGCCTTCACCCTGGCCAAGATGCAATAAACAGAGCATATGCTGTCCACTTAAGAGGTACATCTTTCATCATATGCACATATATACAGTGGAATTAATGCCAGGCAAGACTCACAACATTTACTTCCCCATATAATGACTGTGCACTGCTAACATCAGATTGAGTCAGCCCCACATGACAGCAGTTGTAACTGCAGGACTATCAAGGTAAGTGTTGAAACTGTAATAGAACAAAATGTGTAAGAACATGCATGAATGGCAGATACCTGCCTAACTGGTACTTGTAAATGCAACTAAGTAGAATATGGGTAAGTTGTCCAACAATGCCATTAATATCCAACATGACTGACATCTGTAATATATACTTATGCAATTTTCCAAATAACCTAGCCCATGCAACTGAAATACCCAGTATAGAAAAAGCATTCCAAAATGTGTACTTATCCCAACACTCCCAGAAGTGGAGCAATAAACATGATTGACAACAGCCTCTTCTCCTTCAAGTTGCCCAGCTATACAGTTGCCTTTCAGTGTAAATTCAGCCCTCTGAGCACTTTGAACATGCAAATGAGGTATGCACTCCTTAGAATTGCTGAATACCAATCTTTTGTCTTCATGTTGCTGATGTAAACATAATGTAGACTCTGTCAAAAATCGGGAACCAAAACACAAACTTTAAAACCAATGTAGAACAAGGAGATAGTGAACCAGCACAACTTGCACAACCACTGAATATTCCTCCACAATAAACTATAATAAACGTATTGTGGAGGAACATTCAGTGGTCATGTTGGTTGTGCTGGTTCACAATCTCCTTGTTCTACATTGGTTTTAAAGATACTGCAGCCTCTACACCACTGTTAGGTGCTAATGGCTTTCAACCGTGAATGATTAATGTGACTGAAGTGAAATACAGTAATGCATAGACACCCTTCACTGAAGTGGGCACACCAGTGAGGATATACTTGCAAAGTGTAGAATTGCCTGCAGTGAACGTTTAAATAAAACCAAACACTTCACATGTATGACTCCTTGGCATAAGAGCACAGTTTCCAGTCTTTGCTGAAAACTGTTGTTGACTGTCATGTATTTGTATCACATCTTGAAAGAAATACAAGAGAATATGCACTACAGATTGCATGTGTGATAGTAAAGCAAAGATAAGGGAATTCTATTAAGAATGCAAACAGAAGGCAGAGCAGCAGTTTTTCAAACTTATTCAGAAAAACTGGATTATCATTTGTTCCACTAAATACGTTATGTATACACATGCAATCAACCCATAATGTCCAACTTTATGAACTGTTTTTACTGGTAATGAAATGTTAATCGCTTGTATATACATTATGTGATTGCAATTGTAAAGCTGAGTCTGTGGCAGAGAGAGATACCCCACTACAACTGTGTTGCCTGCGTGCAGTACACTGATGGTTCAACTCCAGCGATGTACAATTGTTTAGCCTTTGTTTCCCTATTTTTTTCCTTTTTTATTTTGTTTTCTTTTTCATAGTGGAAACACAGTTAATTGTGTAAAACTGAGAATGTAAGTTCAGTCGGCTTACAAAGCTCAAGCATGCTTAGCAGCATTGCTCTGCAGTGAGCAACATCGATAGAAATAACTGCAGAAATTACCAGACTGTCTCTGTGGCACAAAGTGTCAATACATTGAGCTAAATATAAGAGAAGATAGGTAAAGTAGGACTGGTGTCCCACATTAGTTAGTTTTACTGAAGAGGTGTCAGAATAACTATTTGCACAAGTGATATATATTTGCTATTGACATTTACATTTGCACATTGTCCAACTGTGCAAACAGGGTTCGCTGCTGAAGAAAAAAAGTCATAACTGTAATTTGGTTCATCTTCTGTCTTGCAAACAGTCTCAGTGGTGATGTGCTCCTCTCAGCACTCTGGACAGTAGTTAGTGTGGAAAAGTCACCAACCACCTAGCTTTCTGTGAGGCGCAGAGTGTAAGTGCAGTAAGTTCATGATCAGCACACAGGTAAGCCAGGGTTCAAATCTCACACACTCTACTTTTTTAGCAAGGGTGTCTGCCATTTTTAACAACACTTCATTGTAAAGGTAATACTACATAACAATAGCCATGTCTAGCAGGTTGATTGACAGAAAGCTATCATTACTGCTTGCATACACATACTTTTGAAGGTATCACATCTATTATGTGTGCAACTGGTTTGTCATGACAATGATGATCATGTAATAAAAAATGCAGTAGTATATCTGTAATAGAAACAATAGGTTACTGAAAATCATATACACCCCTCCTATAACCCTAGTATAACTCTAAAGCCGAATATATTGTGATGTATGTATCATACCTCCAACTTTTATTACTAAAGGCATGCAAATCTACCCTTTCCAGTATATTGTCAGACAGTAGTCCTGCATCACACCCGAGAATGCATAAGCCAGGATCTTTTAATGTCACACACATACAGGCCTAATTGAAGTATAGCCCCAGTCACTATTTAAGCTGTAAATTTGTAGTGACCATGGCTAACAAACGTCTTCTGTGGCAATGAGGAGTAATCACCTGTGTGGAAAGATATGCAATCCCTTTTACATATGCTTAAATCATACATTGTACAAATTACTTTTAACACTAAGTCTCCAGAAATATGTGCCATGTCATCCCTTTGATCATTCTAAAGGCATGGCTTAAAAGCCAAGTTATTTAGCATTTCAGTTTTGACCAGTGGACAAAGTTTGACCAGGTATAGCAGCAAATATGCCATAAATAGATGGTAAATGTCAGATTATCTATGCAGTTTCATAAAGTCTCTTCATATTTTTTGGCAATGTTTCTCTTCACTTACCATTGTGTAAACACAGTTGGCATGTTTGTGCGTGTTTGCGCACTGCTAAGTGAAGAAAAACTTCACATGTTGGCAGGAAAACATTTCAACCATTGTTGGAGGATCTTTGCAGACATGGCAAGTGATGGGATGGATAGTGTCAAATTCAGGCTAAAGTGGTTGGGAGTGGAGGAGTCAAAAATATTTGTTGCACTCCTTGTGAAATGCTACAGTTGTAGGCTAGTATAGGGGGACTATACTGGGTCTCAGTACAAGGCCAAGGCTTGGAAAAGCATAGCCAAGGCTATCATTAGTTCGACTGGTATACTGCGCACTGGGAAGTAGCGTAGACACCACTACAGCAACCTAAAGACGCACAAGCAAGCCCAACTTGACTAATGGCTGCATGAGTTTAGAACTGCTGGCACTCCCAGTTGTATAAGTATACAGATCAAGCAACTTTAAATGTTATGGAATCTTATAGATAGCCCAGACTGGTGTGCATAATGCTTTCCTGTCTCTATGCTCATTTTCTATTTTACAGCTGCAGAGAAAATCTTGGTGAACAGGGAGGCACATGCTGAGACGTTGGAGCGACTCAAGGAGGCTGTGTATGTATACAGCACAATTGCCATTATTGTAATAAATATATTTTGACTCCACAGATCAATATCAAGTTTGGCATGCATATCTGAACTGTATCAGCAAGCATGCATGCCTTCTTCTGTAGCTCTTAAGCAATTGTAATAGTGCATTTAGATTTTGTGGGTTCAATTCCCACAAGTAACCTACAGATTCCTATTCAAAAAGTATAATTTTTACACTATAAATGTATCAATATTGGCTTTAATCCCATGTTGTTAAGTTAATCTGTAGTATCTTTAAAAGCATATATGGAATATGTGCATATCCTAAAGATTACTTCTAACAATTCAGTCATTTTTTGGATTGTGAAAGCTCTATAGCTAGTGCAATAATAAAAGGATATTTATTGTAATAAAGCATGAACGTGACATATCATGGTTCTAATAATTTCTTTTATTTTTTTGTCTCACATCATCCATTCTCTCTCTCTCTCTTGCTCTCTCTCTCTCTCTTTCTCTTTCTCTTTTTTTATTTTTTTTGTGGGTTACCTGGAATCACAGTGTTCTGACGTCTTAACTTTCTGACAACAAATCAAATGCTTTTCAGCACAGGGAGATAAGCCAACTGCTGTTGCTCAGCCTGCCAACCCTCCACTGGCTGTCACACCAACAACCAGCACATCTGGGACACAACCTGGCAATATTGCCTCCACAACCCAAGCTCTACCTGGCCCATTAACATCAAGTAGCATTGCCCAGCTACTGGTGCAGTGGTACCCTCCAGCAGTATTGGTGGAGGTGGTGATTATGTCACCCACCAGGAGCTGCCAGGGAAGGTGTGTGCTTTAACATAGATTTGCCTTGGTGCCAGAAACAGCTGCATGTAAAGATTGCTCATTAAAATAGAAAAGAGACTCCCATGTCAAGCAGCCTCACTGGGAACTCAAGAAGGGGACAGTGATGACAGTTCTGAGGGTGAGGACTAGATCTAACTGTTCCCATGCTTGACAGGCATGTGCCTCTGATGTCCCCTACCTTTCCCTAATCATGGTGTCCCTCAATCATTTGTGCCCATCATCATCATCATCTCTGTGTCTGTCTTGTTTATTCTGTTTGTCTGCACCTGCTTCCTCATCTACTCATCCTACCTGACCTTTACATTACTATGCCCCTTCCCCAACATTCCTCTATTTTTGAAATCCAAAATAAAAAATGGGCACCCATCCCATAAAAAATTGTCTCATACATAGCTCTCCTCTTTACATATGTGTCTTCACAACACAATTGATTTGGTTCAGTTGGCTATACAACATCACTGCATTGTTGTCATCCAGATGTGTTGTGGTGACAGTCCAATTTCATCACATTTCCTCTACATGTGCACATTACTGTGTTGAAGACGTTGAGATCTATGGTTCTTTCATATTTCTCTCCTGCAAATTCCTTTATTGCTTCCCCCTTGTTTTTCCCCTGCATTCCACACTATTTCACCACTTTCTTATCTACCCCATTTTCACACCTTTAATCTGCTCAAAAATAGAACCATGTACAGCACGTGGCCTGAAATGGCTCATAAAAAAGCCTTCATTTTTGTCTGCATTTGTGCAGAGTTTGGCATTGTGCACCAGTGCTAAGCAGTTAATGACTGTTCATTTTCTATGGCAAAACTTGGGGAGTTTTTGCCATCGGCCACACTAGTCTGGTTATCTCCACTCAGTGGTGCTTAAACATGCTGCACTATAGGAATACAGAGTAAAGGCACTACTTTGAAGCAGTTCGTCTGACAGTTCTGTAGACTGCTGGATGTAAGAAAGTGTTACTTCCTATGTGGAATGGTGACATAAATCACTTGACTGAAGATTTTTTTGTCCACAGCATCAATGATTCAATTTCAGATGCCTCTCGCATAATTTTTTAACATGATGTTATACGTCTATGATATATTTAATCACCCACATCTTAAAACTTGCCACAGGTACAAGTTCTCATAGAGATCTATTGAATATTGGTCAAAGCAAATTATTTGCATTGACGTCCATCTCCACAACTATGGCATATTTAGCCAAACTTGCTCTGCTTGTCATAAGCCTGTTCCCCTTACTCTAACCCTTCTGTACCCCTGTGTCAGTCACTTCATGCTGCAGAGCTTGGCAGATCAATTAGAACAGACTAAAAAGATGTCCATGAATGTTACATGACAAAAAACATTTTTATGTGTTGGTCAGTCTCTCTTTGTATCCACCTCTTCACTCCCACCCCTCTTTACAGGTCTGTATCTATTAGGCTGATGGGTGTACAGGCCAACTCATAGATTCTGCATACTGACTTGACTCTGCTTATGGATAACACAAACATCTTACCTTCATTCAATAGGTAATCATTGTGCAAGGTTTCAATATCTGCTGTAGGATTCCATTTGGATGGTACAGTGGTGCAGCCATAGCATTGTCGCCTCACAGCAAGAGGTTATCCAGTTTGATTCTTGGCTGGAGTGCCTTTTGTGTGCAGTCTGCCTATCCTCCCTGCATTTGTGTGGGTTTTCTCTGGGTTCTCTGGTTTCCTCCCATGTTACAAAGACATGTGTTTAGAGTGTTTCTCCCTGGGCATCTGCTGAAAATTAGATTTGTTCCACACACTTTTCAGGATATCAGAGTTACAGAAATAGTTACTACCTGTTGTTATTTGCAGAAGAGCTGTTCAAAAGATCAACTAGTTTTACAAGTGTATTGAGGTAGGCATCACTGATACAATTTGGTGAAAACCTACACTTTAGTATAGCCATTGATTGTCACGTTTGCAGTCCTGATCACATTTACATAACAAATGACATCCTAACGCCATTAGTAAAAAAAAAAAAAACAGATTTGAACCTTGTCTCACCTGGGCTCTGACCAGGAAATCACTGCTCTTATACCCTGTGCCACAGAGAAAGCTAGGAAGGAGGTGTATTTTCCACACTCAATACTGTCCAGAGTGCTGATGGCTGCACACCTATGCTAAACCTATTTATGTGAAGGAAGGCAAACCAAATTAAAGTTAAGCACAGACCTGCATTTGATCAGTGCTTAATGTCATAGAATTCAGGAAGGCAAGGACAACAGTTATGCATGGAATAAACGTTGTCCCCAACAGTTCAAATATAGCACATTATACTATCTGCCAGCAATTTCTCTGATAACATATCTAGCCAGCCTGACACATGAAACATTAACAATGGATAGACGTATTTTGCAGTTAACCCCAATCAGGTGAGTTACTGTATATCCCTTCTTGAGAGATTTTGTCAGTGAGCACTAGTGCACACTGCCACTTTACAAATTCAACTTAAATTCCTGAAATTTGAATCACACATGTGCTAATACAGTGCCTTCATCTGCACAAATCATTTTCTCTGTGATGTGTTATGAAGGATGTGTTTAGCATGCCTAACTCTGTTTAGTGGGCTGTCATTCTCCACTACAATGAAATGCATTCATAAATACAAGAGAAGGGCAGTGACATGTTATTTCTTTTTTTCTTTCTTTATTTATGTATTTGGCATTTGTTTACTGGGGTGATCTGACTGGGTCTACAGAACCCATTTTCAGTAGAGTCCCGGGGTGAAAAGTTCAGCATACATTTCAATACAAATACAGTATAATCCAAATACAATACAAATGACATCAGAAATACTATACAAAAATAAGTTGAAAGAACATAAACTATGTTACAAGATGTTACAAGATATACTACATATCTAGACAATTCTATATAGTTAAAACATTATAGACAATAATAGTCACTCTCACCATATACATAGCCTATGAGCAGATAGTGTACAAACATAGTATGCAGGTAGTGCAGTGTATGACACTGACTATTATAGTACATGGAAAAATAGAGTGTTGGTTTCAGTTAGGAAATAATAGCAAGAAAGTTAGTGATGCATAAAGACAGTGAGAGAGTTAAGAAGAAATAGAGGCATTACAGTCTGAGCAGTAGCTTAAGGATATGGTATAGAAACAGAGAATGAGTTAGGAGAGCCTTGGGATTTTGCAGACTGTGAGGGAGTGAAATATGACGGAAGAGGAGGATGAGGCTAGTGCGGAAAAAGAGGAAGAGTTGAGCATTAGGCAGGCTTTATGTAGGAGCAGAGCCATGTATTTCTGAGATGATTTGTTTTTTTAAAGAGGGCTTGAAATTGGTTAGGCTAGGGATAGACCTGGTAGTTAGAGGTAGTGAATTCCATAGTATAGCGACAGAGTATAAATACAGAGAGTGACCTGTTTTCTTGTGGGTTTTGTGAATAGCTAGGATAGTTTTGTCTTCTGATTGTAGGGATCGATTTGGTGTATAAGGTGTGACTAAATTGGCTAGTGCAGTGCAGGCAGTAGGCTTGAAATTAAGGTTGTGAAAGTTAGTAGCTGAATAAAGGCAAGTTGGTGGGGAGTTCAAGCTAGTTTAGTTCTAGCAGCAGTTTACAGTGATGTGTGAGATATTTGCAGATTGTGGAAAACTTTGCATCTTGCTTAGGGTAGAAGTTTGTAAGTTAGGATAGGGACACCGTAAAGAAGGGAGGGAAGTAAACATGTTTTAGCAAGGGTAGTTTTGGTTGCTATAGTAAAGAAATGTTTGTTTCTATATAAGAGTCCCAGTCTTTGATGAGTTTTCTTTATATTTTGATGTATATATGGGGGTGTAATGAAAGTTTGTTGTCAATGATAACTCCTAGAAGTTTGGTTTCCTACAGTATTTGTATGACAGTGTTGTAAGATGCAAGAATGTTGAAACGGTCAGTGACATGGGAGGTGTTTTGGGAGTAAAACAGTACTAGTTTACTGTTGAATGAGGGTTCCAGGGTGAGAGGCATTGTGAAAGTTGAGTAGGGGTCCGAGGATGGAGACCTGAGGGACTCCAGTAGGGTTGTGGAGAAAGGGTGAGAGTTCATTGGACCATATCACTGCTTGTTTGCATTCTTTGAGGTAGCTCTGAAACCATTTTACTCTGTTATGTGAGAAGCCTAAGTTAGACAGTGTGTTCAATAGTAAGGGGTGAGACACTATGTCAAAGTTTGAGACATGTGCTATACTTGACATATACTTTCTGGTATTCATGTGTGCCCTGCAGCAATGCACTTGCAAATGATATATCAGAACTTGGACCAGTGTCAACAGAATCTAGAATTATAGAGCATAACAGCATTGTTACATTTGGTAAGGGTGTATAGTGACACTGGACATTGGTCATCCATGATCATATCCCATTGATGTTGTCAGTAACTCATATTAATGTGGACTTAACTTCATCTGCATATGAAGACACAAAACTCCATCATTGTACTACTGCTATTTCCAAAGTGTGCGCTCGTGTGTGTGTGTGTGTGCGTGTGTGTGTGTGTGTGTGTGTGTGTGTGTGTGCGTGTGTGTGTGTGTGATCTTCAGAATATCCTGAGAAACAGGTATGTCTGCCTCACTTCTGTAATATGCATTCATGACAGCTTCTTTTATCTAGGTTGCCAGGATGTATGTATGTGTCTTTTTCCAAATTGCACTCACACAGTCATATCACATGGCTTTGCAAACAAGTTTCATAACAATATATGTTAACTGTCACACTATGATGATGTCTTCTCCTGTGAAGTGCATTCTGACATTATTCAATTCAGACATATGTAGTGGTGCAACCATTAAGTATTGTATTCTTTAGCCTGTGTAATTAGATAAGTAGGGGTTCTAATCTCACAGCAGTTAACGTGCGTATGTGTGTGTGTGTGTGTGTGTGTGTGTGTGTGTGTGTGTGTGTGTGTAGTCACATGAGCATGAGTTCTGGTCTTGCTGCCCTCCCTCGAGTAGAAGTCAGAAGATGGTTTTACACTGCAGCATCACACCACAGCAGTTTCATACATCCCTCCCAACATACACTGATGATGTCATCCATTATAAAGAGCACTTTTAAAAGCAGACTTCTGCAGTGGTGTGAGCATTAAGTGCAGTATTTTCCAGCTTGTGTAATTAGGTAGGGGTTTTAATCTCACAGCAGTAAACCTGAGTGTGCATTTTCATTCAGCTATCCATCTGGAGACAATTATACACATGGATATGCATCCACAGCTATGTCAGACAGTTCTGCCAGCATCTTATTCTCTGCATACACTGATGATGTCATTTTCTATAAAGTGTACTCTGACAATATTAACATCAAGTTTGTACAGTAGTGCTAGCATTAAGTGCTGTGTTTTGCAGCTTGCCTAACTAAATCAGTAGGGGTTCCAATCGCACAGCAGTCAGCTTCAACATGTGTGTTCATTCAACTGAAGACAATTGTATACCAGGATGTGAGTCCATGCTATGTCATATGCTCCTGGCAACATCATCTTCTCAGCGTACGCTGATGATGTCATCCCATATAAAATGCACTCTGACAGTGTCAAAGTTAGACATCTGTGGTGGTGCTAGTCTTATGCCGTATGGAATACAGCTTCTATACTTACACATGTGTGGTGTTCAAATCTGACCTCAGTCAACTTGCATGTGGTTGGTGTTATATTATGGTCATTGTATGGTGTTTTGAATCTATTTTCATTTGACTCACACTCAGGATATGTTTGTACATAGCCCCCTGAATCAAACATCCCCTTTTCCCTACATGCATAGCCCTATCTTCCATCACATAGCCATAGAGATTTGTGTTTAAATGGTGCAATATGTCTGACTTGGAATGGAGCCAATTTTCAGCGGAGGCCCAGGGAGAAATGCTCCAGACGCATGTCTTTGTAACGTTGGAGGAAACCAGAGCACCCAGTGGAGACCTACACAAATATAGGGAGGACATGCGGACTCCACACAGAAGTCACCCCAGCTGAGAATCAAACTGGGAGAAACTCTTGCTGTGAGGCAACGATGCTACTGCTGCACCACTGTGGTACACTAATCACTAATTATGATTAGGAGTTTATGTGCTCTTGGCTGGTAACCTAGTAATGTCCTATGACCTTCTGAACATTGCATATGGCATTGTTGCTGTCATTCACATGTGCTACGTTGAAGTGTAGATATAGTGTAGCCCTACATCAGTGTATTCAATTCTGTGATTTTGAGCTAGTGTATCGATGGCTGCTACTGCCATTTGGTTACATGTTCTTTCCATAAAAAAGCTGCATTAATATGCCTCCTGAGGACTGTTGACATTGGATGATGCTTTGTATATTATTGCCTTAGTAAGGTATGCATTCTTGTACTGCAGCATATCAACATTCTACACAGTTGTAATGAACCATCATAGTGACAGATGCAGTATGGCACAGGTGTGCATGTGTATACCTAGCATCTAGAAATGTTATCTGACATATAGCAATATTACATCATACTGAATACATGGGCACATATGCCTGGGTTCATCCACATATAATGCTGATATACATATATACACAAATATATGATGTTTTCAGATTCACTTGCAACATTGGTGAATTTATTGTGTGTACTATTGTGTTGCTGTTCACAAGGATTATACAGGTGTTCACCAGCAGCACTGTCTGACTGTCAACATTTATGTCCTTAACTGTTCCATCTCACTTGTTATGCACAATGCTGAACTTGAATTCAATGAACCCATAATAATGAATGTACAGTGTGATTCATTATTATGAGTTTGGCATTGTGCAATCTCAGAGTTGGTATAATATAGTTTTCAGGGGGTGTGCGGGATACCATCATTCGAATGAAGGGTTGCAGCCCCCCCCCCCCGCCCTCTCAAAACAGTAAAAACATGTGCTGGTAAGGTGAAATTCTCATGGCATGTTGAGCTGAATATTCTGGGTGTCTAATGTCACCTGCTGCTATGTTAACTAATGTCGACTGTAGACATCGAGGAAAGGATATTCGACTTGTTGATTCAGAAACATTTTCTTTTCCGGTATTGTGGGCCATTGTTTTGAACACACAATGAAATGCAAGTCATGCTTTTGATAGCAAACTGGCTTTTTATGCTGTACCTAGTATGTACACAGCTGCATGAGAACTTTGATGGCATGGGTCTGATTCTTCTAGGTGTGCATTACGGCTTATGCATTAGGCAAACCTCTCAAATGACCAGGATTGCACCTGATTTCAACTCCAGGTTTAACACTATCCCTCTTAACTTCTCTGAAAAGTGGTCAGTTTTGGGGAAGGGGTGACAAATTCCCCTTACAGCATACTGAGAATCATTACAGTTATACACGTCTGTTCCTGCAGAACATGTATAATGAGTTACACTCATATATTCTATCAATACCTCAGATTAATAGTCGTAATATTTTAAAAGTGTCCCTGATTGTGCCTGTTTCTTTCTACATTTGTCCATGAGTCTGCTGCTATATGTCCCTGTTTTGTTGATAGATATGCAGACATGTCAGTCATATTCAAGCAAGTCATTTTCCACATCTTTACACTATGCACATACTCCCTATTGTATATACCATTCTTGCTAATGACCTCTCCAGTGAGCATGTCAATGATGTTTATATCACAGCTATTCATCTCTATTGACATGTAACCTTGTGTGACTGTCACATATATACTATCATGTGTGTTGATATAATATATTTGCACAGGAGGTGTAAACAGCAGTATGTACTGTGTTATCTACATGTGTGCTTATTGTTATGCTACTAACTTGTCTTGGAAGTGTATATACATTGACGTATCCATATTTACCATACCCTGTTTCTCTTTCTTCATGCCTATCATTCATGTTTGCACACATTTTCATCAGCACACTTTCCCTGCCTAGTTTATGTTTCATTGTATTTGCCCTTGCTGTTCACCCAACCCACTCATTATTTCATTCTGCAAATAATTTTAATGCACATTGCACTCAGTGCATTATTTTTAATGTATTAAAACTGTTGTTATTGCAGTATTTTTATCCCCTGGTTGTCATTGTGGTTGTCTGCACAATCTCGCTGAGCAGGTTTGCTTGTAAACAGACTTGAATGCTTCTTATTTCTGTGCTCATGCTGCTCTGCAATGTTTCCTGGGGGTAGCACTTTTACTGGCCACAAAACTGTGTGTGTGTGTGTGTGTGTGTGTGTGTGTGTGTGTGTGTGTGTGTGTGTGTGTGTGTGTGTGTGTGTGTATGTGTGTGTATGTGTAAGCACTTTGAGCAGCATGAACATGCGATTAGGGCTGGTGCACACTGCGTTAGCAGGTAAACTCTATGTAGGCTTCACGCAAAGCTTTCATGGAGTTTATCAACTTCCTGGGTACATATTTTTAATAGGTCTACATTAATTTCTTTATCATTTGCTTGTTATAATACCATGATTACAAATATAAATCACACCTGTAATTCTATACTTCCATAGTTTTCTATGAATTGTCATGATAGAGCCTAATCTAATTTAAGTACATTCATTGATTAGATACTGTTTCACAATAGGATATCTTAGTAAGACTAATTATATTTGATTTCAGCTATAAAGCACTACAGCTGACATATTCTAATTGTGCTGATAGGAAAAGTATTATTAGAAGTTACTGTTTACTCTTTTCTTATTTCTTAATTTGGTGTCATTACACAAGTTCCATTTTTGAAAATCTGCTTTTCATTAATGTTTTGAATCGATTATTGTATGTCGGTTTTTAATTTAATCTACTTATTTATGCAGATTATATAGTTTTTTTAAGTGCATGCGTTAGAAAGGTCAGTTTAGACATGTTCAAATCTACCCAGACAGATCTTCACACTATATAGGGTGTGACTTGTATGACTTTAGTATTATTGCCTCTGAAACTAAAACAATGAGACTTCTTACTGACTCCCCAAAATAGCAATTACTGTGTTATCGGTTAATGTTTGCTCCTGTCTACATGCTAATACTAATTATGCCCCTTTCTTGTATAAAACAGATAAATTAATATATTTTTCAGTCAACTATGCCTAAATAAGACAGAATTTTTTTAGAAAATGACTAATATTGTCTATACAAAATCATTTCATTTTAATGTATTCTAGTAGGTGAGAACTAATTCAGAAAAAGTTCTCAAGCATTTACCATGTGATTCTGTGCTTTATGCTCGATGCTACTTATTTTATTAATCTATATCAGTGGAGTAAAGATTCAGTTGAGCTATCTTTATATCACAGGACTAGATAAGTGGGATATCATTTTGTCTACAAAGTTTTTCATGTGTCTGTTCCTAAATTATTTCAAATAAGTATACCTATAATACTTGTTTGAGCTCTAGAAGTACTTTGTTCTATTTCTGCATTGCTGAAGAGAAATCTAAATCATCTAATAATTATGGAGTTATTGCCTTGTCAAAAAAAACCCTTCCAAGTATCTTTCTATTTTCTATGGCAATGGCAAATGTGTTTTTAAAATGTTGCTGGAAGTTATTTTTCAAATAATACATTCCTCTGTTTTTCAGTAAAAACTATTTAAATTGTTCAGAAACTATTTTTGTTGTAGTTTTAAGGGCTTTTTGTTTGTTACAATGCTTTATTTGATTTAACATCCAAAAACACAAAGTGACAGAAGGCAACCACCGAGCTTACAATAATCCAGACTTGTTCTATGAAAAAGTATATAATCCTTTATTTGGCATGCACTAGGTAAGTGCTTTCACTATCAGCTTCATCAGACCATAAAACATTCGCATTGCACAAACAATTGCTTAAATAACAGTCATGTGACATTGAGTCAATCATCTTGTTAACTTTTTAAAATCACATTAGCTTTTTCAATGCATTGTCTAAAGTTACTGAAACATTTGAAAGTTTCTTAAAATGACTGTACATGCATTCTATCTTTTACATTATTTAAGAATGTTGTATCTATTAATACACTTCATTGTGAACAAGATTTAATCTGCTACAATATTGCATTTTCTGTAGCGGATCAATTATTTATTTGAATCTATCGCTGGCTCTATCCGCCTTGGATCCTGCGTTGGTTGCTGTCTCCTCTTCCATGATGTCAGGTCGTCAGGGGTATAAAACATGCAGCTGACACCCTTTTAATCAGTCTTTCTTGCCACGCGGTGCCCAAAGCAGAAGCAGTTCGCAAGTGCCGGTTGGACAACTCCTGAAATTTTCGTTTTTGAGTTTCAGAAATGAAGTCTTCAAACTAAAGCTAAATACCCCATTGGGGAGACTTTTTCTTGCTCCTTACCGATGTCAGTAAAAGTTAATAATTGTATTACTTGTGGGAAGCAAATACCTCATAAGGATTTTCATTTGTAGTGTATTCCTTGCCTAGGCCCTGATCACAATGTGCCTTGCTGTCGGTTTTGTGCAACGTTTAACCAATGCACTATTAAGCGTTGGTTTATTTTTGCTTCGAAATATTTTGGTTCAAGATTTAACTATCCTGAAATGTCATCGGTTAGCAACCTGACTACTGGAGTTTACAAAAAATGCAAGGAAAAAGACAGAGACAGACTGTCGAGGTCCAAAACCGACAACGAAGATTCTCCTAAGCCAGTCGCTGGTTCACCTGTACACAGTGAGGCACTTTCATAGCCCCTGATGCCCATTACTTTTGAGTTGCCGGCCTCTACCGAGATGCATTCGGAACCCGGTATGCCGCGAGATTCTGCAAGTATTGAACCCGCGGATGTCTCTCCCTTGGAATGGTCCAGAGCCGGCACCGGCTTCTGAGGGTGTCTTCAGGCCTCAACATTTGTATATTAAACCAATGCCATCACCAAAAACAAGGCCAAAACCAACTTCTATGTCTAAAAAACTGACGCATGAGCCACGTGCTCAGGCCCCTATGCCTAAAAATCAAATTATCAAAATGGCAGAGGACTTAATTACCTTGATCAAGGGTTCCCAACCCCTCCCCTGCTAAGAAGCTTAGGCAAGGCACTGATTATGAATCTTCAGATCAGGTTTCCATTTCTTCTGATTCCTCTTCTGATCAGGAATTTTCTATTCCACCTTATGAGGACTCTGATGCAGAGGAATCCATCCCTTCTGCTTCTCCTCCTGAGGATTACTCTTTTGGAGAGACTTTGCATACTTTAAGGGAACATTTTCACTGGGAGAGTCAGGACTTCTCAGAATCTAAAAAGAAGATTAGGGATTTTATTCTTCTTCCTCAGCATAGGCCTTTGGCAATACCTCCTGTATTAGACATTGTTGATGATGTGTTCTCAGAATCAAGCATTGCTCCTAATTCCCTTCCTCCAGCTCCTAGTAAGCCAGACAGATATTACAGGGTTCCTGACTCCCACAAATTTATTTTCAAAAATCCTGCTGCTGACCCTGAAACTATTTCTCAGGGTCCAAAGGGTGTTAAGGCTTCTACAGCCAAAAATCCTACCCCTTCCAATAGAGGTTCCAGGGCACTGGATAGATGGGGAAAGAATGTTTATACGTCTGCAACCTTGGCAATCAGGGCTTTAAACTGCCAGTTTCATATGCTTACATATCAACAGCATGTTATGGGTTTACTGAAACAGAAAATGATGTTGATTTCTGATTGTGTGGAAAATAAAGAGTTACAGGATTTATTGCATTCAGCAGAAAAGGTTGGAAAGCAAACTTTGCAAAGTGGTTTTAATTCCTTGGAGGCCTCTTGCAGGGCCACCATAACTGGATCTGTGATAAGAAGGCATGCCTGGCTCAAGGAGCAAAATCTGTCTGATCATGTTAAAGCTAAATTGATGGATGCCCCTTTACAGCAGGACAGTCTGTTTAGTAATAAGGCAGAAGAGGTTTTAAAGGAAATGGAAGACAAAGCTAAATCTATGCAAACTGTAAAATATTTCTTGCAAGTGCAGCCACCCAGGTTAAGTAGACACTGGCCTACTAAGGATTGGTCCTTTCCTGTGTCCAACAGAGCCACTCAGGGCATACCCAGATGCTCCAAAGGCTCCAGATATCAATCACAAGGATCTTACAGGTCAAAGCAATGGGGTGCCCCATCCTCCAAATCAGGAGGTAATAAAGCACAACCCTACAGTAAACAGTCTCAATGACTTTCCTCTGCCATCTCCAAGCACTTATCTTTTGACAGCCCCCTTGGGGGAAAACTAGCACTTCATGCTCAAAATTGGCATTTAATTACCCAGGACAAGTGGGTATTAAACATAGTATCCCAGGGGTACAGATTTCATTTCCACACATTGCCAATTTCAAACGGATGGCCAGATCTGCCACCGAACCAGTGGGCAGAGGTCCAGAAACAAGTCATGTCACTCATGGATATGGGGGCTATTCAACCAGTGCCAGAAAAGGAAAAAAGGACAAGGATTGTATTCAAGACATTTCCTGGTACACAGAAAAGACAAATCATGGAGTCCAGTTCTAAACTTATCAATTCTAAATACATTCCTGGACATTCCAAAATTCAAAATGCTGACTTTACAACAGCTACTGCCTATGCTAGGCAAGAATGCCTAGTTGGTAACTCTAGACTTAAAAGAGGCATACCTGCATATCCCAATAAGGGAATCTTGCAGAAGATACCTCTGCTTCAAAGCAGGCATTTTGCATTACCAATTCTCTGCACTGCCCTTTGTCTTATGTACTGTGCCCCGGGCCTTTACAAAGTGCCTGGCACCAGTAATTGCATTTTGCAGACAAAGAAACATTCAAATGTATCCTTACCTGGACAATTGTCTCATTCAGGCAGAGGACAAAGACAATCTTCTTCAACATCTGGCGTTTGTAAAAAGGCTTCTAGCATGCCTAGGGTACATCATAAATGAAAAGAAATCACAACTGGTACCCTCTTAAATAATTACATTCCTGGGTGCAAGCTTGAATACAACTGCCCAGATGGCTTACCTCACGCCAGACAAACAAATTCAGTTGACAACATACTTCAAACAAGTGGCAACAAAAACCCAGCTATCTGCAAGACAAATTCTGCACGCTTTGGGGTTCATGGCATCCTGCATTCTACTAATTCCATATGCGAGACTGCATATGAGGAAACTTCAATGGTATCTAAAAAGCTTATGGAGTCAACATTGTCACAGCCTGGAAACAATGATTCCTCTCATTCCCTGCCTGCAACAGGAGTTTCTTTGGTGGGCAGAGGCATGTCACCAAAACAAGGGACTGTCATTCACGCTACACCCTGCTACCCAAACCCTAACTACAGATGCATCAGACTATGCTTGGGGGGCCCATCTGACAGGGAGATGCATTGAGGGCAAATGGAGTCCAAACCAAATGCATCTACATATCAACCAGAAAGAAATGCTAGCTGTTCAGAATGCTCTGACAGCCTTAAAGGACTTCCTTCATCCAGGACAACTACTGATAAAGATGGACAACACCACAGTTATGTTGTACATAAACAAGCAGGGGGTACCCACTCTTACCCCCTTTGCAGACTAGCCATGGCCTTGTGAAAGACAGCCTTGACTTACCAAATACATCTTCAAGCTCAATTCCTGCCAGGAAAGCAAAATACTCTGGCAGACGATCTAAGCAGAAATCTTATGGACCCGCAGGAATGGAAACTGGATCCACAAATCTTCAGCATGTTAACACAAAAAATGGGGCACCCCAGACATAGATCTATTTGCCTCTCCCCAAAAATATCAGTTGGACAAATTCTGCACAAGAACTCATCACAAAAAAGCATGGAAAGTGGATGCTCTATCCTTCAGCTGGAAAAACCTATGTCTATGCCTTTCCCCCTCTGCCTCTACTCTCCAAGGTCTTACTAAAAGTCAGACAGGAAAAAAACAAAAATGATTCTAATTGCTCCGGACTGGCCTCGCCAACACTGGTACCTGCTTCTAAGGAATATGTCACACCTTCCTCCATGGTACTTGTCTCAAACACCTCACCTATTGTCTCAGCAGAACTATCAAATTCTGCACACTCAGCTACAAACTCTGAATCTTGCAGCATGGCTAATCAACTAATTTCACCAACCACATCTCTCAGTAAACCTGTGGTGCATGTCATTCTGGAGGCCAGAAGGCCTAGTACTAGAAAAATCTTATGCTGATAAATGGAAAAGATTCTGTACTTGGAACCAAGCACAAGGAATAGACACAGCAAAGCCCAATATTCCTCCGATTTTGCAATACTTAACTGAGATGCTTCACAAGGGCCTATCTTTTTCTTCTATAAAAATACATGCCTCTGCCATCTTGGCTCATTACAACACAGAGATTCCCCTCTTTTCTCATCCCCTGCTAAAACAGTACCTCAGAGGGACCAAAAATTTAAGGCCTCCCAGAAGAGCACCAACTCCTGCATGGGACCTCAATTTTGTGCTGGAAAAACTCACCCTACCTCCTTTTAAACCAGCAGCTACTGCGGATATAAAATGTATTTCTTGGAAGACAGCCTTTCTTTTGGCAGTCACTTCAGCTAGAAGGGTTTCAGAACTACAGGCTCTCATGGCAGTGGAGCCTTTTATTATATTTTACCCGGACAGTGTGGCTCTCAGGACCAATCCTTCCTTTATGCCTACGGTGGTATCCAGTGTGGCTCTTAACCAGACCATTCACCTGCCAACTTTTTTTCCAAATCCGCAGAACAAGGGTGAGTGGATTCTGCATTCACTAGATGTACACAGACAACTAAGCTTCTACTTAAACAGGACAAAATCTCTAAGAATGTCTGAGCAACTACTGGTGACATTTGCTGCAGGATCAGAGGGGAAGGCTATATCAAAGCAGACTATTTCTAAATGGATAAGCCATTGCTTATGTTTCTGCTACTTGCACCATGGTAAACCTGTGCCCAAGGGATCAGATCCCATTCCATCAGGGCTGCCTCTACTTCAGCAGCTTTTCTCAGAAGGGGTCCCTACCAGAGACATTCTAGAAGTTGCTACTTGGAGCTCATTTCATACGTTCACAAAGCATTACCATTTACCTCTCTTTTCTAAATCCAGGGCAGGCTTTGCCACTGCAGTCCTGCAGGACCCTATAGCTACTCCTAATGCTGTTTAGTTCCATCTTCCCAAACATAGCTTTGGGATTCTACCCAAATGTAATGCCTGCAACAGTGAAACACGAAGAACATAGTACAGTTGTGTACACTTACCATAAATGTAGATGTTCGAGTGCATTCACTGTTGCAGTCCGGATTACCCACCCGCCAGCCCCCGTTCTATACCTTTTCTTTCCTTCACTATGCTCAAAAGCCTTTGTGGTGTATTTACTTTTAGTGGAAGGTACATTTTATGTGTTCTAAAGTGCATTTATATATTTATGGTTATATATATATATTTTGCTCCCCATTTAGGGGCACCTGACATCTGGGGCAAGAAAAACTGATTAAAATTACATCGGCTGCATGTTTTATACCCCTGATGACCTGACATCATGGAAGAGGAGACAGCAACCGATGCAGGAGCCAAGACTTTGTTATTCAGGCCGACTGAGGGCAACCTGCCAGCAGATTACCCAAATTTAATGACTGCAACAGTGAATACACTCGAACATCTACATTTATGGTAAGTGTACACAACTGCACTTTGTGTGCCTTTAAATGAAGGTGGGGATTTTATCAATTGAGTTGTTCTGAAATGGTATAAAATGAGGGCTTTGTTCTGTTTTTATTGTCTGATGAAGTGGCTTAGTCCACGAAAGCGCTCACCTTTGTCTTGTGTGGAATAAATTGCTTTTATTTTTCTACAGCCATGGCCTGTTGTTTCCTTTGGTTGTTTTTACATGTACAAATGAAATACTGCAGCAGGGCTAGCCACCCAGTGGTGTAAACCTTGGCTCTAGATGACTGTCACTGTTGAAGTGGCAGCCCGACCCCATATGCAAAAATGGGAAAAAGGGGTTATGGATGGATGGATCCACCAGCATCAGTGTTATGTTCTACAGTGTCTTCATAAATATTTCTCCAAAATGTGTGCATTTCTTCGTTTTTTTGGTTGTATTTCTATTCCTTTTGCTTTGTTTCCCAGTTTTCTATACAACTTGTTTTGGGTCATCAATGAATTACATGTTCTGTGCTTTTCCTTTATGTTTAACGGCATATCTTCTAAGTTTTTCTGCATGTGCTAATACCCTTAGTTTATTATATGCAATAGTGTATGATAGGTACTGGTCTGTTCTGATGCTGACAGTTGCTTTTACCATGTCTATATTTCTAAATGTTTTTGTTGATCTGTTCCCTCTTCTATACTCTTTTAACAGTGACGTCTCTTGTCATAATTTCTTTATAGCTTTCTCTGTTTGATCCTTCCATGCTGGCATTTTATTTCTTCCCCTTCCTTCCCTTATTGCCCTGCATTTTTGTGGTAAGACTTTATGTTATTAATTTAGCTGTGCAGTAATATATCCTATTTGCTTCTGTTATATCACACACATTTCTATTAATAGTCTTGATTACAGTGTTCATCTGTCTGTAATATTTGGGTCTTATTTACTTTCTGTAATCTGTTTCTTTCATTGATCTTACTGTATTTAATCATGTCCCTTAGATCACAGATCATTTTTTTTCTAAACTGAGGGAACATTCTTTGCTCTCTGTTTTCTGTGGGCATTCTAGAGAAAGTTTCAGAATATCTGTCTGCCACATATTCTCTGCAGCTGCATCCTGCCTTATCAGTTGCTTTTTCATATGGAAACTCCCTGGCCTATCATACCACAACGTTGTCTGTATCAGAATTCCCACTGTTTCCTGCTCCTCCCCTTGCAGAGCAACTCAAACTGAACTTTTGTACTGGCTTCTTACTCATGGCTCCAGAGCATCTTTATGAAGCAAGTTACCAGACGCTTCTGTTCCACCTGTTTCTCCTTAATTTGGGGACTCCTTATTCCAAAATGCTGTGACCAAACCCAAGTTAGAATTTCTACACTCTAAATCTTTGCTGGTAACTCATAACTTCAGCTTCTATTTCTTGAACTTTTCCTTATTATATCTATTTCCCCTCTGTTTTCTAATTTTTTGTATATTGACATTTTCCATATCCAGATGCCTTTGCCTGTATTTCTTTTCAGTTATCTTTGGTGCTTTTTTATTAATTAGTTTTGCTTTTGCCTTTGCATAAATATCACACCATATTAATTCTCCTTTTCTTTCCTGTGTCCATATTTCTTCTTTAGATGTCTTCACCTGTTTCTCCTTAATTTGTGGATGCATTGCTCCAGCATGCTGTGACTAACCTGTGTTAGACTTTCTACACTAAATCCTTCTCTTTGCAGGTATTCCATAAATTCACTTCTATTTGTTTAACACTTGCTTTACTAATCTTCTGTTCTATATTTCCCCTTTGTGGTCTTTTTTTTCACTATTGTGAAATATTTCATATCTGGGTGCCTTTACCTGTATTTCTCTTCAAATATCTTTGGATCTGTTTTTTTTTTTTTGCATTAGTTAGTTTGGCTTCCTCCTTTGCATAAATATTGTACCATATCAGATATATTTTTCTGTCCCATGTCCATGTTTCTTTTTTATACCTTTTAAAAATCTCTAGGTTTTGTTCTTTATATTTTCACACTTCCTCTGTTACTTCTTTTTCCAAGTGTCTCAATGTTTCTTAGTCTATGTAATGTTTTTCATGAACACAATATATATTAATGAACACAAATTTGCATTTGAAGCTTTAGACAGTTTTCTCATGCAAGTATTTTTCTTTGATGTAATTTCTTTCTTAATCTTTTTGAATATCTTCTAATTGGAAATTCTGGGATCTTGCATAATAGTAACAATACATAATTTCTTCATTATCCTCAATAGTCCACTATATTATTATCATTATGGCTCCTTTTTGGCCTATCAGTTTTTGTAATTTTTGTGGACTACTACTTCTTTCTAAAAGGTGGGGATCCTCCCCCTGAGCCTGGCCTAATTCCATTGTAGGAATGCTTCCATATCTTGAGGATTCTCCATTGTCATTTTTTCCAGTCATGGCACCAGTGTATATCACTAGGATTGGGCACTTTTTCATCCTGGGACTTGTATACCCAGCTATCTTTTTAACCTTCCTCTATCCATGATATATGCTATACAAAATACAGGCTATATACCATTGTTATCTTGGTGAGACTATATGAAAGCAGGCTCTGCCACATGATGGTACTCACCAAGACATGAGGATGAATTCAGTTCCAGCAATACCGCTTTTATTCTATGAGAAATGTTTAATGTAAATTGAGATTAGGAATTTAAAGGCACCCTTCTGATTTATAGATTGAAAGTTTCTTTAGAGTTATTCTAAATATTTTACAGTTGCACACAAATCTGGATATTAATATCTCTATGTGTTTAAAGAAATATTATAAGATCTCTGAAAAAGAGTTATTGGAAAAGAAAATAATTTTAAGGAACTATTCATCTTAAGAATTGATACTTTATTGAATATGATGATGATTAACTTGCTGCATCTAACAAAATCAGATTTTACTGAATTTACATCTTTTTCAAGTTTTAATATGATAAGGTGTCATAAAAATAAAGGTGTTTTACTACACACAAGGAAATATTTTTTAAGCTTCATAACTAGATGCTAAAATGGGTAGGCAATGATTAAAGAATAAAATTGCTAATTTATTTAGATTTAGTATATAGTTGGTAGCTATACTACAGTAATGAATTATATCTGATAGATATTTCATAGAAATTGTAGAATTTCATAGGTTTATAGGTTCATAGGTAGGCACTAGGCTATCGGCCCTAGGGCCCATACAAGCCTAGCCAAAAAATGTACCCTGGCTTTCGCCACCCAAGAAAATTATTTTCCTGTGCCCCTGTCGAGCAGAGCCACAGAAGTGATCCCCAGGGTGAATTTGCCATTTCCCATCCAATCATCAAGATTTTTCTTGAAGAGTGCTAATGAGGAGCTCTGTTTGACATAGATAGGTAGTCTGTTCCAGAGTATGGGAAGTCTCTGGGACAGGAATCTATCCCTCCAGCATGTTCTGTTTATTGTGGTGACAAGGTTAAGGTCCCTAGAGCGTGTAGCTCGGAGGGATTGGGATTTCTTAAAGTGGAGCATGTCCAACAGCTCTGGGTTTGACATAGCTTTGTATATTAGGCAGAGATCGCCCCTGAGTAGGCGATATGCGATGGAGTAAAGCTGTAGTTTTTTGAGACGGTCTGCATAGGGCATCTATTTGAGGCCAGTAATCCTCTTTGTGAGGTATTTCTGTGGTCTTTCCAGTTGTTGTAGATGTCTTGTGAGGTACATACCAAAAAGGGCGTTGTACTCTTTAATGGGTCTAATGAGTGATGAGTAGAGAGGAACAATAACCTCTTTTTTTCTGGATGAGAATCCTTTTGTGATGAGATGAGCCACGTAGAAGGATTTCCTGACCACTGTGGCAATGTGATTATCAAAGGAGAGACTACTGTCCACCTGTGTCCCAAGGTCTCATCACATTTTTGGCATTAAGTAGACTACCAGCTATGTGGTAGTTCATGGGTACAGAGTTTTTTACCAAAGGGGATGACAATACACGTTTTGGCATTGAGCTTCAGGCCATGGCTTTGACACCAGGTATCTGTCTCATTGAGGCCCTTTTGTAGTTTGTCCACATCGTTAGGAGTTTCGATTATGGCTCCTAGTTTGCAGTCATCTGCAAACTTTGTTAGCCAAAGACCTTCTGTGTTGGCCTGCACTTCAGAGAAGTAGATACCAAACAGGAGAGGACCCAGGACTGAACCTTGTGGTACTCCACTTGTCACTGGTCTGATGTCAGATTTGGAATCCACTACTTTCACAGTGTGGGTTCTGTCCATGAGCCAGTTGGCAACCCATCTTGTGACATAGGGATTTATACCTAGTTTAGTGAGCTTATCTATAATTCCAGAGTGGGGGATGGTGTTGAAAGCCTTGGCGAGATCTAGATAAGCTGTATGAACCATTTTACCCTCGTCTATGGCTTTGGTGACTGCTTCAAAGAAGTCAATCAGGTTTAGGAGACATGATCTGCCTTTTACAAATCCAAACTGAGTAGGGTCCAGAGTTTGGAGATTACCAGTGTCTTTGTTTATGAGTTCCATGATGATACGTTCCATGGCCTTGCAGACCAGGCTTGTCAGGCTAATGGGGCGGTAGTTCCCGGGGTCCATCATGGCTCCCCCTTTGTGGAGTGGGATAACTGTCATGGTGTGCCATTCAGTGGGTACAAAGCCTGAGGTGAGGCTATGATTGAACATGGTACTTAGGTAGGGTGCCAGTTCATTCTGTAGTTCGTGTAGAACGCAGCCTGGGATATTGTCAGGTCCCATGGATGCTGTGTTCTTGGCTTTGGAGAGTGTGTTTTTTACCTGTGCAGCTGTGATTATAGGAACTTTGCATTCTTCCTGTATAGAGATGAGCCCTCTAGGGGGTGAGAGGGGGGTAAAGTTAGCACTGAACCTATCTGCTAGGATGTTGGCAATATCAGTTGGTTCTGTATATTTAGTGCCATTGTGCTGTAACTCAGAGCAGATCTGAGTGTTCCCATTTAGATTCTTGACATAGCTATAGAATGCTTTGTGGTTGATTGAGGACATCCATGAAGGATGTGATTATTGTAGCGAGGGTTAAAGATGAGATGCCATAGAACAATTTGTGGTTCACTGCTCTGTAGAAAAAAAATAAAGGATGAATAAACAAGAGAATGCAGGACACACTGGCTTCCTGATGGTATTTATTTGTATGGGGACAGAAGTTAGACCATTAACTAAAAGAGTAGCTGATTCTGATATATACAGTGAACCGATAATACTGGATGTTAAAAACCTCCAGAGATCCATTGGAGGGAAAGAGCTAAGACACTTCCAATGTGATACAAATAAGTTGATAATAACCTTAATAATGCAAACTTATGAACAGCAATATTTCAAAGGCAACAGAAATATATAAAAATGCCAACCACATATATGCCCTTCCTCAATAGTTAGAGGTCAGTCATGTAAGCATTTATCAAATTGCCTTTCTTCATAATGCAGACTTGCATATATAATAAATATATAATCAGGGAAATTGTACTCTTTGTAGTTAGCATGTGAAACATGCAACCATAGTTTAGGCAAAGAAAAAAAAATATCTTGCAATGCCAGCAGAAGAGTAGAAACTTATTCACTTAAAGTATGTCTGTTGTTGCTTTTCCTTGAATAATATAGTAGTAAGGTATGCATATAAGTATCAACCAGACTACCTCATGCCAAGATACACTCTTACAATTATAGCCAATGCACAACCAGACAAGAAGGTCTTCCTCAAAGTTTACAAGACATGATTGCTTCCACGATGATTCACAGTGTTACAATTTGGCAGGAATCCATCCCAACAAACAAATAAACAAATATGTAGCATTTTTATCAGGGTAACTCCCCCTCCCACTTCCTGCATATCTCATGATAGGGCAAGCCCTCAACCCCCACATTTTTATATATTAACTCCATCATCATACCAACATGAAGAAAATGGAAAACACTGATTAAAGAATTAATCATTGCTGCACACATGCTTAGAAACCCCATTTGTAGTCATTTCTGATGGGAAAAAAATCATAATTGAGTACTTCAGCTTGGCAAACTCAGTCAGATGGAACCTTTTCCAGTTTATACTCAATGAGGTGCAGGAAAGCCTGTAATAGGGATGAAGGAACAAGTGTGATTATCTGTTGAAAGTCATTCCAGACAAAAGGAAGGCATTCAACCCAAATAGACAGTAAAGGAAAACCATGGCAGAACGCTTGGCCATGGTGAGACAAAAACTGTAACCACTGAGTCATTGTGCTGATGAAACATTTTGCTATGTAAGATGTTTCCGTTCTGTTTGTTTCTTATTTATCATGCTAATTTGTTAGGCAAGTAATACCCTCTCAAAAGAAGCCCTCTTTTTTCACCGATTACTCAGGGCACTATGGTCTTCCTTACTCACACAGTTCATAAGTGAAGAATGAGTCAAATGCATGATTCCTGGGCAAAAGCTTATTAGTAACTCATATTGACTAAATGTATGGGATGCCATTACTAACACGTTTTGGCCTTTAATGCCACTGTCTGCCACAGTCACTGTAACTGTTCATATTTCATGTTAATTACATAACTTCTTATTGATTTTTCTGACACATAAAGCTCACAGGTGGTAAGGACTGTGACCTGTTTTATAAATCCGATAAGAAAACTGTTCTGCATAAAGAACTTCACAAATTCTATTTCTTTCTGTTCCGAGAAAACATACCTTTCACCAGCAGATGGCAAACTTGGATAATTTTTCTAATTCACATTATTTCTTTTGTGGCTGTCTGATTCTTTCCCTATAGCTCAGTACAGTGATGATTTTTTTTTTATTTATGTACAATTCACTAAATAATAAGTGGTCACTTGATGGCACTAAACACACACATATGCATGGAAGTACTCACACACCGACACAGACACACACACTTTTAACAAGGAAAAGCAGTAAGTACAAAGTTATACTTTTTCAGTTAAAGTTAATGCACTTAAAAACTTCACCATTACTGATCAAACCAGATATGTACCTACTTTATATGCCTTTGACACATTTTATTATTAAAAAAGATGAATTTTCAGGACATACAGAATAACATTCCACATGAGAAATGTTAAATCTGCGAAATTGCAGATCTGCAGTTTATTATTGAGCTGCTTAAAAAATCAGTTTCCACTGTGTAATCAAGCCCATACCAAGATTAAAATCGCTTATGAAAAATGAGATCTGCATCTGGGAAACCCTCCATTTCTTTTCACCTTAGGGAGTACTTTGTTTGACTCTTATTAAAGAAGCCCTTCACCATGGATTTTAATTTTGTGACCAGCACCAAGGGGAAAAAATAGATGTATTTCAGAATAATTACAGAAACATCAAACAGTTCCACTTCAAACGGAAGAATCAGATGTCTATAAAAGCCATAATGACATATATCAAAACACAAAGCAACATGCAAATGAACCAAGATGCACCGATTATTTTCCTTATTTTCTTTATTTAAATAAAGTGAGGCTATCATATTTTGTTCCGACAATATATTTTGTATAAGTAAAGCCTGATGAAGTTAGTAAACTGTGCTAAGTTTTCACTTTAATTATTCCACTGTCAAATGCTTCAGTAAAAAGCTACACATTAGACTACAGGCATATAGCCATTACCACTGCATAACTTACCTCCCTGCAAAAATCAGAAAAGGTACAATATTTTAAAGGCAAATATATGATGCTTAATAGTCTAACCAATACCCACTGAAGATCATCTTTAATAGAAATTCCTACATATTCCTTCCAAGGATTAGCTGAATTGGTACTATTGGGTGTCTTTTCCAAATTTGAACTGACCCACAAAGGTCCCTAAAAAGTGGACCCTGTCTTTTAAACAACTGTCTTTCTAGCTTTTACATATCTTTTCCTTGTTAGGGTGTTTTTAATTAATTAGGTCATCATGCATTGAAGGTAATTAATTATGTGTTAATGGGTCAGCATGCATGTTCTTGTCATTATCTAGATTGCAGGCAGGAAATAATGCAGGTTTGCAGACTCATAATACTTTTTAAAGCAAGTTACAGTCAGAATCATATAGTAATAAGAAAGTTTAACCACAAGTGTAATCAAAATAAGTTAATTTCATCCAACCAATTTATAAACTGTGTTTTGGTGAGGGCTATGGTACCTAGAAGCTGAGCAGGACAGGTCAGATGTCCTTCCCCCACTTACAATACACTCCTGTGCACCTCAGCCTGTCACAGGCCCACTTCCATTAATCCATGCCTGTTGCATGTCCCATAATCCCACTCTGAAAGCCACTTGGATTGCTAAGCATCTCACTTTGTAAGAGAAGATGAGTAAATAACCCTACAAAGGAACCTCATTTCTGGAGTTTGTATTCATGATGTCCTCCTTCTTGTCACTACCCAGAGATTATGGCCAAAGTAAATACGGGGATACATACTGACTTGTAGATTGAAAGTTTCATCCATTGATTAATATCTTGCATCATCACTCAGATACCGGACTCTTGAATATCTTCACCCTCACTTACGTAGAAGACTCCTAGATATGTAAAATGCTCGTTCTGTGGTAAGTTGCATTTGCAGGGGGCATCTATTTTTAAGCAAAGAACCAAGCTCTCTGATTTTGAAGTGTTGATTTTCATCCTGATCACTTCACACTTAGCAGAAGCCCTCTACAGTACACTCTCAGAGCATAGTTAGCTGAGGCCAAAAAGACACATTCGTTGGTACACTACAATAATTTTAACAATTACACTTCCAGTCTGTATTCTGTCCAGACTTTGATTGTGCCTTCATATCATGTGAAGGTTGGGAGGGTAGGGAAGTTGGCATAAGGGTTAATAAGGTGTTTGCCTTATAAATACAAAGTGCAAGGTTTGATTCTCATATGGGGCAGCTGGCTATATTTAAAATGGCCCACAAGGGCAGTTAGCCTAATACTAATCAATAATCTATGAACCTATTTTCAGAAAATTCGCAAACATAAGTGGACGCAAGAGAAAACTTTGGTGGAATTCTACATCCCCCTAGAGAGTATTCAAATTAACACAGATAATCCTGACAAAAATCTCACTTTGCAAATGCAGAGTACAAGGTTCACACAATAGCCATGAAACTATTCAGTGTTGTAAATCCTCTCATGAGACAGCCGAAGGTACATGATAACATGTATTCTCCATGTCCACAAACCACAGGTGACCTTTCTCTGGCATACAAGGCAACCTCTGACCCAATACTGATGGATTTAATACACATCAGCAACTCAGATGGTATCAGAATTACTCAGTCTAGGGATCTGAACCTGTTCTGCAATATCAACAGAATAGTCTGGTGGCAAAATGTACCCCAGGAATACCCCCAGTTACTACTAATGAACAGAGGCAACTCTTAAATGCTTTATCACATGCATGGGTCATCTCAAATAATCTACGGTATGATTCCAACTATTCTCATTAGGGGTAATATATATATATATATATATATATATATATATATATATATATATATATATATATATATATATGTATATAAAATTATCTATCAACCACAACATGAGTGAGGCCAATCTATAACAAAATAGAATACGTTTATTCAAGGAGTAGCTGGACCTTACCTGCATCTCTCCCCATCTTACTCTCCAAAATCTTCCTTCATGTCATGAGAATTCCAAGGAGATTTTTTTCTATCGCTTTCTCTCTCTCTCTGGCATTTGTGCCACCCTCCACAGGGAACAGTTTCACATAGAAAGATGACATTATGTAAACATGAAGGCACTTTGTACCATGTGCGCCAAAACTATTGGCCGCTCTAGGCTGATACGTATGAAGGGAGATGCAGAATGCTTTCTATGTGAATCAAGGGAATAAACACATTGGCTCATCCTTGTTCTCTTACCAACCCAAATGAAGTTCTAGATAACAGCCTGCTGTCAATTCATGCAGCTTGTTATCTGGGATCAGGGATTTGTGGCCAAAGTACTGTAGCATAAATGGGTAAAAAAATATTTTGGCAATAAAGCATCTTATTAGTACTCTAGCATAAATCAGTAACAAATTATTTTGACAATAAAAAATCTCATTAATTCAAAGGACAGCTTAAGGTAGCTCATAACTGTCTTATCGCTGCCAAGAATGCTCCATAGTAGCCCTTACCTAGGCACTCAGACAAAATGCAGATCAAAATCTCAAATATTATGTGACATGAAAAAAATTTAGATTTACCACTAACACACTGGGAGTAATACATATTTAATAACACTTAGATTATTCCAATGTATAAATTTAGCCCCTCAAAGTTTAAGAAACAGGCCATTGGGTTCTCAACTTTGATATATGCCATAAGTGGTGCTCAAAAAAGTTTGTGACCCTTGAACTATGCATGGAAAATCATAGCAAGTAGCTCATTTTTAACATAAACATGAGTAGAGATAGCTGAGAATTATGTCATACATCCGTGGTGAAGAGGAAACCTGAACATAAGGCCTTTTGATAACTAACCTTATCACGTGTTCAGCATATGACATCACTGTCCATTTAGTGAACCTAGATCTGAAGACATGTCTCAAAGGTAGTAAAAATAAAGCCTGACTCAATTAAACTCAATCATTTTTTAGATATTATTCAGAAATAAGACTGTAACTTTAAAGTGAAATTCCTTAGCCCCATGCAATACTGTTCAGAAAAATTACCAGTGGTTCAGAAACTTGACTCCTTCCTGAAAGCCCTAGTTTAGGTAAAACTTTGCTTGTCCCGCCCACAATCACATCAACAGCGTCATTGGTATTTATTTATGTATTTATTTATTGCCTGGGTATTTATTTATTTATTTATGTATTTATTGCCTGGTTATTTATTTATTTATTTATTTGTTTGTTTGTTTATTTGTTTGTTTGTTTGTTTATTTATTTATTTATTGCCTGGGGATATCTAGATGACTAGCTCCATTTTCAGAGCAGTTCAGAGACAAAAGGAAAAAGTAATAATAAAAACAAAAATACATACATACATATCTCCAGCAATAAAAAAAAAATTGTGTGAGGATAAGTGTAAAGTGTTTGCCCTTATCACTGTGTCCTTGGTATCCCTGGCTTTGTGAGCAAGGAGACAACATCCTCTACAGATGATTGTGGGGGATGACCCACTCAGATTTCGCTGTTAATGCATCAGATGAAATGGGAACTGGATAACACTCATTTAGTTTGTAAAAAATATTAGGAGGGGCAGGACTTCCATGAACCTTATAGGTTCATAGGAGGTTACTAGGCTAGTGGCCCTAGGGCCGTTGCAAGTCTCTCAAGTATCCCTATTTGCTCTTTTTGGGTAGGTAGCAGAATTAATTTATGAACAGAGCAGGTCTGTGATCAACACTGGCTAGCCCTGTCCATGAGGATCATGGGTGCCACTCCATGGGTGAACTTGCAGTCTCCCATCCAATTATCTAGGTAGTGTTTGAATAGTGTCAGTGAGGAGCTCTGTTTTACATGGACAGGAAGTCTATTCCAGAGAAGCGAAAGTCTCTGGGAGACATATCTGTCTCTTCAGCATTTTCTGTTACTGTCACAAGCTAGGTTGAGATCCCTAGAGCGAATGACTGTTGTGCCATTTGAATTGCAGATGTGCAATATTTTCATTAGAGCAGGGTTGGAGATTGCCCTATAGGCCAGGCACAAGTTGCCTCTCAACAGCCTATAAGATACAGAGTAAAGTGACAGGGCTTTCGGCCTGTCCACGTAGATAATTGTTTGTAGTCCCTCTATTTTTTTAGTGAGAAACCTCTGAGGTCCCCCTAGCTTCTGCAAGTGTCTGGTGAAGTGCATGCAAAAGGGTACATTGTATGCTATTAGTATTCTGATGTGGGTCAAGTACAGTGGAATTATAACTTCCCTTGACCTGGATGCTATGCCCCTGCTTGGTGGTCAAAGTTCAGATTGCTATCAACTTGTATTCCCAAGTTTTGCACCACTGGTTGGAACTCAGGGTGGATGCTGTTAATATTGTAGTTTGTAGGGAATTCCATTTTGCCAAAGGCAATAATAATGCATTTTTTTGTATTTTGTTTTTGACCATGACTTTAGCACCAATCATTCATTTGTGTTAGCCATTCTTGTAATATGTTGACATTGATGGGGGACTCAATGATCACTCCCAGTTGGCCTGAACTTCTGAGAAATAGATGCCAAACAGTAAGGGGCCCAGCACAGACCCCGTGGTACTCCACTGGTGACTGGTCTACTGGTGGAGATGGAGTCACCAATTTTGACAGAGTGTGTTCTGTTGGTGAGCCATTTGGCTACCTATCTAGTAAAGTAAGGGTTAACCCCCAGCTGGGAGAGTTTCTCAATGATGCAAGAATGGTGGATTGTAGTGAAAGCCTTGGCAAGATCAAGATAGGCTGTGTGCATTGTCTCACCTTCGTCCATGGCTTTGATGACATTCTCAAAGAAGTCTCAAAGAAGTCAACCAGGTTTAATAAGATGATCTACCCTTAATGAAACCAGACTGGTTTGGGTCTGGCATCTGGAGATTGCCAATGTCCTTGTTAATAAGGTCCATGACAATTCTTTCCATGGCCTTGCAGACGAGGCTGGTTAGACTTATGGGCCTGTAGTTCCCAAGGTCAATTGTTGGCCCCTCTTTGTGCAGGGGTATTATTGTTGGTATTCTCCATTCTGCAGGAACATAGCCAGTTCTCATGCTATGATTAAATAGAATGTCAAGTTGGTCCAATACGTCTTGTTTTAGACTGTTTAGTAAGCAACCTGGGATATTATCTGGTCACATTCAGGCCATGCTTTTGGCCTTGGTGAGCACAGAGATGACCAGTTCTCTAGAGAGACTAGGCAGAGGGCTGGTGTTGTTACCCTGAATAAGTACCCTAATGGTTGTGGGTAACTCACTTTGATTAAGAAGTGTCTTTAATTCATCTTGATTCTCAGTTAATAGCATAGGCAAGACTACCAGAAGGGTCATACTGATCCCAAATCACCACCCTCATTTGTCTAAACATTGTATAATCCCTTATAATATGCCAACAAATCTTGCTGGATGAACAACTGGAAAAAGTAGAGATTTCCAGTAGTGGTCTAAACTGAGGATATCATACTACATATCTTCACTACTGTCAGGTTATATTCCAGTAAGTTTGTAGGTTCTCCCTCTTACCCCAAGTGACATGTATATGAAGATGCCCTGTCATAATTGTTTTAAATGAATGCCTTAATCCAGAGTATAATCTCTTCCATCCAACTGATAATAAAACAATAAAGATTTACTCTTTACAGGATAAGGTCTCTTTCCAAACTAACCACCCTGTAATAATATTTTGACATGGGTATGACCACACCGTAGCTACTCACTGATTATGCAGTTCAATAAAGAGGATAATAATTCTACCAGAGACAAAAGTAATGTCACTCTTACTGCCTGTCATCTCCCTTGTGGAGAGGTATAGGATTTCTACTTATTCATATAAGCTGATCTCCAGGCACTGGCTACCTCAAAGCTTCAGTTAAGACTCTCATATTATTATTTATTTCTCCATACCTCAAGAAACGTTCAAAGTATTAATCCTTGATTGTTTTAATTTATTTTCCAAATCTGTCAGCCAGCATTCTTCTAACATTCTTTGAATACTCCCAAACATTTGAGTAGTGTATGATGTAGGTTATGCATTTTGGGACAAAAGAAGGACTCAGAAGCACAGTGACTGTCACAGTCTTCACAGTAGCCACTGACATTTGACCCCCCCATATCCGATCACTACCCTAAAGTACATCTTAAAAATGTAGCTACTCAAATCTTCTTTGTCTCAGCACAACTGTGGCCTGTTAAATTGTACCTGATATCTTAAATTGGCTCTGTATCCATTCTGCTTGATTTAGGTTCCTGAAGGGGAAAAAAACATGACAGCTTGGGCTTGACATAAACTGTTCCATACTTTGTCCACTTAATGAAGATTTCCTCCCAATATACATTTCATATAACATATTCAACATGAATATTTTGCATTGCCTTTTTATTACATATCTATTCTTTATGCCCCATTGTCATTACCAGTAGTGTTTTTAAATGACAGAGATCATCAAATTAAACTTTTCTCATTGATGCTACAACAAAATTCCACAAGGACAGTTAGACTGAAAAAAAAACATGAAAAAAAGACTGGACTAGACAGTCAAGAGGAGAGGGTAAACACTTGCACCACACCACACTCAACACATAGTCCCTCAAAACCTACACCACCAAAACACACACATAGAAACACAAAATACACACCTACATTCACGGAGGCTCTCAATAAAAACCTGCCCAAGCATCAGGGGCATCCAAAGCATAAACGCAAGCAAACTCCACCCCCCCCCCAACACAACCCAAATGACACATAGCCCACAAACTCAATGTACCACTCAACTACAGCCCATAAGGCATAACAACGTACCCAACACTCTAGTCATAGGTGACTCTATAGTCAGGCACACTGATGTTCCTCTCACTAAACTAAACAAGGAGAAAGTTACTGTCAGCTGCCTGTCAGGTGCCAGGACCCGCCACATAATGCATGCACTCAGGTCACTCCACAATAAGTACAAATATGACACTGTCATTGTCCATGTTGGTGTAAATGACCTGAGACGTACCTCCCTGGACTACATGAAAAGAGACATGAAGGAGCTCTCCGATCTTGTATCCCAGGCAGGTATGACCCTAACCCTGAGTAGCATCCTGCCATCACCTAGAATGATACCACACTACAAGGACAAAATGATTGACTTCAGCAATTGGCTAAGCGTCTGGTGTCATTCTAAGGGGATGCAGTATTTGTCTGCCTGGGACGACATGATCGACAGTCCAAGATGCTTTGCCAGAGATGGCCTGCACCTGTCGCCCTTAGGATTCTGGATACTGGCTAAGACTCTTGCCACCCCTATAGTGCCTTTTTTAGGCAAGGTTCAAATGACAAATTCACCACCGTAACAGGTACAAGCAAGCAAAATCTGAGGGTAATGCTATTCAATGCTAGAAGTCTAAACCTCAAAATGCACTCACTCGAGGCTCTCCTTAAAATGGAGAACATTGACATCTGTGCAGTAGCAGAGACCTGGTTCAAAGCTCCAGAGAGTACCCCTGCATTACCAGGCTTCAATTCATACTACACCTTTCGGCCACCTAACACAAAAAGAAGCACTAAAGGCGGAAGCGTGTTCATATTCCTTAAGGATATCCACACCTCCAGGCTAGTTGCACAGCATAATGCAGCCGAGATTATCCAAGTGCAACTAACTCTGGGCAAGACCGCAATCCAAATTGTAGCTTGCTACAGACCCCCCACCATGCCCCAGGATTCACACTCCACATTTCTTGATACACTAGAAAGTATTAGGGTACAACCCAACACCCTAATAATGGGAGATTTCAACTACCCCACCATTAACTGGGAAAACTACTCATGTACCAACTCTTTTGCTCAACGTTTTCTAGAATTCATAAATTCCAATGCCTTGGATCAACTTATTCACACCCCCACCAGGGGCAGCAATATCCTAGACCTGGTCATTACCAACATGGGAAACCAGTGTTCCACACCAGAGGTCACTTCCTCGTTGGTCAGATCCGACCACAAGCTTATCAGCCTAGACATCCACATCCCACCCCCAGCCCCAATAAGGGAAACCATCGTAAAGAACTTCTCAAAAGCCAACTTCACACTTCTTAAGACAGAAGTGGCAAACTTCATGACACCCATGCAGACTGACAATAGCCGAATCCTACACAAATGCACTTTATAAGCACTTACACGAGTGCATGGATCATGCTATGCCTAATAGAACCAAGATGTTATCCTCCCAAAAAAAGGAAGCCAATCTGGTGGTCCTCTGCCATAAACAAACTCTACAACAGAAGAAAGAAACTGTTGCAAAAAAGAGTAAAATCCCATGACTGGAGGAACTCCCTGGTCAACCTCAGTAAGAAGCTGAGATCCCTCATAAAATTCTCCAAAGCTAGTTATGAAAACAAAATTGCCACTGACTCTAAAGACAACCACAAAGCATTCTATAGCTATGTCAAGAATCTAAATGGGAACACTCAGATCTGCTCTGAGTTACAGCATAATGGCACTAAATAAGAATGCAAAGTTCCTATAATCACAGCTGCACAGGTAAAAAACACACTCTCCAAAGCCAAGAACACAGCATCCATGGGATCTGACCTGACAATATCCTAGGCTGCGTTCTACATGAACTACAGAATGAACTGGCACCCTACCTAAGCACCATGTTCAATCATAGCCTCACCTCAGGCTTTGTACCCACTGAATGGCGCACTGCGACAGTTATCCCACTCCACAAAGGGGGAGCCACGACGGACCCCGGGAACTACTGCCCCATTAGCCTGACGAGCCTGGTCTGCAAGACCATGGAACGTATCATCATGGAACTCATAAACAAAGACATTGGTAATCTCCAAATTCTGGACCCTACTCAGTTTGGATTTGTAAAAGGCAGATCATGTCTCCTAAACCTGATTGACTTCTTTGAAGCAGTCACCAAAGCCATAGATGAGGGTAAAATGGTTCACACAGCTTATCTAGATCTAGCCAAGGCTTTTGACACCATCCCCCACTCTGGAATTATAGATAAGCTCACTAAACTAGGTATAAATCCCTATGTCACAAGATGGGTTGCCAACTGGCTCACGGACAGAACCCACACTGTGAAAGTAGTGGATTCCAAATCTGACATCAGACCAGTGACAAGTGGAGTACCACAGGGTTCAGTCCTGGGTCCTCTCCTGTTTGGTATCAGTGCAGGCCAACACAGAAGGTCTTTGGCTAACAAAGTTTGCAGGTGACTGCAAACTAGGAGCCATAATCGAAACTCCTAATGATGTGGACAAACTACAATAAGGGCCTCACTGAGACAGATACCTGGTGTCAAAGCCATGGCCTGAAGCTCAATGCCAAAAAGTGTATTGTCATCCCCTCTGGAAAAAACTCTGTACCCATAAACTACCACATAGCTGGTAGTCTACTTAATGCCGAAAATGTGATGAGACATTGGGACACAGGTGGACAGTAGTCTCTCCTTTGATAATCACATCGCCACAGTGGTCAGGAAATCCTTCTACGTGGCTCATCTCATCACAAAAGGATTCTCATCCAGAAAAAAAGAGGTCATTGTTCCCTTCTACTCATCACTCATTAGACCCATTATAGAGTACAACGCCCCTTTTGGTATGTACCTCACAAGACATCTACAACAACTGGAAAGACCACAGAAATACCTCACAAAGAGGATTACTGGCCTCAAACAGATGCCCTATGCAGACCGTCTCAAAAAGCTACAGCTTTACTCCATCGCATATCGCCTACTCAGGGGTGATGTCTGCCTAACATACAAAGCTATGTCAAACCTAGAGCTGTTGGACATGCTCCACTTAAAGAAATCCCAATCCCTCCGAGCTACACGCTCTAGGGACCTTAACCTTGTCACCACAATAAACAGCACATGCTGGAGGGATAGATTCCTGTCCTAGAGACTTCCCATACTCTGGAACAGACTACCTATCTATGTCAAACTGAGCTCCTCATTAGCACTCTTCAAGAAAAATCTTGATGATTGGATAGGAAATGGGAAATTCACCCCTGGGATCACTTCTGTGGCTCTGCTCGACAGGGGCACAGGAAAATAATTTTCTTGGTTGGCGAAAGCCAGGGTACATTTTTTGGCTAGGCTTGCATGGGCCCTAGGGCCGATAGCCTAGTACCTACCTATGAACCTATATAATATGCATAGTTATACAAATCACAGCACTTTTGATACCAGGGCCATGAGGAATGTACAAGGAATTTACAAATACTATTCCACACCACTAATACCAATACTGTGAAGAAGTCAGTAGTATTTTCATGGCTTGCCTATGCTAGCACACTTCTCAGCCAAAAACAGTCTTACAAGCCATATCTGTCTGTAATACAAAAGAAAGAAAATCAGGAGAGGTGCCAATATACAGCTAACACACTACTAAATTAAGCCCCTTTTCCCTGTTTGTTTAGGTTTACCAATCACCCCTCACCTGTAGTACTAGTATCTTTTATCAACCACCCCATTCCCAACAGGAAAAGACCTCTGGTAAGAGGGAAAAGCCATTACTCAGGCCGCATATGTGCACATCATCTGCACCATGCTAATTTCTTCCAATGTTTAGACATTAATGCTACATCACTCCATCTGATTATTAAAACTATTAAGACATCTCCTCTCACAGGTTCCCTGCATCCTCACAGAGTGTCTGCTGTTCTCTGCTAATCCTAACCAATGATGACCCTTTACAGTGAAACAGCCTCACTGGCTAGATGATATCAGCAGACCTTGCCATGCTTTGAGATGCATTACTCCTGTCCACAGCTGTTGAGTACCATTGTCCAGAGTTGTTGAGTCACATATTCAACACACCATGGTTCATCATAGGAAAACAAGCATACTAACTGGACAACACCTGCAGTTTACTAAGCTATCTTTGAACTACCTACCTCTACTACATTACTACAGCAGTAGGGGGCAGCCTGCTGTCAGACCAAGCCAAGTGAAAGGTATCCTGGACAAACATGAGTACATTTACAAAGACTCATGGGACTTTTTGTCCAAGGCGACATCCCGAATTTACTCTGAAGACTTGATTTTTGTCACAGTAGATGTGATAGACCTGTTTTCAGTTATAGTTCATGAGGAGGGAGTTGAAATGTTTTATGACTTTCTTTGTGGGAACTCAAATTTCAACCATTCCAAGATACTTACCATCAGGGCCTTGACAGAGGCCATCCTTGACAACAGCTTCTTTTTGAAAATCAATTGTTTAAACTGAGAAATAGAGTGGTTACTGGGGGCAGCATGCACCCCTGTTTTTGCCAACATAGTTCTGGCCCAATGAGAGAAGGAAAAAGTGTTTAATTCTGAGTATGCAAACTGTTGGTGCATGTATGGTCATTTTTTGGATGGCATTATAATCTATATAAATGACAGTACTAGTTTTCTCAAATTTATGATGGAAACCAATAGTGAGTGTATACATTATCGAGATGTGTCCATTTCTAAAAATAGTGACCAAAAGCAATTTGAAAGTCCTATTTGTAGGAAACCAGCATACACAGATTCCTTACTCCACTTTACTAGTGCACACCCTCTCCACCAAAAAAAGTCCCTAGTCAAGGGACAAATATGTTAGGTTAGCACGCATGGTCAGCAGTGAGGTCACCTTTTCCAAGGAATGTGATGTATTAAGGACTATGCTGGAAAAAAGGGGATATCCCAATACCTCATTGGCTCAAACAATAGGAGAGGTTAAACATAAAAGGAAAGAAGGTATTTTTGCACCACTTTTAGGATGTATTAACAACATATCTAGGAGTGGAATAGGAAATGCAGTTGAGTACTAAGCTAACTGCCCTTGCAAGCCATTTCAAGCCTAGCCAAGTATCCATTGTGAGACTCAAACTCTGCACCTTGTGTTTGTAAGGCAGACACCTTAACCATTAGGCCACCCTCCCTAGGGTGGCCTAATGGTTAAGGTGTTTCCCTTACAAAAACAAGGTGCAGGGTTTGAGTCTCACAAGGGATAATTGTCTAGGCCTAAAATGGCTCACAAGGGCAGTTAGCTTAGTACTAACCTATGACTTTTAATGCCAACAGGTTTTAAAGAGTCTTTAGTATATATTATAATCTCAGCTTTTATGATGTAAGTGCCATTATTAGACACAACTGGAACATTTTCAGAGTGGACATTGACCTATTTCAGAAAATAGGGAATGAACCTGCCATTGTTTATAAAAAGGACATGTGCTTTAAGTCTTTACTTGAAAAAAGTAACAGAGGGGCAACAGACGGTGGGATGCATACACGTGGGCATTGTCTACAATGCAGGTACATTTTAGAAGGAACAGAAGTCAGAATTGGAACTGGGGAATTAGTAAAAATACAACACAAGTTCCACTGTTATAGCTCTGATATAGTTTATTTAGCGGTCCGTCAGAAATGTTTGAATTTTTTATAGGAAAAACAAAGGATATGTTTAGGAAAAGAATATACCAACATCAGTACGACATATTCAGAGGGAATGACAAGAATGCACTGGCGAGACACATTCAGAAATTCCCCTCGCACAATTTTAAATTTACAGCGGTTGACAAAGTGGATAAGGGATCAAGAGGGGACCTGTAGACATGTACTTGGGATATAAAGAGTTAAGATGGCAAATAAAGTACAATGCAGATACCCTCACAGGCCACAATGAAACCATATCCATCAGTAATGTACTGAAACTGAAATCTGAACTGTTTTTCTTTTTTTAAAAACATTGTGCAGTATTATTATGAATGGGTTTATTGAGATTTTTATATAAGATGCAAAGTATTTCTAACCTATAAATCCACATGCATTTTTTGTGTTTTATAAAAAAAAAGGGATGTAGTATTTCATTAAAAGTGGGAAAGGTAGTTTTTAATTTTGGACATGTGACTGAATTTAATGTATAAAAAGTGTGCGATTTTGAAATGATGTTATTCTGATGAAGTCAGAGTTACCACTGACAAAATCACTAAATCTTTGTACATTAAAGGGTTCCTGAAGGGTTGCATCACCCTATTCAATGTTGAAAGGGAACAGGAATCCCTACCCAAGAAAACTGAAAGACTAACTACATTACGCTACCTAGACAGGCTTCAGGTGTAAGTGTAGGGCTGTAATACAGTTGTTCCTGGTTTCTAATACAGGATGTTCAAGATATTTTGGGTGGGAGGTTGGCATAATGGTTATGGTGTTTACCTTATGGAAGCAAGGTTCAGGGTTTGATTATCTTACAGGATAACTGGCTAGGCATAAAATGGCCTACAAGGACAGTTAGCCTAATATTAATCTATGAACCTAAAATCACATATCCTCATGTTCCACTTTGTGCAAGCTGTTGTCTTGTAATCTTTTTTTTTTTGTGCTATGACAGACTCTGCCATTTTTTGAACCCATTTATCTGTAGAAAGCAAGTGATGCTAGGAATAACCACACCAAAAACCTTAACCTCAGTTGTCACCTTAACAGCACTTGCTGGTATGATAGATAATTAACCAATTGTAATCACTGTTTCTTTTTTAATTTGATTTATTTTATGACAGTAATGACATGACCATGTAGGGAACATGCCATAAAGATAGGTAAACAGACATCCTGTCATAACTAAATTAGGTTATAAGAACTGCACTGCATATCTGTGTCACCTACATCTACTGTTAGGTGTGTAGCAGAAAGTCTTAAACCACTGCATAGCAGGGATTATTGCAGTAATACTTTTTGGTGGGTATAACCATTGTTTATCCGTGAACCCAATGTAATTTTTTTTCTTTGCATCCCAGATACACCTATTTTAATGAAACTGTACACATGGAAATTGGCAACTGTAAGGCTTTCCTTCCTTCTCTTGAACAAGTTGGTAAATGGTGTGAGTCTGAAGCCCACTGTGCAGTAGAAACAGCGTATAGACAGAGATCTGGTGGCTACTGATGAACAGTCAAGTGACAGATGTCAGAATGTTTCAGAGGACGGTTCAACAGTTAACCAAAATTAGCTATAGAAATGGATCAAGCTAAGAATGAACAATGACGCACAAAGGGGCATTACTACTAGCCTCCATCTTCTGACCACACAGCTTCATCCTCAGAAATGTACTTATCAAGAAATCTAGTGTCCTTTCTTATCCCTAGTTACATAGTAACAATCAACGTGTGGAAGTCCCTATTTCCAATGTGTAGCTAATTCTATGTCCATATTGATGCAATTGTCCAGCTGCCTTATTTATGTGTTGCCACCTTTTTTTTGTGTTCTGCTTAGTACTTGCAGAACCTGTGGTGTGTACCTTAGTTGTGTCTCTGTCTATCCCCTGAATTTTCTGCATGTTTTAGCCTGAACCTGAATTACTCCTTTCCCTATATTCTTTGCTCATTTATGATGTCATTCAACATTGAAGAAGGGTACTACAACCAGAAAATGATTGACTGCTATACTATCAGATCTTGCACTCTTTCCTTTCAGAATAAGCTACATATTTCATACTATTATCCAGTCATGTTTCTCTCCAGCTGTTGTCAAGAGTAATGTTAAGTCAGTGTTATGGCATGCATATATGATTTGCACATGTGTGCATGACCAACATGTGTCATACTAACTAATTTTTAGCTGTGATCCATGATAATGCCTGTGTGGTATAATGAGATATACGATGCCACTTCACAGACACTGGTACATATCCTCACAGGAGATATGACAGTGTATGTTTTATCTGATCCACATGCATGTCTGTGTGCTTATTACCCATGGTTAAGGCTATGAAATGATAATGACTAACTCCTTTAGCTCAGTGTTTAAATCCATCAGTTCCCATTAATCTCTACTGTATCTTTCAGGATAAGTCAGTTAACAACACAGTGCTCCGTTTTCACCCCTGAAAAGAAAACCTGGTGCCTAGTGCTCTTATCCAATTAACTAATAATTTAACAAAATAACAATGAATGTCTAATGCACCATGTTCATATGTCAGACTCACGGTGACATGGACATATATCTGGTCTGAATGCTTATATCTAACATTGCAGATAGCAGTCAGTAAGGAAATCAATCTGTACAGCTTGTGAAGTTTATTTGCACACAGCCATGATGTATACACATGAGATACTAGTTGTAGCTTAACTGTGTGGTATCACAATATATATGTATTATTATCAGACATTATACAGTATATAGTATGTACCCCACTGATGAGTGCGATGTTCAGCCTTTTATGTTGAACACAATATGCTGTTTTATACATATGTTTCTGTAAGTAACAGTACTTGTGTGTACATGTATACTGTTTGCCTACAAAGTATTTTACAGCACTCATTTGTGGCTGCTGTGCTGCATGCTGTAGCTGTTGATGTGCATAATGTCTGCATGAATTTTGTTAATGACATCTTAGATGAAATCACCAAGACCCTCACTGGAGCAAGTGGCTTAGAAAATAGGAGGAGAGATACATAGATGGATATTAAACTGTTTTAACAAACTGATCTGCAAAGGTATATCAGAACAGATGTGTATTATGGCATGGGTAATGATTATATCTGTGCTTCACGACACAGCATGGTGGTCAGGTCATCCACATATATGCCACTTTTCAATCTGTTGTGATCTGCTGTCAGCTATTTCACTATAACTGTTCTATATGCATATGTCAATGGGCACACTGTTATCTTTGCTATATACAATTACTGTATGCTGCGATGTCTCCATACTAATCACTATGTATGGCCCACATCTGGCCAGTGTGCTCATGCACGTTTTATAGATACAAACATATAACGTCTGTAGCTATAAAAAGCCTTTGTAGGCAGACAGTATACATGTACATACAGGTACTCTTACTTACAGAAACATATGTATAAACAGCATATTTTGTTCTCAGTCCTCTCCTTTCACTCTCAAATCTATTCCTACCCATACTATAAAAATACTTCTACTAAAACTAAAACCTTGTTCTAATGCCCCAGATAATATTCCATACAACTTTCTCAAATTAGCTTCCGATGGCATAGCTCTACCATCTCCATCCTAATAAATTGCCACATCCAAGAGTCCTATGTACCACTCCACTGGAAAAAAGCCTTCATCATCTCCCTCCACAAAGGAGGTAGCAACTCTACAATCTCTAATGTTCGCCCAATAGCTATCCTGTCCCCATCTCTAAGATTCTTGAAAAATCTATCCACATCCAACTTTTACCCTACCTGCTTGACAATCAACTATTGACTCCAACACAACATGGGTTTAGACCATGACATAGCACCAGCACTGCCCTCCTCTCTTTCCTTGATATCATCAACTCTGCCCGGGATTTTGGCAACATAGTTTCTACCCTCCTCGACTTATCTAAGGCCTTCGATACTGTCTCTCATACGCTCTTCCTTTCCAAACTCTCTCATTGCAACCTTTCCTCTTCTTCCATCAACTGGTTTACTAGCTACGTATCAGCTAGGGAACAAGCTAAAAAGTGGAACAACTGTACTTCTTCTTTCCTGCATACTCCAACAGGGGTTCCTCAAGGCTCTATATTGGGTCCCTTACTATTCAATATTTTTATTAATGACTTCTACCAAAAATCCCTAATGCTAAACTCCTCCAATACGCAGATGACTCTACCATCATCTGCTCTGCCAAAACTCTCCTCAAACAAATGAACCTAACTCAAGAGGCCTTCTCCTGCACTGAATCCTGGATGCTAGAAAACCACCTAGCCCTTAATGCATCCAAATCCAAAATAATGATTTTAACCCCTTTCTAGGCACACTGTTATGGACAAAGCATCATTATCTATACTCAGTCAAAACAAGACCTCTATTGAAATAGTTCCCCATGCAAAACGTCTGGGTGTCCTTATTGATGACCAGCTAAAATTCGACCTCCACCTACAAACTAATAGGTTCATAGGTTCATAGGTAGGTACTAGGCTATTGGCCCTGGGGTCTATACAAGCCCAGCCAAAAAGGTACCCTGGCTTTTGCTACCCAAGAAAATGATTTTCCTGTGCCACTGTCGAGCAGAGCCACAGAGGTGATCCTTGGGGTGAATTTCCTATTTCTCATCCAATTGTCAAGATTTTTCTTGAACAGTACTAATGATGAGCTTTGTTTGATATAGATAGGTAGTTTATTCCAGAGTATGGGAAGTCTTTGGGCCAAAATATATCCCTTCGGCATGTTGTGTTTATTGTGGTGACAAGGTTTAGATCCTTAGAGCGTGTAGCTCAGAGGGACTGGGATTTCTTTAAGTAGAGCATGTCCAACAGCTCTGGGTTTGACATAGCTTTGTATGTTAGGCAGAGATCACCTCTGAGTAGGCGATATGCGAAGGAGTAAAGCTAGAGTTTTTTGAGACAGTCTGCATAGGGCATCTGTTTGAGGCTGGTAATCCTCTTTGTGAGGTATTTCTGCAGCCTTTCCAGTTTTTGTAGATGTCTTGTGAGATACATACCAAAAGGGGCATTGTACAATATAATGGGTCAAATTAGTGATGAGTAGAGGGGAGCAATGACCTCTTTTTTTTGGATGAGAAACCTTTTGTGATGAGGTGTGCCACATAGAAGGATTTCCTGACTACTGTGGTGATGTGATTATCAAAGAAGAGACTACTGTCCACCTGTGTCCCAAGGTCTCTTATCACACTTTTGGTGTTAATATACTACCGCCTATGTTGTAGTTCATGGGTACAGGGTATTTTACCAAAGGGGATGACAATGCACTTTTTGGCATTGAGCTTGAGGCCATGGCTTTGCCACCAGGCATCTGCCTCAGTGAGGCCCTTTTTTAGGACGTCCACATCATTAGGAGTTTCGATTATGGCTCCTAGTTTGCAGTCATCTGCAAACTTCATTAGCCAAAGACCTTCTGTGTTAGCCTGTACTTCAGAGAAGTAGATACCAAACAGGGGAGGACCCAAGACTGAACCCTGTGGTACTCCACTTGTCACTGGTCTGAAGTCAGATTTGGAGTCTGCTTCCATAGTGTGGGGTCTGTCAATGAGCCAGTTGGCAACCCATCTTGTGACATAGGGATTTATCCCTAGTTTACTGAGTTTATCTATAATTCCAGAGTGGGGGATGGTGGTGTTGAAAGCCTTGGCAAGATCTAGATAGGCTGTGTGAGCCACCTTACCATTGTCTATGGCTTTGGTGACTGCTTCAAAGAAGTCTATCAGGTTTAGGAGACATGATCTGCCTTTTACAAACCCGAACTGGGTGGGGTCCAGAGTTTGGAGATTACCAATGTCTTTGTTTATAAGTTCCATGATGATACATTCCATGGCCTTGTAGACCAGGCTCGTCAGGCTAATGGGGGCAGTAGTTCCTGGCGTCCATGGTGGCTCCCCCCTTGTGGAGTGAGATAACTGTCGCTGTGCGCCATTCAGCAGGCACAAAGCCTGAGGTGAGGCAATGATTGAACATGGTACTTAGGTGAGGTGCCAGTTTGTTCTGTAGTTCATGTAGAACGCAGCCTGGGATGTTGTCTGGTCCCATGGATGCTGTGTTCTTGGCTTTGGAGAGTGTGTTTTTACCTGTGCAGCCGTGATTACAGGAGCTTTGCATTCTTCCGGTATAGAGATGGGCTCTTTAGGGGGTGAGAGGGGGGTAAAGTTAGCACTGAACCTATCTGCCAAGATGTTGGCAAAATCAGTTGGGTCTGTATATTTAGTGCCATTGTGCTGTAACTCAGAGCAGATCTGAGTGTTGCCATTGAGATTCTTGACATAGCTATAGAATGCTTTGTGCTTGTCTTTAGAATCAGTGGTGATTTTGTTTTCATAACTAGCTTTGGAGGATTTTATCAGGGGATCGCAGCTTCTTACTGAGGCTGACCGGGGAGCTACTCCACTCATGGGATTTTACTCTCTTTTGCAGCAGTTTTTTCCTTCTGTTGTACAGTTTGTTTATGGCAGGGGACCACCAGATTGGCTTCCTTTTTTTGGAGGATAGCGTCTTGGTTCTGTTTGGGATAGCACAATCCATGCACTCATGTAAGTGCTTATAAAGTGCAATTGTGTAGGATTCAGTAGTCGTAACTGTATTGTCCATCTGCATGGATGTCATGAAGTTCACCACTTCCATCTTAAGAAGCATGAAGTTGGCTTTGGAGAAATTTTTTACCATGGTTTCCTTAATGGGGGGTGGGGGCAAGATGTGGATGTCTAGTGTAATTAGCTTATGGTCGGATCGGACCAATGAGGCGTTGACTTCAGGTGTGGAACACCGGTCACTCATGTTGGTAATGACTAGATCTAGGATATTGTTGCCCCTGGTGGGGTGTGAATAAGTTGATCCAGGGCATTGGAGTTTATGAATTCCAGAAAGCGTTGAGTGAAGGAGTTTGTACATGAGTAGTTTTCCCAGTTAATGGTGGGGTATTTGAAATCGCCCATTATTAGGTTGTTTGGTTGAACCCTAATATTTTTCAGTACATCAAGAAAAGAGGAGTGGGAATCCTGGGGCATGGTGGGTGATTTGTAGCAAGCTACAATTTGGATTGCAGTTTTGTCCAGAGTTAGTTGCACTTGGATAACCTCGGCTGCATTATGCTGAGCAACTAGCCTGGAGGTGTGGATATCCTTAATTAATATGGACACACCTCCGCTTTTGGTGTTCCAGTCCAGGTTACATGGCCAAAAAGTGTGGTATGAGTTATAGCCTGGTAGTGCAGGGGTGCTCTCTGGAGCCTTGAACCAGGTCTCAGTCACTGCACAGATATTGATGTTCTCCATTTTAAGGAGTGCCTCGAGTGAGTGCATTTTGAGATTTAGACTTCTAGCATTGAGTAGCATCACCCTCAGTTTTTGCTTGCTTGTTCCTGTTACAGTGGTGAATTTGCATTTGAACCTTGCCTAAAAAAGGCACTGTTGGGGCAGCAAGAACCTTAGCCGGTATCCGGAATCCCAGGGGTGACAGGTGCAGGCCATCTCTAGCAAAGCATCATGGTCTGTCGACCATGTCATCCCAGGCAGACAGATACTGGATCCCTTTAGAATGGCAGCAGAAGCTTAGCCAATTGTTGAAGTCAATCATTTTGTCCTTGTACTGCGGCATCATTCTGGGTGATGGAAGAATGCTACTCAGGGCTAGGGTCATACCTGCCTGGGCTACAAGATCGGAGAGCTCTTCCATGTCTCTTTCCTTGTAGTCCAAGGAGGTACGTCTCAGGTCGTTCACACCAACATTGACAATGACAGAGTCATATTTGTACTTGTTGTGGACTGACCTGAGTGCATGGGTTATGTTGCGGATCCTGGCACACGACAGGCAGCTGACAGTAACCTTCTCCTTGTTTAGCCTGGTGAGTGGAACATCAGTGTGCCTGACTACAGAGTCACCTATGACTAGTGTGTTGGATACGTTGTTTTGCCTTATTGGCTGTGGTTGAGTGGCACACTGAGTCTGCAGGCTGTGTGTCATTTGGGTTGTGTTGTGGGGTGGAGGTTGCTTGCATCTCTGCTTTGGAAGTCTCTTGTTGCTTGAGCAGATTATTATTGAGAGCCTCCGTGAATGTTTTTGTGTTTCTATGTGTGGATTTTGGTGGTGTAGATTTAGTGAGACTATGTGATGAGTGTGGTGTGGTGCAAGTGTTTACCTTCTCCTCTTGACTGTCAAGTTCAGTCTTGATTGGAGAGAGCTTTACCTCCAGTTTGGCTAGATAAGTGCATCTCTCACAGGTTGTAGTGTTGGGTGGTATTAGGAGAGGGTTGTCTGTGTACATGAAGCAATTTCTACATTGCCTCAAGATGCCCAGATTCATCAGATAGACAGGAGAGAACACTGGGGGCTGACCCTTGGACATGCCTGAATAAGAAACTATTTTCCTCTAGATAAGTGAGGAAAGTGAGTACAAGAGCTGTTTTTCTCTAAGCAAGTGAGGAAAGTAAGTACCAAAACTGTTTTCCTCCAGGTAATGAGGAAGGTTGAGTGCTGTAGTAATTAGCAGGTTATTTAGTGCTTACAAGTTCTGAACAAGTGCTGATCACGAATAAGCAAATTCAAGTGCTAAAACTAAGAATCTGTATCTGGACTAAACTAGTTACAGGAAAGGGGGGAAACAAGTGCAAATGCTGGCTTTTAAATAAGAAAGTTCAGAGAGATGGAAAAACTGCCCAAACGGCCAATAACTACAATTTCTGGGCCAGAACCACTCCTTATGTGGTAGATAGGTTACCTAGTGCTTACCACTCCCACTGATAAGCTAGAAGACTTCCCCCAACACAGAAAGCTTGGGGGGCTCAGAAGCTTACATACAGTCCTGGATACAGCAAATCTGAATCTGGACAACACTAGTTACAGGAAAGGTATATATATATATATATACAGAAAAGTAGCTAAAACAGCAGTAAAAACAATTCAAATGCAGTACAAGCTAGCACACTTGAGTATGTAGCAATATTAGACCAAACAGTTTAAAAAATGCAATTAAATTAAAAATGACTAAAAACAAGTGCAGAAGGAGTCTATTAGGTAGAATGAGGTAAAGAGATGGGACTGGGGGGAGTGTCCCACATGAAATCTACAGTGGGGGCGGGCAACTGCAAAAGCCTCCAAATTTAAACAACAACACAGGAATAGGGAGGATGGGTATGGGAAAACCAACACCTTCAGCAGAGATCTGAAAAACTATACAGTGAAGCAAAAATAACAGTGCACAACTCTGAAGTCAGCCAGCAATGATACAAAATTAGTCAAACAACAATTACCAGTACACAACTCTGAAGTGCCAGAAAAATATACTCAGCTCTGTATAGCTCCAGATAGTTTGCAGAGCACTCTGTCAGGACATAGGAAGGCTCCAGTAATGATATGCTGGAGCATATCAAAAGATATGCTGAAGCATATGAAAAGAACCCATCAAAAGCTTGGAATGCTTTATCGTCATAGACACTACCTTTCTCTTTCATCCAAACAACTCCTATCCACCACCTACCTCATCCCCTCTCTTCTTTATGGAGCCCCACTACTTACTAATCTCCAATCAACCCTGAAATCAAATATGTCTTCATGCTATAATAACATTTCCAAGTTTGCCACAGGATCTAAATCCTCCACTCATTACTGCAACTCCCTCCATGCCCTAAACTGGTTAGCACTCCCAAACTGCCTAACTCTCATTCAACTGACAGCACATAAGCTCATCTTTAAACCCTCTAACTGCTCCTTGCTCTCCTCTACCTTACAAATCCGCCAGGCACACAGAACACTAAGATCCACTAATCAAAATTTCCTTGAACTTTACAAACATTTACGTTCCCCAGGGAAACTCTTACTATCCTTCTCCCTGGCTAGATTATGGAACTCACTTCCCCCTCACATTAGAACTACCCAGAATCTCCCTTACTTTAAAACCTCACTCCATTCTCATCTCGCCTCTCTTTCTGAGAATGTTCCTACTCTCACCCTTCCTGAAGCCTTACACCTCTCTTTATCCTTTCCTATTTAAACTTAGGCATTGGATGTATATTTCTATTGTCTCCATATATGATGTACTACTTGCACATGAATTGTACTACTTGAACATTAATTAGTTATTACTGTAAATATCTTAAAATGCTGTACTTGTGTTATCTAATGCTGAATATTGTAAATATTGTTTTTCTGTTTGGAGCTTTTGTCCCCAGGCCTCCATTGAAAATGGGCTCATTTAGGCCCAATGGACATTCCTGGTTAATAAACTGCAATAAAATATAAATAAAATATGTGTAGACCCCAGGCATGTATGGTGTGCTACTGCTACAGATTGTTTTTAAAACTTTCTGCGGCACACTTGACATTTGGTAGACTACAGTGTTGTTTGATTCATATGTGGCATCAGAGGATGCACTGTGTTCATAACACAACATTTGTGAATTAATAATATAAATGGTAGGGATATAGCAGTTAGGGTCTATATCATATAACAATGAAAACTCACAACACTGAAACTCATAAGGTCAAACGAATATCACTAAAAACCCATGACACTAAAACTCATAAGGTCAAACCGTATCACTGAAAACTCATAACACTGAAACTCATAAGGTCAAGCCCATATCACTGAGAACACTCTCCAGAAGAAATATATCCTAAAAACATGTTTTTGCAGGGGAGTCATCCCCTCCCCCCACAACCCCAATCCCCATTGCTTATATATGCTAACTCCATGATTGCATAACCATGGAGAAAAGAAAAAAAAAACACCACACTCAGTGAATCAGTGCTTAAGCGAATATACAGACGTCTACAGATCTGGAGGTACAATATGACGCTGACCATCGCAATTCACACATGCTCTGCTGATGCTGACCATCGCAATTCACACATGCTCTGCTAGACTCACTTCTCTAATAACTCCTATGATAAGAAATGACACCATGGCATCCATTCTACACAGTTCTACAGATTTCAGTGTTATGAATTTTCAGTGAAATTGGTTCAACCTTATGGGTTATGATAGGGACCCAGCAGTTACACATGATAACAAGTCCCACATAGTACATTTTTGTTTCCCAGTGACAGTTTAGCAATAGCTCATGACTGGGTTTTGTTATCACAGGTTTTACCCGTGACTGGTATGGTTTGACCATGTGGGGAACGCATGCATGATTAAATAAAGCCCAGCATGGGTAAATCCTGTGATACCCACATCCAGTTGTGTTATTGCTATTACACAATGACATTATTTAATTAAGAAATTGATTATCATTCTTCAGTGCTGTATTTGTATAACAGAACTTAATCCTTCTTCTGTGTTGTTTTCTGTTTGCTGATGTAGTGTGCTCACATATGGGAATCGCATTCCCACCCTTGCAGAGTACATCAGTGCAGTGCAAGAGAAGCAAGAGAGAAAACAGCACCTCCGTTGCCATTTTTGTAACTATCTAAAAAAATCAAAAATGTTATGAGGACAAGCATAAAAATATGTGGAAAATCAAGTATGTTTATATTCCTTTAGTTTGCAGCTTGTACCAGATTTTATTCAAATTTGCTTTGCCCCTGGCTGCTATTTAACAAATGCCAATTGTAGGCCTGGCTGCTCAATGGTACTTCAGTGGCCAGACTTTTTTTTGTATTAGTATACGCATGATGTACAATGGGCACACTAAATGGCCTGTGCAGTCAGCATTTTTTTGAACAGTAATGATTCTTTCTTGTATAATTATTAATATATAATGTCATTAACACTCAGGCAGCATAGCACAGAGGACTTAGGCTGTATAATTATTAATATATAATGCCATTAGCATTCAGCCAGCATAGGACAGAGGCTTTAGGTTATGAGCTGCTCATAATCTTCATCATGATGTCGTGGGTTTAAATCCATCGGCACCCATTTACCCACTGTCCAGCTCTGAATAAGTTATTTAACCAGACAGTGCTACTGAGCTGCTCGTACTCTTCATCCTGATGTCATGGGTTTAAATCCATCAGCACCCATTTACCCACTGTCCAGCTCTGAATAAGTTATTTAACCAGACAGTGCTACTGAGCTGCTTGTACTCTTCATCCTGATGTCGTGGGTTTAAATCCATCAGCACCCATTTACCCACTGTCCAGTTCTGAATAAGTTATTTAACCAGACAGTGCTACTGGTTGCAACTCAAAAAGAGGAAACGAGGATTTTTAAATGCCAATACTATGGATGCAGCTGTAAGCTGTTTTTGAAATGTTCAGATGTTCTGCATGTTGCTTTTGTACACCCCTCCCCACCAAAATATGGATCACCAATGTGGAGTCTCTCATCTGCTTTTTATGAGTGTAGTTGTATAAGTATTGAGAGACAGGAATACTTCTGGAAATGCTGTATGCCTTCTGAGTATCGGTAATGTTTCTAGATGTGCAGGTTGTAGTTAAGCAACATTACTGACAAACACAAAGGAATGAGTCATAGTTTCCTTAACAATAGCATGCATGTCCTTTATGTAACACTTTCTGCTAATCCTGTTTTGACCTTATATTCATAGACATTCCTACTATCTCTCTACTGTTACAATACTCCAATATTCTCATGCTCTTAATCACAACGGTCCTTGCTCCATCTGTAGGAGTATTAACTTTATTGCCGCTATATGATTTTGCAGTTTAGTAGAGTTTTTCTCATTTATTTCATTTCAGATCATGTGGTCAATACATCTAATCTTGACCCTGATACTGTAGGAGTGCTGCAACAAGACCCACTTCCCAAAAATGTTCTCCAAGAACTTTGCCATTGTGCAATATAAGCAAGTTTGGCATGAAGAGTCTTGCTGTTTATTAACTTTAATTAGTCAGATATGTGCCTACCCTGACCTGGAATATGATTGAGCTATTCCACCCCAAAGGAGTAGCCACTACAGTCTAAGGGCCACTTACTAAGTTGGTCACAGTCCCTTCTCTTGACCAATAGATTGCAGTGTATATGATAGACAGCTTCTTGATTTCTGCATTCAGTAAATAAAAAAAATGTTCTACTTTGGGCCTCCTTGTTAATTGTTCTGTACTGGCTAGAAACTGCTCTCTGTAATAATTGTTCAGAGGGTCACTGCAGTAGAATATATTGCTAAATCTCCCCTTCCTTTGGTTTCCGCTTACAACCAGTCACTATTTGCTTCACAGTGTATTGTTAATTTATATTTGTTCTAAGACTATGTAGAACAATGAAAAGACAGTGGCATATTATTGTATTTGTATTGATTTAATTCCAGGTGGATTACCTCTATATATGTTGATTCTTTGTAATTTAGCAAGTATATATGTAATGTGAGTTGCTAGTGTTTTGGTATATAGAACTGCCTTCTGAGGTACCCGTTAATACAATGAATGTTTACTAAGTGTTGGTTTAATATTGTGCTCATCCATGTAGTGAAATGTTATGTTAATTTGCTTTATATAGTTCTATATACTGTACTGACTGTGATTCTCTATTAGAATACGTCCTGCTAAATTTGTTTTGACCTTACATTCATAAACATTCTTACCATCTCTCTGCTCTTACAGTACCCCATATTCTGTTGCTCTGGCTCACTGTGGTTCTTCATCAGTCTCTAGGAATAAGTATAAGCTTTATTGATTCAATATAATATTACAGTTTAGTAAAGATTCTCTATTTCTTTCCTTTTAGAGTCTGTCAATCCAATCTTGACCTTGATACTGCAGGATCTCTGTGACAAAGGCCCAATTCCCAAAATTTTCACTGAAAACGTTGTCATTGTACAATATAAGTATATTTATTTTACTTGTATTCTGGGGTAGAGCACTGATCTACATGAATCCTTTTTTAGGCTCAGTCCATGAGTAGTGTCTGCTTAAGTGACTTGCTCAGAGTCATGCAGTTAGGCAATGAAAGCTGAAGGAATCAAACCTTGCACCCCTGCATCACAGGAAACAGCACGTTAACAGCTCCGTAATCCTCTAAGCCAAAATGTAGCAAATCAAATACATGACAGCCCTGTGCTGCAAAGTGGCTGTGATTTTCACCCAAAGGAGTGGTCCTTGACCCTCTGGGCCAATAGATTGCACTGTATATGCAAGTTACTTAATCTTCCCAGTTTTCTGATTTCTCCATTCAGTAAAGAAAAAATAGTTCTACTTTGTGCCTCCTTGTTAGGTGTTGTATACTGGCTATAAACTAATTGATGTCTGTAATAATTGACCTGGGGGTGGGACACAGGTAGAGAGTATATAGTTGGTAGCATACATGGATGTGATAGAGGAGTTGTAGACTGAGGTAGGGAATGTGTAACGGACAGCTGGAGAAAAGTATAAAAAACCTGAGATTTAAAATAAGAATAACTGTGGGTTAGAGTAGAAGGACAGATAATTAAAAGTATGACCATTGGTGATATCTGAGTTAGGAAGTCAGGATGAAAAGTTGTCAAATGAGAGGGAGAGCTGAGATAAGGGCAATGCCATATAATGACAATGAGAAGGTATACTTTAGGCAAGATCAGGTGGGGTTTGGTGATGTAAGAGGTGTGCAGTGGGAGTGATGGGAGTAGTAGAGTAGTATGTGAAATGGAACAAAATGATGTGCTGGCTGAGTTATTGAAAAAAATCATTCCGTAAGGGTACTTGGGGGGAGTGTCTTGGGATTGCAGGATGATGTGACACACGAAGAGCAGATGGAATACTTGTAAAGAAGTGAGGGAAGAATAGATACATGACTGAAGTGGTTTACGTACGAGTTAAGATAAAAAACATGTGAGAGGAAATTTATATGAGCTGTAAGGTTGCACTTGGAGATGGAACTAAGAAGTGTTCTGCATCATAACTGAAAAAGATATCTGGGGACTTATTATAACTTCTGAAGGCTGTCTCAGTAATGATAACCACAGTATCAGTTATAAAAATGCAGTGTATGATTACTGAGCAGTTTCAGAACAGAAGTGTAGTAGTGAACTACGACATTTTATGGTAAGGGGTTAGAGCATTGCTTTGACTGAGGGAAGTGTATTTTATATCCAATTTGGGAAGAAGTGAGGCAGAACAAAACTGAAAGGTTGAGAGTGGTAAGAGATACAGACAAAATGAACAAAAGAAAGTGTGAGCATATATTTAGTTAAACTTAGTTTAATGGGATGGAAGAGAGGTCAAAGGACAAGTTGGTAGTTATTAAATTTAAGTTTAAATTTACTAATATACTCAAAATACTGAGCTTCATAAAATATACATAAAAATAAAATGATGTGGGCATAAAAATGCTGATTAAAAATAGAAATAGTAATATTTTAACAGCAGTCTGTGTAATTCTGGCAGACTTTGCAGAAAATGTGGAATCAGGCAAATATTGATTAAACAGAATTACATTACTCATCATCTGAATAATTAATGCTGAAAAGGTATTGCATTTATTATCGTTTTAAGGAGTACCAAAATTAGGCACCCCTGAAGTCACTATGGGAGCAGATTCCAAATGCATAGAGCTAACTTCAAAAGTTCCAAGCTACACATTCTGGGTGACCTACAGCTCCCCAGTGTAAGGGAAGAGAAGAAGGAATGATCAGTGGAGAACTATCAACATTTTAAGATACAAGAGACCTAAGACATGAACAGGCAAAAACCTTAATGCAACAAATTTGAATATAGCACACACATGTACATGCAACCATTATAGACTGTAACACATGCTAGCAGTATATTTGTAGTACACTGCATCAATAAACACATGCATAGAAGGTCTGTATTTATGAATAATTGTTTTTTGTGTCATGGACTCTGAGGAGAAGGGATTTTAACACACCATGGACAGAGTCAGCAGTCCATGAACAACCACTCAAAAGTCTTCCTGAGATACTGGATGACATTTTGTATGGTAATAAGGGTGTGAGGTTGGCATAGTGGTTAAAGTGTTCACCTTATAGATATAAAGTGCAGTGTTTGGTTCTCACATGGAATAATTGACTGGGATTGCAATGGCCCACAAGGACAATGATCTATAAAAGGATGATAAAGCAGTTGAGATTTTATCTGAAAGGGTCAGGCTACTTTCAGTTTAAAGATCATACCAAGATTTCCCACTCTGGAAACAAACTTCAGTCTAATTCACTTTATAATAAAATGGGATAGAAAGAAGCCTGGTGTCCTTAAAGTAATGTAACCAGTCATGGTCTTAATCATAGATATACTGAGCCTCATATGATTACTCTTTTTTCAAGGAAGGACTTGGTACCAGTTGAAATCCAGGTCATTAGTGATTATCAGTGTGTTCCTAGGCTGTCATTAATCAATTGAATAATCAGTGGGATCTGCAGTTTCTTGCTGTCTCTGGCCTCTGGAACCATTTGTCCAGTAGCAACCAATGAAATTATGAACCTATGTACCCATAAGTGCCTCAGACCATTATTGGTAAACTGCATGTCTGCCTCTATCAAAGGGATAATAGAATTTTGAAATCTGAAATATCAGTCCTCCCCCATACCAAACTAACAATACAGGCTATCTTAAAGCAGTAAAAATGTATTGGTCAGTGGAATTCATGATAGCCAGTGCTTTAAAGGGGTCCAAAACTTCTTATTTTATCTTATCATGCTTGTTTATTCTTTAGATCAAAGTTACTACCCTTACTTACTAGAACAAATCTTCTATTTGAAAAGCTCGTAACATATGAAACATTTATGCACCGCACCCATATTCATATCCTCACTAATCAAATTTGACTAATGTGTCATAACTTTCTCCATAAGATCTCAGACAAATATGTTCTTGAATGTCACTGTCTTCAAATCTGATGAAATTAAAAAGATTCTGCCTTCATAAGGATGCCTTAGTTAAATGAATTATACTTACCACTGATTTTTTACTCCACCAAAGCTCGTGCATTAAAGCCACACATCACAATATAATGCCAAGTTCATAAACAACACCCTTTGGAGAAGACCTAGCATCAACAGACTGTACAACATGGCAAAGAAAAAAACTCCTGGCCATGAAAAATAAGCTCTGATAGCGTAATCTAAATGTGACCACAAATGCATAAACAAAGAACTAAGGCAAAAACATGAAAACCAGCAAGTCCAGGAATGAGGTAAATATTTCTACTACCTCTAAAGATAACCACAAAGCCTGTTTCAAATTTGTAAGCAGTCTCTGAAATAATAATGAGCATGGCATTGTATTCATAACAGGTGTCACCGCCCACTTATACTCCGAGATTAGACTGAACAGACTTGTGGATACATTTAGGCCAAACCTCTTCCATTTGTCCTCACCATGCTTTTCCTCCCATGCCTCTCTCAAAAACAAAGAAACAAGATCTGTGGGTCCAGCCAACATACCAGGATACCAGGCTGCTAGTCTTTTTACTATGAAACTCTGTCTCACTGACTTCCTTAAATACCTGTTTAACCACAGCCTGTACGTTTGCTATTTTCATGTACCATGCAAAGCAGATTCCATGTTCCCCCTTCACAGGTGTGGCCCAATCAATGAACCAGGGGAACTATAGACCGATTAGCCATACCAGCCTCATATGTAAGGTAATGTAACATATTAGCTCAGAATTCATAAACAAGGATATTGGCAGCCTATAATCCCTCAATGTGAACCAATCTGGCTTTGGGAAAGGCAGATCCTTCCTACTTTACTTGGCTGACGTCTTTGAAAGTGTCACACGGGTGCTATAAGAAGGTAAATCATTACATACTTTCTATCTTGATTTGGCTTAAGCATATGACACTATCTCACATTCTGGAATTAATGATAAACTGAGCTAGATAAATATTAATCCCTGTAAACGTCATCGGATAGCAAACTGATTCACAGACAGAACCCATCTCAGATTCATCAGTAGTTGTGACAGCCATGCATCTAGTCTGGGAATATTACACTTTAACTTTTACTTCACTTGCATTAACAGTAACATAAAGTGTCTCTCGCTGACAATGTTTGCTAGCGACTGCAAACTCAGAGCTGAAATATCCTATAACATATCTTTACCCATGCAGTTTCATAGTGTTTGGACCATCGACTGAAGCTTGATGCTAAAACTGCAACATTGTATTACTTTATAAACAAGGACACCCTGCAACCACCGCAAAAAATGGCACACCATCAAAACTGATATTGCCATTACAGGTCATGATATTTTCATGGACAGGAAATTCTCTTTCAACCATCATGTATCAACTGCAATTAGAAAATCCTTTTACTCATTCCAGCTATTTACTTAAGAAATTGCTTCCAGGTTCAAGAAAGTTTTAGCCTCCCTCTACTTGCCCTTATTAGATCCACAATAGAATATAATGTTTCATTTGTCATTTATCAATCCAATCAAATTGTTCAACTTGAAAAAAATACCAAATTTCCACACCCGAAAATCTGAAGTATGAGTTTGCTAAACTATACAGACTATCTAATAGCTCTGTCACTCTATTCTGCCTTTTGTCAAATTTTCTGTGGAGACCTCTGTTTGATCTGTAGGGTGACACATTACTCTGAGTTGCCCACTTCATGTAAAAAAAAAAAGCATGCACTACAAATAGTACATTTTTGAAATGTTGGAAGCCAGCCCTGTAATGCTAAAATTGAACGGTCAAAAAATGGACTTACATATGTCAAGTTTGCGATGGCCATTTCTTAGAATATTCCCTTTGCTCTGAGGTATAGCATTCTTGGAGTTGGTATATATAAGCTCAGGGAGAGTGCAGAGGGGTGTGCTCCACTGTGAAAAAGAAATTTAATGGAGAAGAGAGATATCTGATATATGCCCTTCTAATGTTTTCTTTCTTTGTGGCATGTTGGCACTTGTTTCAATAGAGATCCCTACAAATATTTATTCTAGGGACCTAAATCTACACCATAGTATAAACAGAACCTGTTGATGAGGTAGATATCTTTGCCAAAGGATCTCCTACCTGTGGAATATGTTTCCTCTCTACATCAAACAAATCAACTTACATGTCCTGTTTAAATCTAATTTAGACAACTGAATATGTAACTATAAATTCACACTGATTCATGCCCCGCAATGCCTTATGGACAGGGATAATAAGGAAACTGAACTGGACAGGCTCTAAATTATCTTTTCAGTCGATTGTCTAGTATGAGTCTATGCATAATTTCTCAGAGGAGAGTCGTTGTTCTGAGTTCCCTATCTGAGTAAAAGGTTTTAAACAGGCAAGATGCGTGTATTTTAAAGAAAATTAACATAATTGCTTTATTAAAGTATGTAATTTTATTTGTAGAACTGCATTTAAATCAAAATAAGTCAGCAATATTTCAATCTAAACATTGACAGATGATGGTGATTGTTAGTTTAGAAATATTCCGCATCAATGTGTTTCAGAGTGACTACTATATTAATTTGTGCAGAGATTCTGGGAAGTGTGTCATATAAAGATTAAGCAACTTCGTATCTATCCCTCTATTTGTCTATTTATCCATGTCTGTGTGTGTGTGTGTGTGTGTGTGTGTGTGTGTGTGTGTGTGTGTGTGTGTGTGTGTGTTTGTGAGTGTGTGTGTGTCTGTGTGTGTGTGTGTTTGTATGCATCACTTGAAGCATCTTGTACTATTGATTTAAAGAAGACATTTTGTGATGAGTGGTGAAACCATGAATATACATCTACCCAGATGCACATAGTTTTGTATGATGTAGCACTACCCACACTACCTATTTAATTGGTAACAAAGGCAATGATCTGTCCCCCCTTTCTTGGTCAATGTAATATGTGTCAATGCCTCCCAAGCTCCCTCTGTTGGCCTGAAGTAGCCAATTGTTGTCAGAAGGTGTATCTTAGAGTTCTGTTATAAATATTGCCCTACACTGTTAAACAAGCATTTTGCAAGAACAATGACATACCTCTATTAAGCATAAAGCAAACTAGTGCTATAGTAGAATGACCTGTGTTGGCTGCATGACATACTACAACTATAATAAGATGTCCTCTGCTGGCTGAGTTTGCATAATGGCTAAGGTCTTCACCTTCCATGCAAAAGGTACATGATTTGATCCTGACCTCTGATCTCTAGACAAGGCCTGTTTGGAGTTTGCATGTTATCCCTGTGTCTCTGTGTTCAGAGAAGGATCTAAGGTTTCTTTGGGGGTCCACCCACCTCTGAAAACACGCTGAGTGTTTCCATCTCAAACTAAAAAAAAAAATTAAAAATAATGATTGGAGCTATAAGGTGGCAGCACAGAATCTAAATGGTGCCTATAGGAGGAAGATTTGTATGGCAGTCAGAGAATGATTTAAGGTCTCTTTGGGGTTCCACCCACCTCTGAAAAACATGTGGAGTGTTTCCATCTCAAACTAAAAATAAATAAATAAATAAAAATAAAGATTGGACCTATGAGCAGCAGTACAAACTCTAAATGGTGCCTATAGGTTGAAGAGTTGTATTAATCAATGGCTTTGGGCATCTACTATGGTGTACAGTATCCTCATGACAGGAGAATGTGAATCATAGACTGGATACTGTGGCAGGGCTAGCCACTCAATGGTGTAAAATATTACTCTAGGTGATTCGGTCATGTTGATTAATGTCGCCAAATGGGCATGGGTATTTGCTGGTGATAAGTGTGTTGAGGACCTGGCCTACTCCCACCTACGTCATAGACCCATGTGGTGACAAGGGTGTATGTGCCTCTATTGGCCAGTGTGTGCCCCCCATAAAGCCTAGCAGACCTCGGCCAATAAGCTACTGGCTAACCTGCGTCCAGTGCCTCAGTTTGGGTTACCTGGGATAGCTAGTTGAGTTAAAGCTGGATGTAAATCCAATCAACCTGTTAAACTTGAGCTAAGCATTAGTACATTCAGTGTAGGTTCACTAACAGGATGCAGCTTGAAAGTGGGTGAGATAATGATAAGGAGGAGGCTGGACATCCTATGTATCCAGGAGACAAGATGGAAGAGCAGTGCAAGAAATCTACTTGGCTTGGGATCCAGAGTCTACTACTCAGGAGTAGGACAGGCTAGAAATGGTGTGGGAATTGTGATGAGGGAGAGACTTCAGAAGACAGTAAAGTATGCCATAAGAATTAATAACAGATTAATGGCAATCAGATTCAAGCTTAGTGAGAGGGTAGTATTGATAATCTCAACCTATGCCTACAGCAGGGTTGTGATAGTGAGGAAAAGAGTGCATTCAGGCAGCAGTTACAGGACCTACTAGATAAAGCAGGGCAACATGAATTGGTATTAATAACGGATAACTTGAATGCACATAACAAAACAGAATAGGATATGAGGACAGCCTTGGTCCACATGGGTGGAACAACAGGAATAAAGAAGGATAAGCTCTTCTAAACTTCTATCTGGCAAATGGCTTGATAGTAGCCAACACATGGCTCAGAAGGAGAGATGGTCACAAGATCGCATGCAAGAGTAGCCAACATGCAACTTGGGTAGACTTATTCATACTAAGAAAAGGGCATTGGGGTATAATCAGTGATTGCAAAGTCATCCCCAGTGAAACAGTCAGCCCACAGCATAAGTCACTGATTGCCACAATCAGCTGCAAGCAGTGGTCAAAGAAGGATCTGAGATCAACAGAGACCAGGCTGAAGACCTGGAAGTTGACTTGAGAAAAACCATGGCAGTTCAAGGAATTGCTAAGGGATCTATTACCTTAGGAAGAAAAGGAAATAAGTGGAGTTGAAGAAGAATCGTAGTGCCTCAAAACATCATGTATGAAGATTACAGAACAGATATGCAGCCAAGCCAAGTATGGAGATAAGGTACATAAGGAAAGCTGGTGGTAGAATGCAGAAGTCCAGTGAAAGAAAGAGGACAAGAGAAAGTGGGAGATAAAAATGATAAACCAGTCTAAAAAGGAATACTGGTTGGCTAACAAAGAGGCTAAGAAAGGAGTTACAATAGCAAAGAATAAGGTATTAGAGCCACCATACCAGTTTCTGGAAAGTGACTCAGTGGATAGCACAAAGAAGTTATATCAGGTTTCATTAACATTAACAACCTGCTCAGCAGTCCACAGAACATCAAATACAGATGGAAAGAGTACTTCCAGCAGCTTCTGAATAAAGAAAACTCTACAGAAGCTGTACTGTCCCAAACTCAGCCTGTGATTAGAGAAGAAGAGGAGCCCACCCTTGAAGAAGTAAGAACAGCACTAAGGAAAATGAAGTCAGGGATAGCAGCAGGCTCAGATGAGGTCACAGCAGATATGACAAAGATGCTGGGTGAGATAGGGGAGAAATGGTTTCTGAGGGTACTCATAGCAGTATGAAGAGAATGGCATATCCCAGTTGATGGGAGAATAAGCATACTAGTTCCAATGTTCAAGAGCAAATGGGACATTCACAACTGCATGCAGATCAGAGGCATTAAACTCCTACACTGCATGGAAGTTCTGTTGAGGGTGTCTGATAAACGAATGCACACTGTAGTAAAAAGTAAGAAGGGAGATGAGCAGTCTGGATTAAGATCAGGATGCAACACAATTGACCCAATGTTTCCAGTGAGATAAATAGTTGAGATGAAGCAAGAGATGAGGAAAAAGTCCAAATGGGCATTCTTAGACTTGAAGAAAGCATATGACAAGGTCCCAAGAAAGGTGATTTGGCAGTGCTGAGGTGGTTCGATGTCCCAGAAACATTGATAGAATTAGTGCAGGCTATGTACAAGGAACTGATGGCTCAAGCATGAACAATGTTCGGCCTCACAGAGGGGTTTTCATTGGGAGTGGATGTGCACCATGGTTCACCTCTGAGCCCGCTGCTGTTAATATTGGTGATAGACTCCATTAGCAAAGAGGTTGGAGGGACAGATTAACAAAGTTGCTGTATGCAGACAATGTGGCATTACAGGAAGACTCTGGGCAAGAATTTCAGCAAAGTATAGGGAAATGGAATGCAAACCTGAAGGCACATGGAATGAAATGGAGTACAGATAAGACAGCTGCAATGAAGTTCAGAAGAAGCTGAGAAGTGAGATAGAAGGGAAAATAGTGGAGCAGGATAACAGCTGTGAGGGGTGGTTGAGGAGAAGAGAAGTGTGAATGAAGAGGTCAAAGCTAGAATCAGAGGGGTTGCAGCCACCTAGCACCTGGCACAGAGTGTCAGGTGTAGTATATGACAGAAGAATGACAAGGAAGCTTAAACGTAAGGTGTACGAAACAGTGGTGTGACCAGTACTACTGTATAGTACAGACTCCTAGGCAGTAGAGGCAGAGCACTTGAGGGAGCTGGAGGTGATGGAGAAGAAGTGACTAAGAAGGTTGTTAAGATGCACACTGTGGGACAGATAAAGAAATGAAGACATAAGAGCAAAAGCTAAAGTAGCTACAACGGCAGAAAAGGTAAAGAGAATAGATTACGGTGGTTCAGGCATTTGTGCAGAAAAGCAGAAAACAATCTGGTGAAGAAGATTTGTGACAGACAGGAAGAAGGCAAGAGGAAACAAGGGCATCCAACAAATAGGTGGATGGATTGTGTGAAGGAAGACCTGCAACGATCAGGCATGAGTGCTGAAAAGGCAGGAGAGTGGTACTGAATAGAGAGAGATGGCGATAAATGACGTGACATCCCAACCCCATGTAGAAAATTGGAGAAAGGAGGTTGATGATGATGGTGATGTTGATGATGATGATGATGATGATGGCTGAGCTGATGGCATACTACAGCTACAACAGCATGCCTTATGCTGTTGGGAAGATGGTATTTCCAGAGCTGTAGCAAGGGCAGGACAAAAGGAGCAGCTTCCCCAAGATGCAAGTTATTAGAGTCACAATCAGCACTCCATAAGGGGTGTTGTTTAGTCCTTGCAAAGAGTGTATGTAATTATTTAAGGAAATGCGATTGTGATTATAGTTGCTTAAATTTCATTCATGAATGGAGCTGTCACTGTAGGAGTACATGACTGCCACTGTATAATAGTTGTGAAATGGCCCTTGGCTTTTAAGTCTTTGGACAGTATCAGCAGTCCTTTGCATTGTCCTACTCTTAGACATCCAGTTTTCTGCTAAAGTAATCATTATAGTGATGGTAGTCTGGCTGTCCCCCTTTCCTAGTGAATGATGAACTGAGTTATCAATTTACTCTGCAACAACCTGAATTCCTTCTAAATATGATATATGATAACATCCAGCAATCAGCAATGTTGAAATGTTGTATCCATGATTATGAACAAGAAATAAATCATGGAATATTAAAAAAAAAACATAAGAATAATCTGCACCATGATACATGCAAATCTTCTACTGTCTATTTATTAAGCTGCAAAAGCATCAGCATGTATTACAAAGTACAAACAATATGATGATGTTTGCATGTGACTGTTGTACACAAAGTAAAAGACACAGGATCATCCCTTATGGTCACTTTAGATTTTTCAGAGTATATACATATCCCCACCCCTATTGCTGCTTACCAGATTACTTTGAATGCCTTTTGTGTAGAGTGGGGACTAAACCCAGTCTGCTTTTCTGGGTGAAAGAGTGGAAAAAACACCTGATAAACCCATATATAGGAGCAAAATGGTACTAGGAACAATCCTTTCCCAAAGCTGAAATCTCCTAGGCTCCATATCTATTACATTTCTTATTGCACTCATCTAAGACACATCTCCCCTATATTGCACTGTCTAATCATTTCCCACTCTGTCAGTGTGATGAAACCAATCTCTATTGAATTTTATGGGACTGATGCAAAGTAAAGTCTTCTTTGAAACAATTAATTAAAGTGGAGGCAGACGTATGGTTAACTGCAAGCCCAGATTAGAGCATTGAAATATTTTATTACCCATGTCTTACATCCTGGCATACTCCAAAAGCAAGATAATGTTCCTTCATTTATTTCCATTTCTGCTTGTCTGACATTGTAAAGAGAAATGAGGAGAGAAGTGGCCTCTCTCCTTGGAGGCCTGACAACAAAGTTGGTTTACAACACCATATTTTAGCTACAACAATAGCTTCCTGCTTAAAAAAACTGCTACACTATTGATCAATATTTATGCTTCTGTTTGAAAACGTCTTCTTTGTTATCTTTATTGTACTGTAATCTCCTTGGCTGAACCTGGGAATGCTCCACTGGAATGAGTACTCCACCCTAGTTAACAAATAAAAAAAAAAACAGCACATACATACTGTCACTGTGAAGTGCATATAATAACACTACCCACTCACATGGATTTAATGTCTAAACATATTTAGATACACTCACCCACGCACATGCACTGATATTGTATTGAGTATCTGAAAGTCATGACAACAATCCTAGCTGTCCTATAAAAAAAAAAAAAAAAAAAAAAAAATTATATATATATATACACTCACACACCAAACATTTTAGAAAATGCCCAGAAATACAGCATCCTTATTGTCAGACAGCATGACTTTAGACACAGCTACAGCACCCTCACTTGATATTCCCTTTCTGCTAGACAATTTCTTCTTTTTTTGGTCGTCTTTCAATTCCTTTTACCTTGTTTCCCAATTCTCTGTAAAACTTTTTTGGATTATCAATAAATTTCTGATTTTGTACTTTTCCTTTATATTTACCCATGGATCTTTTAAGTTGTTCTGTCTGTGTTGATATTTTTAGTTTATTATTTGTGATAGTGCATGATAAATCCTCAGCCGTTATAATACTGCGCATTTTTATCACTTCTATCTTTCTGACTATTTTTGTTGATCTGTTCCCTATTCTATACTCTTCTAACAGTGACACTTCTTGTCTTAATTGCTTTACAGTTTTCTCTATTTGATACTTCCATGATGGTATTCGATTTCTCCCCTTTGTTTCCCTTACTACCTTGTGTTCTTATGGTAGAATTTTCTCTGTTATTAATTTAGCTGCACAGTAATATATCCTGTTTATTTTTGTTATATCACATGGATCTCTATGGACAGTCCTAATTACTGTGTTCATTTGTTTTATCAAATTTCTAACTTTTGAGGTTTTATTGGCCTTCTGTCGTCTACTTCTTTCATTGATCTTAATATGACTATCAATTAAATCAAGCAACTCTTCTCTTAGCTCATGCACTTCTAAACTGAGAGCACATTTTTTATTCTGCATTTTCTGCGGGCATTCTACAGAAAGTTCTAAAGCATCTTTCTGTAGCACAGTCTCTTCAATTTCATCCTGTGTCATCCGTTGCTCTGTCATATGCAAACTCACTAGCATATAACTCCTCATCATTGACTGCATCAGTGTTGCCACCATTTTCTGTTCCTTCCCTTGCTGTCTGGCTTCAAGTGAATGTTTATACTGGTTTCCTTTGAAAGGCTCCAAAAAATCTTCATGTGGCAACTGACCAGTCAATTTCCATTCCAGTGGTGTCTCCTTAATTTTGATGTTTATTGCTCTATCCTGCTGTGGTGCTTTCTGAGTTAGATTTTCTACTGTCAGAAGAAAAAATTCAAACGAGTCACATCTGCCTCAGGTGATGAATTTTCCTTTATTAGCAGCTAACTAGATTACACAGCATGTTGGCCAAGATATCCGGTCTGGACTGATATGATCTCCTCTGATCTGATCAGCTTGTTTACTGACATCAACTTTTATACTGCAAGCAAAACAACTTTTTGTTACATTTCTGACCATTGACAGTTGGCTATGAAAAACATATGGGATAAACATGTTTATCACAAATTACCTCAAACCCACAGCTAGTACAGAATGTTCAAGAAGTACAAAATGTTCAATTCAACAACGGTAGCTCAAATTTTCCAGGACACACAGCCTGCCCCAGTAAATTAACTCTTACTCGGCCATGCGTTCTTATCCCGGGCTTCACTGAGCTATAACCAAATCTCTTTATTCTGAAATGCAGAAAACAGATATCATTCAGGTTCATAAGCAATGTTGCATTTTGTTCACAGATGAGGCCCATCTTTGATAGGCATATCCCAACAAATAACATGTTCACTTTGCAAGAACAGGAAAAAGACAAATAACAGTATGTTTTTAAAACTTTTTCTCTTAACATTTCCCCCTTGAAAACACTTTTATTTGTCTTTTATTTCAGCAATATATGGTAAAAACTAAGTTTTTCTTTGCATACATTACTTCATTGGCAAGACAAATTTTTAAACTTCAAAAACATTTGCAAAGAGTCACATTTCAATGTATTCACTTTCACCAGTCTGTTGCAATTGCTGGTACATCGTCTTCGTAACAGCAGTATCAACCAGTCTTTGTAGAAGACCTCTGATACAGGGTATACAACAACAACCACATGCCACCACGATAGCCACAGCGACTCCAATGCACACCAGGAAACTGCTGATAAGATGCCTCCATTTTCCAAACCAAAAAATCTGTAAAGGGATTATTTACCCCAGAGTTCTCTGCCAATTCTTTGGATAACATCTCCAAACCTTTCAAAGCTCAAGTGATACTTCCATCAGGCGCAGTGTTGTTTGGAATATATGTACAACAGAAAGTCCCAAACATCTTGCAAATTCCTCCTTCTTTGGCCAGGAGCATATCCAATGCAATTCGATTCTGCCATGCCACCTGCGAAGTGGCCTCCAGTTGTTCAGCAATTCCTTTCAATGCATCTTTGGTATAGTTCACAAAACGCTGCTGGTTATAGTAAATGTAGTTGATCCAGTCCACATTCTTATTAGGTTGAATCCAGACAAAGATGGATGTAAAACCAGCTGATATTTGGTTTATTGCTTTGTATTCATCAGGTACACCTCTTGGTATGCCAATGTTATCGATGTAGACACCGTTATCGAAAGATTGCTTTGGTGCCTCTCTTTTTCTCCTACTCAACCACTTCGGCTTTATTTCAAGTTCTCTTACGAAATTGCTTGGTGGAACTGGGAAAATGTAGAATGGCAGAATTAACTTTACAAGTGCACAAGTTCCCTTCCAGGGAATCGTAAGCCTTGACCTGAGTTTGTTGTCTCCACATAACCACCATATGTCTGCTAAACTATGAGTTTGGTTCTCCAGAAATGGATTCCCATTGCCATTCACAGTAACATTGCAATAGTTCTGTCCCATATTGCCATAATTTTTCCCTGTGCCATCTCTGGAACTGCACATATACGAACCTGGATAGGAAATCGCTGCAGGCGATTTCTCAACTTTGCTTATGACCGGAAAATGCTGAGTTTCATCTTTGCATTTATCTTCAGTTTTGTTGAAGAATAATTTCAACAGACAGTTAGGTTACCTTCATCTTGCATCAATGGGACTGTTGCTAATTGCAGTTTACCTTCAGCACAAGAAATACAGTTCTCACGATGTGCTTCTCGGGTACTATATCTAACCCAAGATAACCATTCATTATGGTGTACGAATCCCGTCTCGAGTAACAATTGTTCTTCTTTTGTGAAGGCAAAATCTGCTTTATTTGTAGCATTCTTAAGGCTTTGTACTTTAAGTTGGAGGGTCCCCAAAGGATCAGTTCTAGTTGGAAGAGACACTCCGATTCCATAAACTCCTGAATCACTTTCTTGTGGTGACACAATGGTTATAGTAACTACTCCGGTACCTTGGAAATGCGCAATTTTTATTCTTTGTTGCCTGCTTTTATCTTTCTCTGGTATCACTGCACCACTTGTTTCCCATCCATTCACATCTGTTGACCACCAAACACTTGACCAGGATGTACAGTCTCTATTGCACAAGTATTTTGCATGAGTCAAGAAATTATTATTGTTCCATTTAGAACAGTCCAAAATTCCTTCACAAAGTTTCACCTTAAACACAGTAGTAACACCTGTTGCTGTTGCAGCACCACCATTCCTTTTTCTCTTGCAACTGTTCCTTCTCGTATGGGCATATTTACTTTTGCCACCAAAATCATCATCATGTGACAGTTCAAGTACCAGTTGAACATGGCCATCCTCCCTAAGGACTACCTTGCGCCGTTGGTTTCTTCACTGGGTTTGAGACGAACTAGCCCCTATTGGGCTAATCCCCCTTTGTAGCCAGACTTTGTGCTCAGAGGTCCGGTGGAGTTTGACCAATATCAATGGCAGAAGGAAGAGCCTTGAGTTTTTTACAGTGGGTGATATGAATCCACGAAGTCCTCTCAGCGATCTTTACAGCCGTAGGTGTCGAGATAAGTACTTGGTATGGGCCTTCCCACCTGGGGGATGACCAATTCTTTCTCTTCACAATTCAGATCCACACCCAGTCCCCGGGTGCCATGCTTAACAAGGTTTCATTTCTGGAATCTGCAAAGGAGTCATTGGTTACAAGAGATTTGACATTTAGCAGCTTCTTCATATAATCCGCTAGATTCTCACCTCTCTTACGTTCCACTGGCAACAATCCTTGCCACTGCGGGACGTAATACGGTCTCCCAAACAAAAGTTCAAATGGTGTAAGTCCTTTGTATGAAGGTGAGATTCGCATGTACAGGAGTGCCAACAGAAGGCACGCAGTCCAGGACCTATTTGTTTCTGCCATTAGTTTGCGGAGCTTACTCTTCAAGACACCGTTGTGTCTTTCCACCAGTCCAGCTGATTGGGGATGGTAAGCACAATGATTTTTGAGATCAATTTGAAACACTTGACCCAATTTCTGAACAACCTGGTTAACAAAATGAGACTCATTATCACTGTAAATGTGTCTTGGTAGGCCAAATCGGGGAATTATTTCTGTAGTCAAAAGCTTTGCTACTGTTTGTGCATTCGGATGCTTCACTGGAAAAGCTTCTACCCATTTAGAAAAAGCATCAATAATGACCAAACAGAACCTTTTTCCCTCTGAGGGTGTCAGTTCAATAAAGTCCATACAGAGCGTGTGGAATGGATACGGAGGGGTAGGGAATGCCTGCTGAGACTTCTTAACTCCCCCCTGAGCATGATACTTTGCACATAGTAAACAAGATAAACAGAATTCTTTTGCATAAGTTGAAAACCCTTTACACCAAAACACCTTAGACACTATTTGAATCATCGTCTGTACTTCTACATGGGCAGGTCCATGGCTAACCAATGCCACATACCTAAAAAGGTTTGAGGGTAATACCATTTTGCCATCTGATGCCCTATACAACCCACTCTGTTGACTGATACCATATTTTACCCAACAACATTTTTCCTTCTGTGTCGTCAATGTTTGCATTACTTTTAGTGCCCCTAAGTCTAAGAGGTGTCCGGTCTCCAAATCATTATCATGTAAAAGCAAATAATTTTTTTGAGCTGCCTTTTTTGCAGCCATATCAGCAAGGGCATTTCCCCTGGAGACAGGATCTTTTATGTTAGTATGTGCAGAGCATTTACATATCGCTATCTGAAGTGGTAGTTGCACTGCATCTAACAACTGTAAAATTAAATCTCTGTGATTTATTGGTTTGCCTGTCGCAGTAACCATTCCCCTATTCTTCCATAGTTGAGTGAAAACATGTACAGTGGAGAAAGCATATTGACTATCTGTATAAATTGTCACTTTTTTACCCTCCCCTAAGCTACAAGCTCGAGTCAAAGCCACCAACTCAGCTGCCTGTGCAGAATAAATGTTTTACAATCCTTTTGCCTCCAAAACTTCAGTTTCTGTGGTGACAGCATACCCTACTAATGTTTTTCCTACAGTGTCTTTCTTTGCTGATCCGTCTACAAACAAAACGAGATCAGACTCTATCAACGGAATATCCATTAACTCTGGTTGGGGAAGTACTTTGTCATGAATGCTCTCTAAAGAAACGTGTGGAGTACCTTCTTCTGGAGTCGGCAAAAGTGTCGCCGGATCAAGAGTAGTACATCTTTCTATGGTCATATGAGGCTGTGTCAGCAGCACTGTCATACACGACAAATGTCGACTAGGAGATAAAAATGTTATCTTATCTTGCAAAAGTATAGTAGCTACTGAATGTGGAACCCGCAATTGTAATGGGTAAAACAAAACTAATGATGCTGAGGCTTGTACTGCCATGACGGCTGCCACTACAGCTCGAACACAATGCAGCAATGCCCTTGCAACAGGATCTAATCTGGAGGAGTAGAAAGCTATCGGCCTCTGTTTATCCTCATGTACTTGTACCAGAACCGAAGTCATATATCCTCCCTTACAATCAACCATTTGTACAAATGACTTAGAATAGTTCGGAAAACCCAAAACAGAGGATCCTGCTATCAATTGCTTAATTCTAATAAATGCCTGTATTGCCTTATTTGTCCACTGTATATTATTCGTAGCCACCATGGGAGTATCATAGATCAGTGCGGTCAATGGCCCTACTTCCTCAGCATAGTTAGGGATCCAACTTCTACAAAAATTAGTCACACCTAAAAAGGACATCATCTCCCGCTTAGTCGTAGGCATAGGTGCCTCAAGAATTGCTTGTTTTCTTTTGTTCTCCAGTTGTCTACCTGCCTGCGAAGTCAAATAACACAAGTACTTTACTTGTGCTTTCCACAATTGTAACTTTTCTTTATTTACCTTATGTCCTTGCTCAGCTAAAAAACTAAGAAGGGCAAGGGTATCCCTTTTACAACCTTCCTGTGTGGGTGAGGCCAACAAAATATCATCTACATACAACAGAACCTGGCTTCTCTCTGGGGGAACAAACTGAGCTAAATTCGCAGCCATTTCTTGTGCGAATATTGTCGGACTCTCACAATAGCCCTGTGGCAATCTGGTGTAGGTGTATCTTTTACCTTGATAAGTGAATGCAAACCAAAATCTACTCTCCTTATGTAGTGGTATGGAGAAAAAGGCATTGCTTATATCTATGACAGAAAAATATCTGTGCTGAGGTAGTAAATCATTAAGTAATGTATAGGGGTCAGGGACCACAGGTGCTCTTGGGATCACAGCCGAATTAACTGCTTGTAAATCCTGAACCAACCTCCATGACCCATCCGGTTTCTTTACAGGAAACAACGGAGTATTGCAGGGCGAATCTGGGCATTCAACAAGAATTCCTACCTGTTTTAGCTGCTCAATGACTGGCTTAATTCCTTCCTCTGCTTGTTTACTTAGCGGGTATTGGTGCTTACGAGGTCTAAAACCTGACTTTAGAGTTATACAAACTTCACCTGCTGTTTTCATCAGTCCTACATCCCCTTTACCTTTTGACCATAAATCTACAGGTAAGGCACTTAACGCACTATCTTCCTCTTGAGTTAGGAGGATTTGTCATGCCATTTCTGTTTTGTCATCCTTGAGGTGCACACTTGGTTAAGCCCAAGCCACCCAATTTAATCTTTGTACCTGGATCTGTTGATCCTTCAACTGACTTTCGGACATTGTGTCCCAATTTGTTACCTTTTTCGCCAAATCTACCCAATGTGTCCCCACCGCTTTAGTAATTGAAATATGTGGGCTATAACCTGAGTGATATAAAGACCTCATTTCCTTGGTCAAAGTACAGGTCACTACTGTATTACCTTGCTTATCCCAAAACATATCATTCAAAATTATCCTTCACATTTGTGCCTAAAGAATTCTTTTTCAAATTCTTTATCCGGACCAGGGGCCTGTCTGTAGTACATAGTACAATGTAAGTGTGCCGCAACCTGTGGTGACCTGCTCCTAGATTTACTTAAAACTAGGTTGATTAAATCTGTATCAACCCTCCCCGGCCCGTTTGAAATCAAGTCCTGGCTATACCAGTAAAACAAGTCTTGTACTCCTTGTACCACCAAGCCATCCGCTAACCTTTTCGCCTCAATGCCTTTATGTGTGGGAATTGCTGCTATTCCAAACAAATGCATCAAATCTCTTCCCAGCAAATTAACTGGACAAACTTTCGATATAATTACCCTACACCTAACAGTTTGGTTTGTTTGCGGATCTGTGAACAATAGAGGATGAGACAGTGGTTCCTTATAGATTTTCCCATTTGCCGCTTTCACAAGGACAAACTCATCTATTTCGCAGTTTGGGGGTAGAACTGCTGGACCCAAAAGTGTACGTGATGCACATGAATCACATAAAAACTCCACTTTCTGTCCATCAACCAAAAACTCTATCATGGGTTTTTGATCCAGATGCATAGCAATATCCAAATGTGCCAGGTTTATGACTTCACAGTCACAATCCCGCCCTTCCTTAATTTCCTGGGTGTCCTGACATTCATCGCAGAGAGTGTCTGCCTCATCATCATCACAATCATTCTCGCTTTCTTCTTCTCTACAATAATCACAATAATGAATTTGGCGCCTTCCTTTACTATCATATAGTCATGCGGAGCCCTTGTGCGTAAGCTGTGGGGGGTGTTGCCACTCTTCGCAGTCAGCAGCAAAGTCCCCACGTCTACAGCATTTAAAACATTCTCCACGTTTTAACCTCCCCTCATATTCCTCTGAATGTCAACCCTGTTTATATGGCATGTCCCATTTCGGGCCCCCACGTCTTTGTATGCCACCATGGCGCCCTTGCTCCCTTTGGTCCTGTACCAAAAATATACCACCATCATCCCCTACTGCTAACACTTGTACTTTCTTTTTCTTTTTTAAATTGAAATGTCGCTCAGCATGCCGTGCATATTCAAACAAAGGTTGCAGTCTACATGTTCTGTGATCAACCATATGCTTAGTTATAAAACTATTTATCAGAGCCTTACAACCTTTAAGAAAAGCGTTTTTCAATTGCTGTTCGTACGGACTATCAGTAGTCTGATCCTGCGGAATCATCATTCCACAATGGTTATTGAACACTTCTGTCAATCTTACAATATAGTGATCTACAGATTCATCATCATTTTGGATGCACTGATTTATTACTGTCCAATCTGCTCTTGGACGCCACTTATCAGAAATTCTCTTCAACAGATCAGTGACTCGCGTGTCTAACACTCCAGAATTATGCTTTAATGTAGTGCCGTCATCTGCCTTACATGTCCAAGTACCACAAACTAAGTGCCAATCTGGACCCAGGATTTGTCGCACTACTTGTTCTACTTCTAAACCATTTAGATGATAACTTAAACGCATACCAACTATGTCCTCAGAAAACTTTTGAAAATTAACCTCGGGATGAGGAATACCATCCATAGCTCGTTTTATATCCCCTCTAGCCCAGGGATGATAAACTAAAATAGCTGGCTCTTGTCCAACATCCCCTGCTTGTGGGTTTGCAACTTGTATTAAGGGAAGAGCTTCTGAGTGGTTAGAAAGTTTAATGGCCCAACGTCCTTGCCCTGCTGGTCCCGACCTTAACTGCATAGGTTGGTCTACCTGTTGCAAAGCAACCTTGGGTACTACGGGAATTTGCGGGTAAATTGGAGGGGTCACAACTTTTCCTTGAGCAGCCAATAACCCACCCTGCTGTACAGATCCCACATCTTCAGACTGATATTGAGGAGGTTCCGCCAGTACAGCAGCAGCAATTTCCCCATACGGTGGGGCAGTTGCCTGCCTTTGTACCGCACAAACTATATGCTCATCCTCCTTATCTAAAAATAAAGCTACTTTTCCACTTGGCACCAGTGATCCCTTTTGATTTATTTTTTCTTTTTCCTGGCATTGTTTTTCTTTTATAGCTCATTTATTTGCCTCTTCTAACCATTTTTGTGCTTGGGGAAATCCCAATTGTCTTTGTTTTTTAGTTCTAGTTCCCGCATCTCTTTTCAAATCTCTAACCAATTTTGCACAGGCATTCTTATTCAGTGTACCATCGAAATCATATCTCGACTTCCACTTTTTCAAAAATTTAACATTATTTTTGTTTAAACCTTTCATATACTTAGCATCAACATTTAAACAGGCATCACTCTCACACTTGCAGCAACTCGAACCCATGTTTCCCCTAGATTTCTTATTTTACCTTCCCCCCCTTTTTTTTTTCTTTTCTTTTTGTCAGGTATTTAGGACTGTATCAAAATTATTTTACAGGGCTTATTATAAAATGGGACTATCTTAACAGGTGACCCTAACAAAATAATGTTAACAAGTAATCCTACCCATCCTTAACTAAAAATAAAACCTTGTCGACAAGATTAAATTAAATTAAAAGAAATTTATTTTTCATCCTACCTGAACCAGATGAGACTCCGTTTCCCCTTTTTGTTCAGAAACCATCCCTCAGATAGGGATCAGAGAGCAGCCGGCCTCTTTTCAATGACAAATCAGTCAGAGGGCTTTCAGTCGAGGGAATCTTAAGATGAGAAACCCTCACCTGCACAGGTTTTTCTGTCTCTCTGTCAGTCTGATCCATATCTTCGTAGAGGTTTCTGGTCCGAAGCACCAAAATGTCAGAAGAAAAAATTCAAACGAGTCACATCTGCCTCAGGTGATGAATTTTTCTTTATTAACAGCTAACCAGATTACACAGCATGTTGGCCAAGATGTCTGGTCTGGACTGATCTGATCTCCTCTGATCTGATCAGCTTGTTTACTGACATCAACTTTTACACTGCAAGCAAAACAACTTTTTGTTACATTTCTGACCGTTGACAGTTGGCTATGAAAAACATATGGGATAAACATGTTTATCACAAATTACCTCAAACCCACAGCTAGTACAGAATGTTCAAGAAGTACAAAATGTTCAATTCAACAACGGTAGCTCAAATTTTCCAGGACACACAACCTGCCCCAGTAAATTAACTCTTACTCGGCCGTGCGTCCTTATCCCAGGCTTCACTGAGCTATAACCAAATCTCTTTATTCTGAAATGCAGAAAACAAATATCATTCAGGTTCATAAGCAATGCTGCATTTTGTTCACAGATGAGGCCCATCTTTGATAGGCATATCCCACCAAATAACATGTTCACTTTGCAAGAACCGGAAAAAGACAAATAACAGTATGTTTTTAAAACTTTTTCTCTTAACATCTACACCGAATCCTTCACTTTGCAGGTACTCCATAACCTCAGTTTCTATTTCTTTAACTTTTCCATTACTAATCTTTTTTTTTTTTACTTTTCCTCTTTGTCTTCTTGTTTTTTGTATTGTAAAGTTTTCCATGTCCAAATTCCTTTGCTTATATTTCTCTTCAAATATCTTTGGTGCTGCTCTTTTTGTATTGATTAGTTTTGCTTTCTCCTTTGCACAAATATTACACCAGATTCACATTATAATCTCAAAATACTAAAATTCTGAATTTTAGTATCTCGAGACAATAAAGACGAAAACTCAAAAAAAGACAGCCACAAACGCGAAATTCAAAATCGCGATCATTGAAATACACACACCACCACACAAACAAGCACACATACACCTACCTAATGACACTACAACACACAAAACAACACACACTAGCACAATATTACAAAAAACACACCTACCCTACCTATAAGCAAGGGGAAAATCCCCCTGCATCCCCCATGTACTGCTACTTATATATACTAACTCTGAGGTCGCACTAAACACACAAACACATAAAACTCACCACTACACACACTCACACACACTAAAATCCTTACCCAATACTCGTACAAGTGCATTAATTACCTGAATCTCCAGCTAAATCCATAAACTGCACATCACAAACACAAAAAAACCACGGCGGATTTTTACATTTCTGCATTTGACATTATGTAGATTCACTTAACTGCACCTTCCACTTTATAGTCTCGAAATACTAAAATTCGTAATTTTAATATTTTGAGATTATAAAGTGAAACCATTACACCATATTAAATTTCTTTTTCTTTCCCATATCCAGATTTCTTCTTCAGATGTCTCCTGATCTTCCTGTTTCTCCTTACTTTGGGGACTCATTCCATCATGTTGTGATGTAACCTGTGTTAGACCTTCTACAACAAATCCTTCACTTCGCAGGCATTCCATAACTTCAACTTCTATTTTTTTAACTTCTACTTTTCTAATCTTCTTTTCTACATTCCCTCCTTGTGATATTATTTTTTTATTGTCAACTTTTCCATAGCTGGATGTCTTTGCCTGTATTTCTCTTTGAATATCTTTGTGGTTGTCTTTTATGTATTGATTAATTTGGCTTTCAACTTTGCATAAATATTGCACCATATCAAATCTCTCTTTCTTTCCCATGTCCGTATTTCTTTTTTATACTTTTCAGAAATCTCTATTTTTTTTTGTTTATATTTTTGCACTTTCTCAGATTATGCTTTTTCCCAACAAATCAAAGTTTTTATTTGAGGCTTCTGACAGTTTTTCTTGTGGAAGCATTTTTCTTTCCTCCAATTTCTCTCTTAATCTTCTTGTATATCTTATGTCTGGAAATTCTGGGTTTTTGCATAATAGTTACAATGCATTACTTCTTTCTTATCCTCAGTAGTCCACTCTATTGTCTTTATGGCTCTTCTTTGCCCTATCAGTTTTTGTGATTTTTGTGGATTACTACTTCCTTCTACAACAAGGGGGCATCCTTCCCCTGGGCCTAGCCTAGCCCCATTGTAGGAATGTTTCCATATTTTGAGGATTCTACAATGTGATTTGTTTCCAGTCCTGGCATCAGTATGCCTCCCAGGATTGGGTAGCTTTTTATCCTGGGTCTATCTTTTTAAAATTTTGACCTCCTTCTGTCCATGATATATGCTATATAAAATAGAGTCTATATATCAGTGTTGTTTTGCTGAGACTTTGCGAAAAACAGGGTCCACCTTGTGAAGATACTCACCAAGACTTGAGCATGAATTCACATTTAGCAATACTACTTTCCTTTGCTTGCTGTCTTATCATCTCTCCAGTCAGACCCCCTTCTCTCCATTCGGACCCTGTAGTGGAGGCCAATGGAATATAAATCCATAGCAGTGTTTCAGCCACATAACGTCTGAATGACTTTTTATGTTTAAAGTCTTCATAGATGTATTCAGGCCAATAAAGCCAAACCCCATTAGCTACAGGCATGCATGTTTTGGCCTTTTCTTAGCTCATCAGTGCAGCATAGGCAAATTGTTTGGCTATAATTTAAAAACACATAGCTTAAATGCAAGCCTGATATCCATAAATATTTTGGTACTTGTAAAATATCTTAAATAACATTCAAACTAAATGATAAAATGATCACAGAGATAACCTAGACACACCACCCAGTACAAACTACAAGAAAATCCCCGGCGAGCTATAGTCATCACTTTGTAATACTTTACGTGGGTGATATATACAGATGACCCATTAATGACATACCACTGTTTCTACTACATGGCTTTATACTTTTTAAGTCTCTATGGGACTATTCCAGTGAACAAAGCCAAACCCCACTAACTGTAGGCATGCATGTTTTGAACTTTTTCTTCTTTGTCATTATCAGTACAATGTAAATGGATTGATTGGGTATACTACAGAAACATGGAACTTAAAATCAAGTCTGATGCCCATAAACAATATTGTGCCTACACAATATCCCAAATAACATGCAAACCAAACTGTAAAAAGGTGACATAGACATGCCATTCAATACAAACTGCAAGAACCAGATAAGCTAGAGTCTTCACTGTGTGATACCTTAAGACTCCTATAGTAGAGGTCCATGGGATGTATGCAAATGACCCCTTATGGACATACTGTTGTTTCAGCTATACTGCTTCAGAATGATCATGACTTTGTTCATTCCAAAGTGCCACTTGGGAATATTATCAATAAATATACTCACATAGCCTAACAAAAAAACAATAACTATGGCTATCATATTCAGCACTGTCATTTCAGTATTTGTAATGCACATCATTCATTTTAAGTGACAAATTACAACAGAGAATTATGTTGAAAAAGGATTCAAAAAATAATGCTGAAATTATTATTCATCAGCTAATAAAGTCATATTATGAGTCCAAAACATCATAAAATATTGAGCCACAATACATGAAAGGATTATAATTGGCTCTCTGATCATAAAAATTTGTTCATGTGCTTGAGAAACCTCAAGAGCTGTACTAATAAATTCTGCATTATGATATTCAGCAGCTATCAGCAGTTTGTTGGTATTTATATTTTTCTTACTTTCTGGTTCCTTAACTGGACTTGGTTATCACTACAGTAAGGACTTCAGCATTGAAAATCCAGTCAAGTTGCGGCACCTTTAACAGAAGATCAGTTAACAAATGCAAGAGCAGAAAATCACATAGTCTGAAGTCACCACTAGATGAGTACTATTTTGCCTCGTCTGAAGACCCTTCACCTCATGTCTCCCAGAGTTATTTCTGCATTCACTGCATTACAAACATAAGAAAAATGTCATTAAACATTACAACACATAATTTCCATTATGTAGAATTCCATTCCCTCCACTTGGATACCTTTAGCATAATTTACCCAGTTTTCATAGTTCACTCAATTAGTCAAGAAGCATCCCTCTTTCTATCACGTATTTCCCAATGGACATGACCACAGGCATCTTGTTTTCCCTAATTTATGATGTTATTCACAATCTTCTTCTAATTCCACAATATTGTGGTAGTCATTTCCCGGGATTCATGAAGGTCAACGCAAGGATGGCGTTATCCTTGCACCGACTGTGCGGAGTAGAGATGGCGCAGCAGCACCACATGCATATTAATGAAGGCGCACTGCCGTAATGGCCACATGCATAGGAAATGTGTACGAGTGCAGGGAGCGTGTCCAAGTGCTGCACGGAGGCGTGAATATGTTGGCTGCATATGCGCAACCTAAAATGCTGACTAGTACAGCCTGACTCTAATAGTAATCACTCCTGTCAGTGTCCGTGAATACTGAAATGTATGCAAAGCATACAAGACATCATTGCGAACATCACAATAAGAAGTAAAAACAAAAGCACGTAGCTGAATATTGAGTGCCCCCGTCCCTTGAACAAATTATATTTAAAACCCCTTGCCTGTATTCCATTGTAGTGTCGCTAGTTATACCAAGTGGAAGTGAAATGCATCGTGTTAGTGAGCCGCCAATTGCTAAGCCTAGCCCAATGGTTTGTGTTACCACCTGTCCTACATTGTGAGAGACAGTCCCCCTCCATGCAGGTGTGTCCATACCAAAACCATAACAAATGTGAAATGTCCTGCGATAGTAGGACATAATTATGTCCCATATGTTATGTAATAGTCCCATACAATATGTATGACCATATATAAAATACCTATATGTTACAAGAAACAGAATAAGCAAGTAAACGAAACAGAATAAGCAACTACACTGCTACAACAATAAAAGCTTATATGTAGGCATAAAACTAAAGTACTATCCTTTGTCATGACCGTGGATATGTGTTGGCCTGTAAACTCAGATGTGTGTCCTGAAAATGTCCCATCCAGGTCATATGAAAAGGTGGCAATCCTACCAATGGTCAGAGCATTCACCCAATATCTGCCCATTTGTGGTCCAAGTCATCCTTGTCAGGACGGCCCATAGATGAATGGGTATTACCCGGGTTTACCTACCATATCATGAAAGATAAGTATTTGCGTATACCTATGTGCATGAAGTACAGCATGTGGATGATTTGAAATGCTAATGTAGACCTCACAATCATATTGGTCCCAGAGATATGTAGTGTACGCAATGTGTTCTGCTGACTGTGCCATGGGCCATCAACTAGAGAAGGGATGAACGGTGTCTGTGGAATATGGGGGTGGGGGGTGACGGGTAATGTAATAATTCGCCAAGGGGAGACTGGTTTGGATGCACTGGAGGTCTAAGAGAGAGCAGTGGGTGAATCATGAAGATAACCAAAGAACAAATATACACATCCGCAATACAATCCCACAAACATGTGAACATTAAAATGTGCAATGCACATGTACAGAAACGTTACCGGCACATACCCACATAATGGTCTGGCCTGAACTGAGCCATCCAAACACAACACACCTGGATACATAATTGAATACCTATCATCCCCTTCACAGCACAACCCCCTCTTCCTGAACGTCCACCAAAACCAGCCATACTCGGGCTGCTAGATAGGCGCGGTCATATCTACACATAGTGACCCCTACCCATATCTAGTAGGCAGTTTCACCCTAGGCAGTCTCTGGATTGCAAACTATGTATCCCTTGCATGTATAACCCTACCTTACAGCCGTAAAGCAAAGAAGGTTATCAGTCCCCACAATTTTTGGATATCCCTCATGGGTTATATATCTGTTCTAAACATAAGACTTGGTGTCACGACACTATGTCCAGTCCTGTATACATCTGGACACAAGTTGCATGAGCAGTAGTTGTCCACAAGACTGGTCAGCCTCCAGCCGGTCCTGCAGAACCTATGACCCGGGATTAAACACCTGACTGTGATGCACGTCTCCCCACGTGCATTATCGGGAATATATACCTTACACATTCGCATAGTGGCAGTCGGATATAGGGTGCTTAAGACACTTTAAAGCAGACGTAAGTAGGGTTACCACCTGCCCCACCTTGCGAGGGACAGTCCCTTTTTGGGCAGTTGTGTCCAGACCAAATATAATACAATGGCAAATGTCCTGTGATTGTAGGAAATATGTCCCATATTTCATGTAACAGTTGCATAAAACAGTTATTTATGTAAAATACTTAATGCTACAAGAAACAGATTAAGCAACTAAACTGCTACAAGAATAAGCTTTCATTTAGGCAAATAAGTAAAGTTCTAACCTTTGTACTGACCATGGGTATGTGTCAGCCTGTAAAATCTGATGTGTGTCCCTAAAATGCCCCGCTTTGGCCATATGAAAAGGTGGCAACCCGAGACGTAAGCGGGTATGCAAGTGTGTATGCGTGACGGTAAGTGGCGGTGATTCAACGGTATGAGAAATGTAAATGAGCATGTAGGTGTATTTGCATGTGTATATACAGACCGACATATATACATATACACACAGACACACAGACACACACATATATAGATATATATATATATATATATATATATATATATATATATATATATATATATAAATACATATATATGTAGATATGAAGAATGAACATGGTCACAATATAGGAAATCCCGGTAATAGTTAGTGCTGTTATATATCAGGATGGCCATAGGTGAGCACATCTCTGCATCCCCAACCACAGGTAGGATGTTAAAATTGGAACAAACGATCTCCCCGTGCTAAGTCTGACTTTCAACTAGGTACAGGGCAGTCCCGGTCCCCAGTTGGACAAGCCTAAACCCGGATGACATATGAATACCCTGACAATCTAACACATATATGTGCCAGGACTATAGGCTTTAGATGTCTGAATATCCTCGGAGTGAGTCAACATGCAGCATGAGTCCAGAGCAGTAGGGAATAGGGAATGGCACATGTGTAGTAGTGCATTTTTCCCAACAGGAAAATGGATGCCTGCTGTGTAAGTGAAGTGATGAGGCATGTGTTCGGGTAACTATGCACCATCGGTATACATATAAATGAGGCAGAACACCAATAGTGTAGTGGTTAGAGCATCCGCCTAACAAAAAAGCATTCACGGTTCAAGGTCGACAATAGCAAATATAATTTTTCCTTGTGGAATGAATGCTGCTCTGCTGTAAAGCTGACATTTAAACATGTAAAGGTGAATGTGTGTATCAGATGGGACTATTAACCAGATCCTTTCAATCAAAGTGGTATTGTCATAATGTATAAGGCACAAATAAGCACAAATAAGCAGCAGTAAACATATGTAACGCACAGTAAGCATAGGCGAGTGTGCCTGTCTTCCAGCATAGGAAATGTATGTTTGTATGAACAAATGTAATATATATACACACACACACATATATATATATATATATATATATATATATATATATATATATATATATAGACACACACACACACACACACACACACACACACACACACACACACACACACACATACACACACACACGTGTGTATAGATATATATCTACATACATGAGGGAAAAAAAAAAATATATATATATATATATATATATATATATATATATATATATATATATATATATATATATATATATATATATATATATATATATATAATTCTATATAAAGAAAGGACGTTGTAGCAGTAAAGCATACACAAGGGATGTGAAGGGAATCAAGAGCAATGTTGGTATTATATAGTGCTTTCAGCATATGTCATAAAAAGCTGCCCAGGAGTGAGCAGAGTACCGCTACTCACACCACAGGCAGGGTTTTACCAGTGGGAGTAACATCGCTGAAATGCTAAGTCTACTTTACACACAGGCGGAATTTAGTCCCATGCTGGGACCTCCAAAAATTGGAGAGTGCAAATATTCCATAACCCCTGGAAAGGCACGTATGTGCAAATATACATGGCAGGAGACCCTGTGAATACACAAGGTGGGACAGAATGTGTGTAGGGCCCCAAAAGCTCTGGAGAGGGCAATGTGTAAAGGTGTGTCATGGCTGCAATAACAAGTGGATAATGGATGTTACACATAAATATTTAGCATGGGTGGGGGGAAGGAACTATGGGTATGCAATTATGGATCCAGGCATGCCAGGGTTGGATGGGCCGGTTCTAATGGACCGCCCCGTGGAGATCAGCTAGGTCGTAATAGGTATATATGCATACTCACATGAAGACAACAATATATGTTGAAGTACAAATTCTGTAACACATGCATTCCATTTGTTGACATAAATAATAGGAATGTGCCCACACAACAGTACATGGGATAATAGGCTGTGCAGAAGACGGGTGGGTCGAATCACACTATCACATTCCAATTACCATTGGTAGTCCGTACCTGGACATATAGCGACATTTGTCTGCTGTATAACGTGCTACATACCGATTACAAGATAACTGGAGTGTGTCGGTGTTATAATGAATAAGGCACTAGTATGCTGGTGAAGCTTATAAACACCATTAGCATGTGTAAGTGCATATGAGTGGGGAATGCATTGACACACTGATGTACATATATATAATCATATATATATATATATATATATATATATATATATATATATATATATAAAAAGACGGGTGGGTCGAATCACGCTATCACATTCCAATTACCATTGGTAGTCCGTACCTGGACATATAGCGACATTTGTCTGCTGTATAACGTGCTACATACCGATTACAAGATAACTGGAGTGTGTCGGTGTTATAATGAATAAGGCACTAGTATGCTGGTGAAGCTTATAAACACCATTAGCATGTGTAAGTGCATATGAGTGGGGAATGCATTGACACACTGATGTACATATATATAATCATATATATATATATATATATATATATATATATATATATATGTATATACATATATATATATATATATATATATATGTATATAAAACAGCAAGATATGAATATACATGTATGAATACATCTGCAGATATGTCTGCATATATTAATGTAAATATATATATATATTTATATATATATATATATATATATATATTTATATATATATGTTACAGTAAATATACACATGTATATACCTTGGTTATGTTACAGCAGTTACGGGTAACATGTTTAGACTGGGCATATGTTGGTGGGAGGTCCACTCAACAAACGTCTACCCCCCCCCCCAGCTAGGCCGGTGAGACATACAGACACGCAATAAAGGTAAATACAACACTGCTTCCCAGACCACCGGCAGTAAACTACCAGTGGTAGAGATCTGCAAGGTCTACACTTTAAACATGGACAGAGACTTCCCTTGCGGGACACCAAATATTTGGTACTTCCAACCAATGGGGTAACACTATTATGACCAGGATGTAGTTGTACAAGGAACAGTAGGTTGTGCAAGCCTGATAACACGTGGGTTGACACAACGTATGACATGTGTCCCTACACGGGGAGAGTGGGCAGTTTGTGGGGGTGTGTTCATATCCCACCTGTGTCCACCTGCGCCCACAGTAAGGATGAGTGCTGTAGAGTAGTGGCAGGTGGGGGAACTATTGGTATGCGATTATGGGGCTAGGCTTGCAGGTATTGGCTGGCAGACACGTATTAGGTTCACCCCGTGGGTGTAAGTAATATTGCGAAGTGGGTATAGCAGATGCCCATACCTCCCAAACCTTAAGAGCATATCTACTGGACAGTCCGTAAACCATTGGGGGAACACATAGGGACCATATCATTGAACTGTCCCTGATTACCAGGGACGTCTGTGATTATGAATCAGAATCTAACACGGTCCCAACTAAACCCTCCTAGAACTAGTGATATTAGAAGGAAAGGTGGCGGAATACAGGTAATGAATAATGACAACATGTAAGAGTCATAAACAGCATGTACCTCAGACAATGTGTATGAATACATATGTGCTCTGTGTCCGTTAGTGTGTCAGGTTAATAGCACCAACCTTCTAAATGTGTCCCTGAGGTCATTATGCAGTGTCCCTGATTCAGTGTTCATTCTTCCCCATTCTTATGAGAGGTCTGATAGTGAGAGAAAGCGCATGTTCTGCTGACTACCTTAGAAAGTTGATAGAATAATAGGTTGGGGGTTACCACCTGTCCACCTTTGCCAGGGACACTCCCCTTTGTGCAGTTGTTTCCTGCATAATAACTGTAATTAAGGCAAATGTCCTGTGATTTAGGTTAAAGATTGCCTATATTGTCTGTTGTAGCATAAAACAATTGCGTTCCTCTGAAACACCTAAATGTTATAGGTAACAGTATAAGCAACTATAATGCTACAAGAGTAACCTTTTATTTTAGGCAAAACCATGAAGTACTCCCCTTTCTACTGGCTGTGGTTGTGTTGCCCTGCAAAGTCTGGCGTCTTTACATACAGGTCCTATAGGGTTGCCACCTTTCCAAATGGCCAGAGTGGGACATGTTCTGTAGAAATGTCAGACATTCCAGGACTAAACATACCTACAGCCATGCATAGTACAGGATTATACTTATTTGCTCAAATAAAAGCTTAATCCAGTTGCATTTGAATTGCTTATGCTACTTCACATAACATATAGAAGTGTCATATATAAAATAACTGTTGTATGCAATTATTAATGAAACGTAGAATATAATAATGTCCTGTAATCTGGACATGTGCTATGTCTTGATTATTTTCGCAGTGTCCCTCGCAATGTGGGAGAGGTGGTAACCCTAAAGTCCTACCTTGGCCAATTGAGAAGGTGGCAAACCTATAATAGGTATGTGGTAGCAGGACCCGTCCGACGGATGTGGCTACCACAATCCAACTACTTGTTTGTAATGCAGGGTCTCTGTTCCCATGTATCAGCTAGATGGGAGCATAGTGTATGCGGAGCACACAAATATGATTTATTCACTGGACAGGACGCTGATTCCATACAGTCGAAAGCCATGCCATCGCCTAATGGGCAGCCATTCCCGATACTGTAGTCATGTAGTCCAATGTGATAGGCATTACAATGATTCACCAGACAGGCCACTGTTTCCGTACAGTTGAACGCCATGCCATCACCTAATGGGCAGCCATTCCCGATATTGTAGTCAGAAGTGGCCTTAGGTCAACTGGTGCCCTAGGCAGAGGGCACGATGGCACCCCCCACCACACCACCCAGTGCCCCCATCCTGGTCTACCTACACCAAATAAATACTGGTAATGTGCCCCCACTAAAGCGGTGTCCTAGGCGGCCACTTAGTTGGCCTATGCCTAAGGCCGGCTATGACTGTAGTCATGTAGTCCGATGTGATAGGCATCACAAGGTGGGAGCAGATTGTAAAAGAAACACACAGATATGAATGATTCACCGGACAGGCCGCTGATTCCATACAGTCAAACGTCATGCCATCACCTAATCGGCAGCTGTTCCCGATACTGTATTCATGTACTCCGATGTAATAGGCATCACAAGGTGGGAACACATTGTATGAGGTACACAGAAATATGATTGTATCACTGGACAGGCCACTGATTCTGTACAGTCGAACGCGATGCCATCGCTTAATGGGCGGCCAATCCCGATACTGTAGTCATGTAGTCAGATGTAATAGGCATCACAAGGTAATATTGTGGTCCTTGCTCACACCCAGGGGTGTGAGTGACAGACACAAGCACTAATGCCGGTGCATTAGCAAGTGCGGGATCGAGCGGGTGTAAACGTGTTTGGCTACCAGTATGCGAGTATTGCATTGGTTAAGCAATGTAGAGGCTAATCGAGCATAAGAGGCTGTAACCAGAGGATATCATACAGTGCAGTCATTCAACAGTATAGGAATATATCCCATCATGTAGATGTACATGTGAGTATTTATGTCCAGCATATAGGTACATACATATATAGAGATGTATCAGGAACATACCATGTGGCAACAAAGCATTACAAACGAATGAAACGGGAAACACCAACGACGCCTGTATTATGTAGTGGTGTTGCTCTATGTGATTACAAGACTCCCTCAGACAGACATTTGTCAGTCATACACACAAATAGTTGTACATTGGCCATATACATCACTCTGTGCATGTAATGTACATTAACACAACAGTATCTATCCAGTCATTATGTGTGAACAGTACTCCTGCAATGTGCTGTGTGCAACATCATCATCATGATAAATGTAAATGGGGTAACCATAAAGGGGCTGGTAGTGTTTTGTGTACAACGGGGTCGCCCTCCTCATGTGTACCTGGCCATGTAGGAGTGATGTGCATACCAGGATCGTGCACCTGCGGGACAGTGGTGAGGATAACAGTAGTATGTTATGATGCATATTACAAGGGTTTCATGTGTCCTGTGGGCATGTGTGTGTAATGGACAGCTATGTATAGGGCAGATGGTGTCCTAGGAGCCAAATGGCCTTATGTGTCCGTAGGTGAGAGTCAGATGTTGGGGAAGGAGTGTAGGTATGGCCATGGAGGATAGGTAGGAGTACAGAAATGACAGCATACAGGGGTGGTATATGACAGATATGGAGAGGATACACCCTGGATGGGTCTTTAGCATTCAAAAGCCCATGGGAACAGTGGGATGGAGGTCCCTAGCCATAGGCAACTGCCACTGCACCTACACAGCTGCAAAGGAGGCAGTGCTGGGGGCTGTTCAGGAGGGGCAGCATCACCCTGTAAATATGACACTCTGCCCTTGAACTGGCATATCTGGCTTTGTAAACCCTTAGGGAGCCACCAACACAACACATCCAGGACCGTATGACAGCAGATATGTACCTGTCTGGTCCCGCTCCCAAGGGGGACATGCTCCATCCTCAGTGGTGGTACCACCAGAAGGTGGTGCAGAGCCAACAGAGGTTGATGTTAATGGCTGGGCCCCAGATGTGCTAGTACCCAGTGCCATGGTCAGCTGAAGTGAGGCAGGAGGATTTGCCGGGGCCTACCAACCCATTCAGCCTATGGTGTTGCATTTTAAACCCACATATGGCTTAGTGATAGACAACAGCATACAGGATTACCTACGATAGTATGTATAGATATCACCAGCAACCCAACAGATTGTATACATTTGCAGAAGGAGCACAACATATGCATATATACCGCATGGCAACTGCACAATGTGTAGTAGACGTGTGACCGCAGCTATGAACAGTTGCCCATCATTGGCTTATCACTGGGAATCCCACACAGTGTCAGTCATACCACTGTCTCATGTGACACATGTCCAGTCAGGGATGAGATGGCAGTAACACATCCCTATCATCATGTACTGTCTGCAATCCTCACACCATGCTTCTGCTGTGCACAGAAGTGTGTTCAGTATGTAACACAGGAAACAAATGGTTGCACACACTGACCAGTTCACAGATGGCCCAACAGATGGGGTTCCCTTATGAACAGAGTACTGTCATGTCTGTATTATAACATGCAGAATAGCCATTGCCACACACATGTTAAATAGGCAGTAGTCTCAATGCAGTATAGCTACACTTACATGCTGCAGCTGTGTGGCAAATCACCCTCCTGTCATTAGGCTATTTCCCACTGTGGAAAATGATTGAGGTACATCCAGATATCATCTGCGATGCCGTGTCAGAACACCACATCCAGGTACCACTCACAGCGACTGTCATGGCCAGATAATAACATGTTTCCCTAGATAGTGTACTGTGTTTATCATGTGGATGGCTATGGGAACACCATCACAGCTGTACCACATGCAATCAGCTAGAGGAGGACTGCAATAGGTGCAGAGGCCATCACCTGACCATTTCCATCTGTTACAATACACATGCTGCTGCTGCTGTGCAGGTGTACACCTTCACATCCACCAGAGAGTGTGTGTGTGGGACAGGCAATGTACACCAGGGAAGGGCTTGGAGACTTAACCATAAGCATCATCTGCCACATGCTGAATAGTACAGGGGCAAACCCCTGACTACTCATTTCTATTACATGTGCATGACGTTACTACATGTGCCACAATGGCGACATGTTGCTGTGCTGTAAGAACATGTGTGTAGGTGAGTGCAACAGATATAGTAGACATACATTAGGTGTGGCACACATGTCAGTCCGCATGAACGGATGCCATTGTCACCACAACCACATTCTAATGGACACGCATTGACATCTTTGCCAGGGTGGCAAATACACAATGTAACTACTTAGTTTGCCACACTGCAGTAATGCACAGGACCACATGCACCACAGGGGATATCTGGAGGTTATATGGGCTAAGGCATGTGAAAGTGCTTGACAACTGTTGGTATGCCAATGAGGTTTATACTGGGAGTGACTGTGGTTGGGAGCATCACAACCCACATTCAGACACAGAGTACCAGTACTATCATGCAGGTATGCATTGCTCCATGGGTGTGTAGTGTTTGGCTGTGCAAGATGGCTGTACAAGGCTGGGTGAGGGGTAATCCTTGCCATCGCATCACCCGACAATGGTGTGCAGTGCAGGGGTGTAGTGTCTGCAATGTCCCACACAGATGGGTACTGCATTATCTGGCCTGACATCCTGGTTACCAATGTGTAGGGCCATAGCTTTGCAATGCATGCCATGTCAGTGTTTGATAGTCCTTCACATGGACATTGCCTGGGATGTGCATGTCCCACAATACTGTACAGTGACATGTACAGGTGTACCTGGTTTGGCAGACACATGTAGTGTACACAGCCTGTTATACCCTGATATGCCAATACTGGCCTGGTATGGCGAAACCTGCTTATAGTGAGCAGGTTGACCCTGCACCTGCATGGATAAAATGATACAGGTATTCCGTGGTGTCAGTGGCATGGGTCCGTACAGGGCACATGTGTACAGCATTGTCTGGCCTTAGTGGATTACACATGATGGCACCACATATGTTGCAGCCATTCAGTGTGGAACATAGTGAAGGCACAATGTCCGTGTAGATGTGCCTATTGTACCACTGTACAGGGTATCATGTCCTCTGCAGGCCACTGCAGTCATGGCATGCCTGCTATCTGTCCTCAATGTACATGTTACTAGCAACATAGTGGGATATCTTAGGCAAGGTTGTATGTGCATGGCACATGGGTACGGGACATATACCGGGTACTAGTAGGGCTGCATACTTAGTTCTCCAGCCCTTTTGTCAGATGTATGGGTATGGCTTGCCAACACAGCACCGTGGCTGACTGACAGCTGTACTCCTCGTGAGGTGGCCAATGTTTCATAAGACAGACACTATATAGGAAAACTACAAAACCTGCTCCCAAACATGTCCAATAGTCAGGCAATCATGGCCACCTCTACACAGGCTCTGACAGACAAACACACACTTACCATGCCCTGAATACAAATCCCTACCGTATCATCACACTGCAGCAACACGCATTTAGGGCATGTGCTACGGTGAATATTACAAAGCACTGTACTTGTCTCACACAGGCAGACACACACACCCACCCACACACACACACACACACACACACACACACACACACACACACACACACACACACACACACACACAGTTGGCATGTCTGGGATTAGAACACTGACCTAACTACTTTACTACACTACAGCATTACGCAGTTACAGAATGCGCTACCGAAATTACTGGGACACAGCACTCCCAGAGGTGTATTTGCAGATGGGTGACCTCATCGGCCTTGATAACAGTGGGTATAAGAAATGTATGGAGTGTGAGCAGTATAAAAGCATTACTCAGTCCTCAGGCAAACAGGGACACACACACACAAACACGGCAAGTGTGGGATTAGAACACCGACCTAACTACTTTATTACACTACAGCATTGCACGGTTACAGAACGCACTACCGAGATTACTGGGACACAGCACTCCCAGAGGTGTAGTCGTAGATGGGTGACATCATTGACCTTGATAATGGTGGGTATAAGAAACGTATGGAGTATGAGCAGTATAAAATCATTAATCAGTCCTCAGGCAAATGGGGACACACACACACACACATGGCAGGTGTGGGACTAGAACACCGACCTAACTACTTTATTACACTTCAGCATTATGCAGTTACAGAACGCACTACCGAGATTACTGCGACACAGCACTCTCAGAGGCGTATTTTTAGATGGGTGACATCGTCGGCCTTGCTAACTGTGGGTATAAGAAATGTATGGAGTGTGAACAGTATAAAAGCATTACTCAGTCCTCAGACAAACGGACACACACACACATAAACACACACACACACACACACACACACACACACACACACACACACACACACACACACACAGACACACACACCCACACACACACACACGGCAAATGTGGGACTAGAACACCGACCTATCTACTTTATTGGAGTATGAGCAGTATAAAAGCATTACTCAGTCCTCAGACAAACGGGGACACACACACACAGACACACACACACACACACACACACACACACACACACACACACACACACACACACACAGCAAGTGTGGGACTAGAACACCGACCTATCGACTTTATTACACTACAGCATTACACAGTTACAGAACGCACTACCGAGATTACTGGGACACAGAACTCCCAGAGGTGTATTTGTAAATGGGTGACATCATTGGCCTTGATAACGGTGGGTATAAGAAATGTATGGAGTGTGAGCAGTATAAAAGCATTACTCAGTCCTCAGGCAAACGGGGACACACACACACACAAGGCAAGTGTGGAACTCGAACACCGACCTAACTACCTTATTACACTACAGCATTACGCAGTTACAGAATGTGCTATCGAGATTACTGGGACACAGCACTCCCAGAGGTGTATTTGTAGATGGGTGACATCATCAGCCTTGCTAACGGTGGTTATAAGAAATGTATGGAGTGTGGGCAGTCCAAAAGCAATTTAGAGTCCACTGGCAAATGGGGACAGACATACACACACAAACACATGCCAGTGGCGGGTACGGAACACCTGCCTATTTACAGATTACTATTACAATACTACATACTTATGAATCGTGCCACACAGACTACACATGTCAAGGCTGTCATTATGACCATCTGGGAATGCGGACATCAATAGGGATGCTGGCAGTTATGATGTACATACCTGTGAACCTGTGTGTTTAAAGTAGGAATCCATCCTGACCTGGAGTATGCCCATCTGTGGAATGGATGACTACTACCACTATACAGAGTTACAATGGCCATGCCCATACACAGAGGCACATAACCGACACAAGGTGTCACTGGGCATGATCACACAGTAGCACAGGACTGTTTGGAATGCACTATGTGTCCATCTACACAATGATATACTGGGCATGCTCATACTCCTAGTAGCACAGGGCTGACTGGGATGCACTCTGATGCTAAACACAGAGGGCCACAGTGACCATGCTATTACAGGTAGACATAAAGAACACATTGTAATGGGCTCTGGTGTTAGTAGTTGTCATTGTTAGCAGGAACGCTGCTCTACATATATTTGACACCAGTCTTTTACACAACATCAGCTGTCATTCTGGGATGACATGGCTGACAGTAGGCAGGCCTTTGTCACATATCACATCCATCCATGATACAAGAGAGTGTGGATATTACTCAAGTCGCATCCGCCCACACAGTGCCATTCCAAGGCAAATGTCCTAAACACAGGTTAACTCCCATACACCTACAGGACAACTGCATTGTTTTCTTATGCTAACCAGTGCTAGATGTGTCACGCCCATATTCACAGCTGGTCACTGTAGATCAAGCAATGGGGAGTACTGACATCTGTGCAGTGAGGAACACCTGGCTGATGGCTCTGTAGTGCACAATAGCACTACCACCATATACCTCAGAACCTAGCACTACCACCATATACCTCAGAACCAGACATGTGGGCCATAACACAGGTATGGACCACTCCAGGTGGTGTAACCACATACATAAAGGCCACTCACATGTACTGACTGGTCCCCCCATGAAAGGCATCACAGATGAGCCATGTGCAGGACACAGTGTCACATGCTGCATTCTAGGATGTAAACTTCAGACACCACCATGCCCTCGGTCCAGCAACACACAACCATACATGTTGTATGACATAAAATAATAATATTTATTTTATTTTATTTTATCCTACTAGTTCCTCATTTGACACCCTCTTATAGTTTTTGCACACTTAGTTTATTCAGATTCTTTGTATCATAACAGCCATGTTTCATATATTGTCATTTCAGTTGCGCATGTCATATCGTTACTATGCACCACAACGACATATCAAAATTACGTTATTGAATGTTTAATGTTTTTTGATGTTTTTAAATGTTTTTTAATCATAATAAAACTGAATTAAATTCTTTTAAAAAAATTTTTTAATTTAATCTTTAAACAAACTAATTTTAAAGGAATTATGATGAGTTAACAGAAGCGCTTCATTACGTTAGACAACTGTAGTAGTTTTTAACTGAATCAGAAATAAGCCAAAGCAATAATATTCTGTTTCGAATTGACATTCGGAAATGTACGTTTTATTTGTTAGCACTATTCCACTTTTTTATGCATCGTTGATATAAATCATAGAAACCTCCTAGAATCACGCTGCAACTAATGTGCAGTTTTATATTAATAACTGATGACTGGATGTTTTAAAAATGTTATCTAAAAATGTTATCTAAGCAGTTATTTAAATATTAAGCACATTGCATATGTGGTATGACCGGAGAGCCTTCAGTGGGATAGGAACTCAAATATTTTGAGAATCTAATCACCTTAAGATCTTGATTGTTTAATGAGTTTGCTTAACAAATCTGTTAATTGTTTTATTGCCTATGTTATTGTTTGATTTGCCCGCCAAATTTGGTATAAAAGATGTGTACTTTTTACCTCTAATTGTATCTGAAGAAGCGTAGTTAATCTACGTGAAAGCGCTCATTCCTGGTTTCCAATAAAGACGTTTTAGTTAGAATATGAGGTTTATCCTGTGGTGATTCCTTCTGTTCTCATCGTTATCAGTTTTCCTGGTTTTTCAGAAGGCATCTTTAATTATCAGAGACAGTTCGGATTTATTTTTACTGTTTGGTTTTTGCTGTTTCTGATTTTACATATGGATCAAGTAGAAATTGAACTGGATTTTCGTCCGGAGTCGAGGGCTACCATCAAGCCGGCATGGGATTTACTTCTACATTGGAATGACAACCCTTTATTGACCCTGGAATTAACAAATAATCCAGTTTCAACATCAGCTTCCAATAATGGTGAGAAAATTACTGAATTTAATAGACTAACTAAAGACTTTTAGGATGATCTTTATAAATTACAAAGATATTCTTGGCAAAGGTTGCATTTGGAAGTCTGCCTCCACTTTAAAGTTGTTCCTAGAGGCATGCGCATTTTTTGCATGCCCACTTATGGGGATAGTCACCCCGTACTATTAAGAAAGTGGCAGGACTTAAACATTGAACTCGGCTTTAATTATATCAAACTTTTATTGGAATACTTTGCCCCTTTGGAAACTGAGTTACGCAATAAAATAGACACGCAACAAAGTTATCTTAATGAACATTTTAAATCTGATTATTTTAATAAGAGACTTGATAATATATGGTCACAAGTGCATTTATTCAGCGAGAGGCTGAAACAAACCAAACAAAGAAAGCTCATTAGAGACGCTAATGATTTCTCTCTCGGACAAGTGTTCATTTGGCCGAGAACGGAACATATGAGCTCTACTATTGGTTCTAATATCCAGCATGCAGATATGGCTGTGCATGGAAATTCTGTTTCCACCGGTTCTAACATTGAACCCTCCGTCAGCTTGTTAACTTCCAGCTTTAATAAGGTGGTTCATCATGAAGCACCTTCAAATACCCCTCTGTTGATTAGCACCAATGATGTTAATTTTCCTATTGACACTCCTCCTCCCAACCAACAAGCAGCCAAGACTTATGCTTCAGCAGGCGCTATACCAAAAGACACAACTACTGCTTCTGCTCGTTTTTTACCCTTTCCAGTAAAACAGCAAACAGGATGGAGAGGCCGCTCCAACAGCAGGGGACCACGCAAAAGGAAGGGTTCGGAAGAAAGATACGGAACAAGAATGAAACAAAGGAACTGAATAATTTAGTATGTAATTTATCTGATTTGACACTTACTGAATCTGACATTTCTCTCCTTAACAAAGGTCTCAACTTCATTCCTTCTCAAACTAGTTGTTTAAATGACGTTTTGACTGATCTAAGGTTGTTTTGTCGTAATGTGTCACTGAAGGTGTTTTTTAAGGATAAAACAGCTATGCAGACTGATACCACAAAAAAATTTTTTAAAAGTAAAAGTAGCTTCATGCCTATAATACCACACAATGTAGAATGTTTTATGAAATTGTGTGAGAAAGATTTTTATGAAATGTTCGCCGTGAAACAGAAAAGGTGTACTTACTTTAATATAACTCAAAATGAACAGAAGTCACTAATTGGGTTAAAACAAAATGTTAACGTTACTATTAAGCCAGCAGATAAAGGTGGAGCTGTTGTTGTATTGAATACATCTGATTATGATAAAAACATGGTTTCCCTACTTTCTGATGGAAATACTTATCAAATTGTTTCAAACAATTATGTTACTAATACAATTAAAAAAATACAAGAAGATCTTTATGATCTATTAATGTGTGGCCAAATAAGCTGTGAAACGTATGAATATTTTTTAATAGAGTTTCCTACCATCCCTGTCATTAAGGGCTTACCTAAGATACACAAAAACGTTTTGCCTGTGCCTATGAGACCTATTGTCTCCAGTGAAAGATGGAGTACTTCTACAATGTCATCTTTTATAAAACATCTGTTAAGACCCATTGTAAATGATATTCCTAATATTCTTAAAGATTCATATCAGTTAATACAAGTTCTGAGAGATTTCAAGTTAGACAGAAACCCCATCAATTATTTATTGGTCACCATGGATGTGAAAGATTTATTTACATGCATTCCAAATGAGCTAGGACTTCAAGCAATAAGAGAGATCTTGGTAACATGCTCCCATTATACTAACAACAGACAAATACTGATAAACCATCTGTTGGAACTAGTTCTGAATAATAACATTTTTTTATATAAAGATAAATACTATTTGCAAAAGTGGGGGGTGGCTATGGGCACCCCCTGCACGAATAGTTATGCTAATTTAGTTGTTTATGAATGGGAATGGAACCATTTATTTAAACATAGACAATATAGCAACATCAAGTTGTATAAACGATTTGTGGACGACGTCCTGTTCATTTGGGAAGGCACTGAAACTGATTGCATCCAATTCATCAAAGATGTGGAGAGCACCAGCCCCTTTTTGAGGTTTACCATAGAAACCTCAGTTAAATGTGTGCATTTCTTAGATCTAACTCTGAATCTTAATATTAATGGAATGATAGACATCTCCCTTTATAGAAAACCCACCTGGAGAAATACACTATTGAAATTTGAAAGCATGCATCCGAGGTTTACGTTCCCAGGAATTGTTACTAGCCAATTCAATAGAATAGCCAGGATTTGTAGTGATGATAAAGTTGTTATGACTGAAATGGATAAATTAGAATTATTATTTAAGGAGAGGGGTTACACTAATAAAATTATTAGCAACTGTAAACAACAAATGTTTGGTACTATATTACCTGAATCGTTTTTTTCCAGTCGTGAGGTTAAACAAAGGTTTTTGAACAATACACATACCAAAGGTAGATTTATTGAGAAATTATCTTTCACTATAAAATATACTAGTGACATAGATTCACTCAGAAAGGTAATAAATAAAAATTGGAACGTACTTATTATGGATTCATTTACTAAAAATGTTGTTGGTGAACGTTCTAGATTTAGCTACAAGAATTGTAGCAATCTTAAGCAATTATTGTGTATAGATAAAAGTAGTTCGCATATGGTGACTAAATCTGCTCAGTATGGAACTTACCCCTGTGGCCATTGCCATATGTGTCCTTATATTTCTAAAAAACAGTCTTTCATTCATCCTGAAGGTATTTTTAGGTTTGCACCTACTAGTTATTGCAATTGTGATAGTACAAACCTTATATACCTTGCAACTTGTGATAACTGTGATGCATTTTATGTTGGCCTAACAAAGCGGAGATTGAGGGACAGGGTCTATAACCATCTTTACGATATTAGAAAAGGCAATGAACAAAATGCATTATCGAAACACCTACTAGATCATATAACACACAGATTTAGTTTTAAAGCCCTACAATTGGTCACTATAAACTCTAGAGGAGGTGATAACATCAATCAATTAGCCTGTATTGAACTCAAATGGATATTTACCTTAAAAGCCCACATTAGTCCAGGTATTAATCAGTTTGTTTCAATTAAACCAGTACTTAATAACAGGAAATTATGAAGTTACTGATTATTTAACCCATTAATATTCTTTGATATTTAGTTATTTATACTCAATGAATTAAATTTGATAGTCATTGTTATATACACGGTATTATAAATAATAATTTATAACTGTGTTAATATTAATACCATATTTATTATATTTATCTCATTTTATTTTTAATATTTATTATATTTATTATATTTATTCTATTTTCCAATATTTATATATATATAGATATATTAATATTATGTGGTATTTTTATTTTATTATTGAATTTATTAATTTATTTATTTTGTAGATTGATATAAAATTAAAAAAAATTATAAATTCTATTGATTATTGCTTGACCATTGGGTGACATGACTATATATGTCTATTTGCTCCATCTGTTATTTGCTGAAATATTGTGTTCTTTGTTCCCATAGTGACACCTATAGTTGTTTTTTTATGAAATTTTCAGCCTTGTTATTTTATTTTATTTTATTTTATCCTACTAGTTCCTCATTTGACACCCTCTTATAGTTTTTGCACACTTAGTTTATTCAGATTCTTTGTATCATAACAGCCATGTTTCATATATTGTCATTTCAGTTGCTCATGTCATATCGTTACTATGCACTACAACGACATATCAAAATTACGTTATTGAATGTTTAATGTTTTTTAATGTTTTTAAATGTTTTTTAATCATAATAAAACTGAATTAAATTCTTTTAAAAAAATTTTTAATTTAATCTTTAAACAAACTAATTTTAAAGGAATTATGATGAGTTAACAGAAGCGCTTCATTACGTTAGACAACTGTAGTAGTTTTTAACTGAATCAGAAATAAGCCAAAGCAATAATATTCTGTTTCGAATTGACATTCGGAAATGTACGTTTTATTTGTTAGCACTATTCCACTTTTTTATGCATCGTTGATATAAATCATAGAAACCTCCTAGAATCACGCTGCAACTAATGTGCAGTTTTATATTAATAACTGATGACTGGATGTTTTAAAAATGTTATCTAAAAATGTTATCTAAGCAGTTATTTAAATATTAAGCACATTGCATATGTGGTATGACCGGAGAGCCTTCAGTGGGATAGGAACTCAAATATTTTGAGAATCTAATCACCTTAAGATCTTGATTGTTTAATGAGTTTGCTTAACAAATCTGTTAATTGTTTTATTGCCTATGTTATTGTTTGATTTGCCCGCCAAATTTGGTATAAAAGATGTGTACTTTTTACCTCTAATTGTATCTGAAGAAGCGTAGTTAATCTACGTGAAAGCGCTCATTCCTGGTTTCCAATAAAGACGTTTTAGTTAGAATATGAGGTTTATCCTGTGGTGATTCCTTCTGTTCTCATCGTTATCATGTTTTATGACATATAAGAGTACACCACCATGTGACCCTTGACCTGTGTACTGTACTAAGCTCTACATTAACTGTAGAGAGTAGACATGTACTGACACTGTTGCATCATGTGTTATGCAATGCAATGATACCACTGTCTGTGACCAGGTCAGCTGTACACATACAAGGGGCCCTTGGTCCTTTCCACCATTAGCAGATGACTGTTGCTGTACAGCAGTACACACCCTCATATATGGATATGACATACATGTACCTGCCCTGGGTATGTACATGCCACACACACAACATACCTGTAAATAGCATAGCTGTTGTTGTTCTTTGTGCAAACAGGTGGCTACAGCCATTACACACATGCACATGGAATGTAGGTCCATGGCTGCTGAATGCTAATAGTACATAAGGTGTGATAACAATGTTGACAGAGGTAACATCGCCTTTGTACTGGCCACCCATCATATCATACAACAGTCCATGTGTCATGTATGTCATTACACATATCCACCAATTGCAATGCCTACAAACATGACCAAATGTCAGGATTGTAGGACCTACGCACCTATATATGTAGTGTTGTGCATTCAGATAACATGTGTGTGCAGTTGCTGATGTATGCAGGTGGCGTGTATCCTAGTACATCATGCAGTTGCAATGCAACCTCAACATTGCCAACTGTATATGGTGATATGCTGAATGTACAGAAAGATGTACCACAGGTATGGACAGATGTGTGGAAATAACTAAGTGGTGGGGCATCTTTGCAGATGGATGTTTGCTGTGGACAGCTCACAGGTGTATCACAAGTGGTCCTACAATGCCCTGTGTAACTGGTAAGCAATGGTTTCATTAATTGAAGGACATAACACACAACTTAGACAGCGGTCAGGGTGACAGCGAAGGTAAATCACTTGACACCTGTTAATAGATATGACGTCCCTAGTGCATATATCAGCACTATTGCCACAGGAAGCATCACTACAGTTTGTAACGTTTGCAATACTGCTGTATGTCTGACATACATAACATGAGCTAGGCAGGTCTGAGATTCACAGTACTGGCATGTGTGGTTGCGTGTGTGTCCATATATGTCACGTATTGTGGAGAATACATCTCAATTGTTACTCACTCTCCTGTACACTAGTGTACACATCTGTACAGACTGTAATGTAAAAAGCAGGACATAGACAGTGGCATGTATCTCACACACGTGAGGTATCTGTATGTGCATGACATAAGTGTATTAATTATTGAATGCCACAGTGTGTGTATGTAGGGCTGATTGGCCCCTGGGGTGAGGATGTATGTTACCATACTGAACTGATAAGACCCTCTCCCACCATCCAGGTGATGCATTCTACTATCTGTGTTGATGTCCCCTATCTTAGGCCGTACTGACTACCTGTACATGTGTATTCTCTGTGGCACGTCATGTAGGTGCACAGTACTGTAATGATGATTAGCACATAGGCAGGGGTCCTCATCCCACCAGTAGCAACTGTGTGCAAGTGTGTGTTACTGTGTCAGTGAATCCGTGAGTGTGTGGGTGTGTTACTGTGTCACTGAATACATGTGTGTCAACACCTGAGTGTGTGGGTGCAGTTGTGTCCTGGCATCTTGTCATGGGAACGTGTATTACTGATTCCCAATGAGGCATCACACTTCCCACTGGCCTCTACCCTTGTAATCAGCTAGACCACTCACTTACCTCACCACTCCATGTAACCGTACCTGTGATGTCACCCTTTATGGATGTCACGTATGTGGCCACAGTAGCTTAATACACAGCTATCATGCTCTTGGAATGGTAGATGTGTTTGTAATGTGGGACATTCTCAATGGTATGTGGCAGCTACATGGTGCATGCTAGTATATTCATACATACCTGTGAGTAGTCCACATTGACATATGGGACACTAACTGCAAACATTGACATCCACAGGCACGTGCAATTAGACCTGAAGAAGGACAGCAGAACATCTTGACCAACATGCATTTACTGTTGTTACACAAGACACATACTGTTAACAGTATTGTACACCTGTACTACATGGTATATCTGCTGCCTGTCAACAGTCCTCAACATTTGTAAACTACACGTATCATCCTAGTCTGTTCACCCTATGCATCAGACCATATGAGCATGTCCCTGCACCGATGGTGTGGATGTCAGGGATGTGGCACAGGCATCATCATATGCACAGGGTGTTAATGTTTGCCGGAGGCCTAGGCTGCACTGTTGTTACGCAAGACACATATTGTTAACAGTATTGTACACCTGTACTACATGGTATATCTGATGCCTGTCAACAGTCCTCAACATTTGTAAACTACACGTATCATCCTAGTCTGTTCACCCTGTGCATCAGACCATATGAGCATGTCCCTGCACCGATGGTGTGGATGTCAGGGATGCGGCACAAGCATCATCATATGCACAGGGTGTTAATGTTTGCCAGAGGCCTAGGCTGCACCATTGGATGACATCATGTGTGTGGGTTTGGACCTTTGATCTAATTGGGCATGTGTGGATGTTATGCATGTGTGGGTTGTGGTGCCCTACATATGTTTCCAGTGTGTGTGTGTATGTATGCACACAGTTCTCCCATGTGTTTGGCCTACACAGGGGTATTATTGAAAACTGCAGACTGTACAGGTGAGGTTTTACAGTTCACGGTGTCCGGCCACGGACTTGTGAACTGTGCCTGCCAGGGGTTGCACGGGCACTATCAGACAGAGGTGCAGATTGGGTACTGTCTGATGTCACTTGTCCACTGGAACTGTGTCCCTGTTAGGACCATCCTGGGCTATGTGCACGTGGCCTGCTGTGTCATGGTGTGGACAGCACAGCACCTGATGCACTGCTGCTGCTACCGCCACTATGGGAGTGGGCATGTGAGGTAGCTCGTACACGTATACCTGACACAGGTGATGTAGCATACCTAAGTCCACGTGCCTGATGCCTCACTCCTACCAGATGTTGCAGCACAGACAGCTCATGCTCGCAGATTGTCATGCCACGGTCAAGTACTCCAGCCATGTCACCCAACCGTCTATCCAAAGCTTCAGCAATCTGCTGTTGAGCATTTACCATTGCCTGGATGTTGTTGTTTATAAAATGGACAGCAGCCCTCTGTAGCCTCTGATCTTCTCTGTTGCACCATTCAGCACATGCCTGCACCTCCATTAGAGCCTAAAACATGCATCTGGTGACACCAGCTGCTGTGCTCTGTCATGCAGGAGCATGTTGGCCAGAGGTCCTCCTATGAGCAGCACTGGCCACGTGCCTGTGTGGGGCACCACCAGTCATTTGGCTGACACCATGGTGTGCAGGCATACCTTCCATAGCCCCCACAATTTCCTGTTCCAAGCTACCACGCGCCAACTGTCCTTCCTCTATGGCCACTGGTGATGGGGTATGTGCAGGTATGGGATCTGTGTGCATGGATGAGGGGGATATAGATGGAATGGCAACCAATGGCACAGTTTCAGCCTCTGACAACTCTGCCTGTGTCTCAGTCATACATTCATCATCACTGCTAAAGTCTGTGCGGACACTAACATCAGATGTACTGCAGGAGGGCAATGCACCTACATCACCTGTGAGGGCAGACAAGAATTGTACATTACAATCTATGCAATAGACACACACACAGACACACATGTATGTGATATGACAGAAGGCATGCAACATGCATGTGATACAGCAGACGGTATGCAGCTCAGACAATAATAGTGGTAGTTATCATACATCCCTGGGTTGCACACAACAGCATGCATGTGTCATAGCAGACGGCATGTAAATTACACAATCATAGTAGAAGTTAGCATACATCCCTGTGTTACACCATGTGGACCAGCCCAGGTTAACAGTACACCTGCCTGATGTGTGGCATATGACCTTGATAATCACATGTAGTATGACATGTGATCTGCTGATGTGTGCAATAACATGCATACATGTTTAACACAATGGTGTCCTGTCAAATATACGGTGGGGCAAAAGTGTACCAATGCAGTGTTGTCTGTCCGCCCTACAGATATACTGCACATTTAGCTGATGTGCATGGCCATTGCAGGGAATTATGAGGTGTCTCTAGTGCTATACAGTGTGAGTTACAGACAGGGTTCATAGCCATGACTGTGTTCAGATACAATACATATATACTGTGGAATGTGACCCACGTCACTGAGGTGTATACACACTAAACCATGATGTGGAAGTTGTGACACAGGTCACTGATGGGTATACGGATGACACCCCTGCACATCTGCAACCATATTGCTGCAGCCTGGCAACTATGGCCAGACATGGCGAACACATTGGTACACCATGTCCCACATGACATCTGTGTACCACACACACACACACACACACACATGAGGAGCTAGTATGACATTTATGTCCACCACCAGCAATGGGAATGTACTATATCTGTGGCCTGATGTGGATACTGTACAGGTGACTGTGTTCATGTCGCAACATACTCAATATGTTCAACACATCTTATGTGGTGGATTGATGTTACGCCTACACAAGATGTGCACAGGCCTGTAGGATGTCTAGTGTTCCACATCTACAATATGACCATTATACAAAGGCCATGGTTGAACCATGTGTAGCCATTGTATGACAGGGTGTACACACAAGCACAACACGTCTACTGTGTGTGTTGTTCCATGTCTCTGGCCATCCTCCATGGCCATGTGTGTATATGTATTGTCCAAATTATTGTGATGGGCATCTATTTCACATGTCTGTGTTGTCCCATATGACATATATGCTCCACTGACAACAGGGTTATGCAGATAAAGGGTGGTATGTGGGATATGTTTTCAGGTTAGGTAGGCAGTGTAGCAGCCAGGCCAATAGATGTCATGGACATGTCAATATAGCACATCACATTGTGTGACATTCATAGCAGGGCTATGATCCACACTGGTGAATCCTGTGTGCTGGCCATACTCCAGCCACTGTGTAGTACTGTTTGTATTCACCACATGTGTAGATCAGATCTGCAGTACGTCCCTAAAGTGAACAGCACCTCCACCATTGTATGCACAGCTGTCAACACATCTGGCAATGACAGTTTGTGTGGATTCATGTCGGTGAGATGATTCACATAGTTTGCAAGTGTTGCACATGGGTAATCATTGTGATGCATTGTAAGTCCGACCTGTATATTGTGACAGAACCATACATTATGTGTACATGTTGTAAATGTCCACATGGCAGATAGATTTGTGCATTACGGTCCCTGATAAATAATAACACTCTCACCTGCAACGGGCTGCTTTCGCAGCGGAACACCAGAGGTACCTAAATAGGAGTAACACAGCAGTATGAACATAATCCACCCCTGTATAAAAGCTACAGGGTGCAATGTGCATAACACATACACCAGTACATTAGACTATACTATGGTGTATGCACATGTGTGCATACACAGAGTAGCATACTATAATATGTGGCATGTGTGTATACATGCCTTGCATATGATGTTGCATTACATATTGTACAGTGACACATGCAACTATATGGGATATAGTTGTTATAGGTGCAGTACTGACTTACCAGGCAACTCCAGGCTCAGTGGTTGAGAGACACCCACCTCCACAATATCAGCTAAGGCTTGTGGATGTGGTTCTGCAGGTGTCCCCAGGTTGGCCAGTAGCTCTTCGGTACGTGTGAGTGGGGGCTGAGTTGGTAGTCCACCACCTGTTGCACCTTGTTCCTTGGCGATTGCATTTGCATGCTGTTTTGCCCATCTAATGAGGTCTGTACAGTGTATGCGCACCTGCTGGTATGTGCAGTTGTGGCCACCCACATCATTAACCCTCCTGCGAAGTTCCATCTACAGGGCATCCTGCTGCTGTGCATCCTGTGGCACATGGCTGAACAGGATATCGTGATTGTTGAGTAGGTATGGGATGAGGGCCTCATCCTCCAAGCAGGTGAAAGGGGGTAGCCTTGCTCATGGCATACCTGAAATACATAATGATGGAGACAGGTCACAGTAACTCACAGAGACATACAGAGCTACAGCTGAACATACATGTGTATCGCATTAATTAAGTTTAAATAGTTGTATTTGCAAACCTGCATGACACTGACGTGTTTGTGTCACACACATGTGACACTCAATGTTGAGTGGATATTATCACCATATATGTGTGTGTGTCACCTGATTGCATTGCTCATACTCCAGGTGGTTGCTGTCTTGATGTGGGCATGTCTGTTTGCCTGTACTGGTGTTCCTACCTATCAGCACATGGCTGGATGTGTCCACATTAATGCAGTTGACCTTGATGCTGTGTATATGTCACATATAAGGACTTACACTGCCTTAACAGACATGACCTGTGACCCTGCAGACATGCTCACATAAGGTTTTGCATGTATGTGTTCTGCCATATACATCTACATGGCACTGTACAGCGATTCAACATCCTGCCATGTATCACCTGTGTTGCACATGTGATACACATGGGACACTGGCTAGCCAGATGCTATTTGCAGGGATGGGTATCAACTATAGCATGTACAGTCAAAGTCAACTAGTGGGCTATATGCCATGGGACATGTATGAATCTAGGATAGAAGGTTACCTGGCAGTAGCCGACAGGTGGGTCTGTGGGGCCAGTTGGAGCATTGCCACATTACTGATCCACAGGTTTAATGATACATATACCATGCGTTACCATGCGGTCATCACACCATGTCTGAGAGGGGAGCAATGTGCAGCTTTGACAGGCAGGAATGCATAGTATGGCAGGACTATGTCAAGTGTATGGGACAAGGATCTGTCCAGCATGTGGTAGGTGGATGTCCATGAAGTATGTGTTCGAGATCAGGATGAGTACGTGTAGCATGTCCAACATCACTGGGTTGGACATGGATTAATTCTGGGTATGCATCATGCTACATGGTGGAGATGGGGAATGGGAAGGCTGGTGTAGGCCATCTGCACATGGCCAATACCCCTTAAAGGAAGTATGTGATCTGATATGGGTCACTTGAGTGCTGTGAATGGCTGGACAATGATCTGATATGGGTCACTTGAGTGTTGCGTATGGCTGGAGAATGATCTCTATATTCATGAATGGCACCCTATCATTATTAGGGTTGCCACATATGACTACCTGACAGGTGTGGTGATGTAGCTATCACAGGAAAGACAACTGTCCAGCTGCATCCCTCACACACATGTCCATTATGTTGACTGCTGCCTAGGTGGTTATTAACATGGGGTGACAATGCAATATGTAGCTGTCAGATTGTGGCCATATGTCACACACACCTCACCCACAAAGCCCCTTCTGTATGTTGTCCACAACACTCCTGAGTCATCTATTGCTCCTAGGTCATAGTCATTCGCATACTTCAATAGGCAGATGCCTTCTGTTTGTCTGTGAGGTATGGACTACAATGAGGGGGAATAAAATTCATTAACCCTGACATACTGTAGCTGCCACTGGTTTGATGATCATGTATTATTCAGACACCTTCTGTAGTGTTGGTTCTGCCAGCAGTCCTGTTGCAAAACACTCCTGTGACATAGGAATGTACATCTAGTATACCAAGTGTAGGTGGTAACCAGTATGGGTGATGATGTCCTATGACCTGGCAAGGTTATGATATGCAGTGTGACATCAACCATGCTGTCATCTACATCTGTACTGCTGACATCACTTAATTGATCAAGGTTCATGGCCTTCCAGACCAGACTCAGCAGGGTAGTAGTAAAGTACTTCTCATTATCAGTGGTGTCCCCCCCTTTGTGGGTTGTGATACCTGTTGGTGTGCACCATTCAGTGCGTACACAACCTGACATGGAGCTATTTTTTACATGATCTGTACGTGGAGAGCATCTTGCTTTGCCATATGTGTATGGTACAACCTGTGATGTGGACAGGTCCCATGCAGCCTGAGTGCAGCTTGTACCTGCATAGACATCTTGAGGCAATGTACACATTGCCTCATGTACACAGTCAAGCCTCTCCGCCTATCACCCAACACTACAACCTGTGAGAGATGCACTCATCTAGCCAAACTGGAGGTAAAGGTCTCTCTAACCAAGCCTGACCCTGACTGTCATGTGGAGAAGGTGCACATTCGCACAACACCACACTCATCACATAAGTCTCACTGAATCTACCCCAGCATTAACTGGGAAAACTACTCATGTACCAACATATTAGCTCAATGTTTTTTGGAATTCATAAACACCAATGCCCTGTCTCAACATATCCACACACCCACCAGGGGCAACAATATCCTAGACCTAGGCATTACCAACATGAGTGACTGGTGCTCCACACATGAAGCCAACTCCTCGTTGGTCCGATCAGACCATGTGCTGAACACCGTTGATATCCACATCTTGCACCCACCCCCATTAAGAAAACCACAGTATAATATGTCTACAAGGCCAACTACATGCTTCTTAAGACAGACTTGGTGGATGTCATGACACCCATGCAGATGGACAGTACTGTTACAACTGCTGAATACTACAGAAATGCACTCTATAAGCACTTACACAAGTGCATAGCTTATGATACCCCAAACAGAACCAGGATGCCATACACATAATTAACAAAACCAATCTGGTGGTCCCATGCCATAAACATATTGTACTACAGGAGGAAGACACTGTTGCAAACGAGAGTACAATACCATGCGTGGAGGAGCTCCCTGGCCAGCCTCAGTAAGAAGGTGAGATCCCTTATAAGATCCTCCAGAGCTAGCTAGCTATGAAAACTAATACGCAACTAATACCAACAACAACCACAAAGCATTCTATAGCTATGTCACATATCTCGATGTCAACAACCAGATCTGCTCTGAGTTACAGCACAAAGGCACGAACATTACAGAAACAATTGGTATTGGCAACATCCTGGCAGATCCCTCTCAAAGCTGCATACTCTAAAGGCAATATCACAGCATCCATGGGACTGGACAACATCCCAGGCTGCATTTTACATGAACTTCAGAACGTACTGTCTCCCCACCTACGCACCATGTTCAATAATAGACTCACATCGGGCATAGTGCCCCCTGAATGGCACACAGCAACAGTTATCCCACTCCACAAAGGTGGCATCACAATGGACCATGGGACCTATTTCCCTATAGGCCTGACTAGCCTGGTCTGCAAGTCTATGGTGCACATCATGGATCACTGTCACAGAGACATTGGGTACCTCCAAACCTTTGCTCCCTCCCTGTTTGGCATTGTTAAGGGTGGACCATGCCTCCTAAACCTGGTATACCTCTTAGAGACAGTTACCAAGGCATTCAATGAGGGTATGGAGGTCCACACAGCCTACCTAGATCTCTCATAGGCTTTCAACACCATTCCTCCTTCTGGTATTATCAACATACCCATCCGCCTGAACATTAACCCTTATGTTATGTGATGGTTTGGAAAGTGGCTCATGGACAGAACTCACACAGTGGGAGTTGCATACCCTAGGTCCGACTGTATACCAGTTACAAGTGGCACCCCCCCCCCAGGGCTCAGTCCTAGGACCCCTCATGTTCGGTATATACTTCTCTGATGTACAGACAAGCACAGGAGGGCTTTGGCTGAAAAGGTTTGCAGACGACTGCAAGCTAGGGGACATAATTGTTTCCCTAGCTGTTACAGACACCTTCTGGAAGGGTCACACTGAGATGGATACCTGGTGTTAATATCATGGCGTCAAGCTGAATGCCTAAAAGTGCATAGTCATCCCCTTTGGATATAACTAATTACCCATGGACTACCACATAGGTGCTAGTCCCCTACATACAGAAAAGGTAATAAGGGATCCGGGAACCCCAGTAGATAGCAATGTCTCCTTCGATACCCATAATGACAAGGTGGTTAGAATATCCTTCTACATGGCCCCCCTAATCGCTAATGGGTTTGCATCCAGATCAGAGGGGCCATTGTGACTCTACTCATGACATATTAGACCCATTAAAGGGTACAACACCCCATTTGGGATATACCTTACAAGACAACTGCAAAAGCTTGGAAGACCACACCAGTACCACACCAAGAGGATTACTGACCTCAAACAGATGACCTATGCAGCCCAGCCTAAGAAACTCCTGCTGTACTCAGTTGCATACCGCATTATCACAGGTGATCTCTGCTTGACATACAAGGCCCATGTCCAACCCTGTATTGCTGGATATGCTCCACCTAGACAGAGGCCCCTGAGAGCCACATGCTCTAGGGATATACACCTAACCACAACAATGACTAGGACTTGCTGGACGGATAGATTCCTGATCCGGACACTCCCCATGCTTTGGAACATGATTCCAATGTACATCAGGCAGGGGCCCTCACTAGCACTCTTCAAGGGAAACCTTGACGTGTGGATGGGAGACAGACATGTACCCCGGGGATCACTGCAGTGGCTCTGCTGGACAGAGGCACAGGGAACTATTGGCTCTGCCATTCAGAGGCACATGGAACCAACCTATGGGGGTGGTGAAAGCCAACACACTCTAGCTAGGCTTACAAATACCCTTCGTAAGACAGCCTAGTACCTACCTTTGTACATATTACATGTCTTATGTGCATGGATAGTTAAATAGATTTCCATTTTACTTTGCTATCGTGCTGATAAACTGTCAGCTGACTAAAAAACATATGTATCCTGTTATTGTGTATTGTAAATGCCAATTGACATAACTAATGTTTGCCTAACATTACAGTAATGCTATGTAGCTTGTAATACATATCTACCTACAGTACTGTACATTACACAGTTATTGGCACAATATCCCACAATGCAAATCATAATTGCACAGTGGCCCAACCTTCCACATGTTATTCTCTGTAATACACCCATACATATGGCTACAACTACAATATATCAACATATACTATCCCCTGTTACTTGTTGGACCAGCCCTGCCACTGACATTGGCTGGTGAGGAGTATTTCTGTTCAAAGTCCTTATATAGCATTCCTTGTGGTGTATGTGGTGTTTGCCTTGTGACCTACAGCAGTACACACAAATACTACAAGCATTACTATGCTCAACAATATATCACTACAAGATAACTGTTTCCACTATATGGATTGCGTGCACTTTAAATACTACAGAAAGGTACTACATACACAGACATACTGACTGTTCTACATACCTTATTAGTGACCCGAGGTGTTGTTAACTGTTGATTCAATCCTTTTCAGTTTGTGTTTCAATGTTTTTTGTAACATTCCGCTGGTATATACGGATGGTTTGAATGTGTGATAACACATCCTTTTCTAGTTACATATCGGTAACATGTGGTATCCTGTCCACCAATTGCTGTTCCAAAGTAGTTAATTAGATGCACATCAGCTGTGCAGCTACTCCATTAGCCAATACCATGGCAACAGTGGTGTATAACTGAGTACTCCTTTTGGGCATTTTCCGTTTGCCTTACTTTCGAGGGAGACGGCCTAGATGTGTTTTTGCGATATATTTCAAAAGCTATATGGAGACACACAAAAATATATTAGCTTCATGACTCCTGTGGACTGTTTGTAATCGCTAGACGATTTAGTTCTACATGTGAGTACAGCTGTTATATTTTGGAACAGTGCTACTTATGCAGGGTTTGTTTGTACCTGATACTTCTGCAGATGTTTAAGTCTGGCAAGGATGTTTGGCCAGCTCAAGGCCGTATGGCTATGCATGAACTGTTATGTGGTGTACAGTGTGCTCACTAGGCATCCTTGATTTGGTGTACTAGTGTAGCATACTGTGCTATTATTCACTAATTGCTAACACATCCCAGTGTACACACAACCCTCTGAAATGGGATTAGTGCAAACAAACCCTATTACGTCAGCAGCTGTTCCATTGTATAACAGCAGCTATTTCACATAGGGCCATGTTAGTGCGTCTCTGACAAGGTATATTAAGGCTTCTGCAGATGTCGTACAGTGAGTGAATGATTTGTGATGTTATTACAGTTTGTATTGTAATATGTTTGGGTGTGGGGGTGCTGTTGGTGGGTGTGCTTAGCAGATGCAGGTGTGTAGGAACTGCTTTTATACATAATCGCTATGTGCGTGAGGGTTCCTTCCCTATTTGAACACCTATCCTTTTGTGGACTAATGCAATGGTAATTGCAGGCTGATTCATTAAGGCACTGTTATGTGGTTCCTGTATAGCATGCAGGTGATGTTAGTCCTTGAATCCCTTTGGTAATACATCTGAATATAATAATGTGTTGCTACATGATAGCTGTGTATTTCTGTCATAGGTATTTGCAGTCATTGTAGTTGTGTTGGTGACTGACCCTCTTTGGCTAGGGTTGCCACCTGCCCATATGGCCATAGTGGGACCTTTTTGAGACACACTAATGATTTTACAGGCTGACACAAACCCATGGTCAGTACAAGGGATAGAACTTTCCTTTCTTGCCTAAATATAAGCTTATTCTTGTAGCAGTTTAGTTGCTTATCCTGTTTCCTGTAACATGTAGGTATTTTAGATACAGAAATAACTATTGTATGCAACTATTACAGTACATATGGGACATAATTATGTCCTACAATCCCAGGACATTTGCCACGTTTAATATATTTGGTCAGGACACAACTGCCCAAAGAGGGAGTGTCCCTCGCAAAGTGGGATAGGTGGTAACACTATCATTGGCTCATGTCCATAGCACATGTTTGTAATAGTGTATAGGCATATACTCTCCATATCCTTTGTTCATAAAGGTTGGTAGTGGCGGAATGTGTGATTGCTATGGTCCATGTTATACACATATATGAACACTTCAACTGCTGTATATGGGAGACCTATGAAATCCTGAAACCTCAGTGTTCCGACGCACACAGTACTGGGACCAGACTCCCATACCCCACATTACCGACATCGACAGTAACTCGCGAAAGTAACACAAACATGGAACACACACATGCACACACAGACACACTGCTACCCAACACATCCAAACAAACCATCCTACACTACGTATGAGCAGGTGGCCAAGCCCCCCTACACCTCCCATGTAGGTGTCTGTGCCCCCCACACTACCCTCTATTTTAATATTCTACCTCCTAGGACATGCAAACAGACGCACAAAGCTAACCCACACCCACACATTACAGTCCACCAAGAACACACACCACACACAGAAAACACACTTACACACACTACAGCCCTAAGAAACACACTTACACACAATAACCTACCTGAACCGCAACACCAGAAGCACTGACTAACTGTCCATTAACATCATGAGATTACACCGCGCATCTGGTGTTTTGGTACTGTGTTCTTTCGGACCTTAAGCCTCGGGATTACAAGCGTTGGTATGTAAACCAGTCAGTATGTGGTAGGTATCCCATTTATATGTACCTCCATGGTTATGTAGATGTTGTTAACCTATCTATATATCTACATATATATGCATATCCCCATATATCAACATCTCTCTCTCTCTCTCTCTCTCTCTCTATATATATATATATATATATATATATATAATGATGTATATATATATATATAAAATGATGTATATATATATATATATATATATACATATATAAATTATATATATATATATATATATATATATATATATATATATATATATATATATATATATATATATATATATATATATATATATATATATATATATATATATATATATATATATATATATATATATATATATATATATAAAACACCCTTCATTGGGTGCATGCCGGTTTGTCCTATTTCAACACATTCCTACCTTTTGTGTTTTATCCTGTCACTATACACAACTGCTATTGGTACATCTCAGGTAGCTTAGTGGTATGTTATTGTGATGAATGTGTACATGGTTGTGTGTTCTAATCCTGGCAGTGATATCTTACCTCTCAGAACAGGCACTGGTAGTGCAAGGGTGATTAATGCACATTTCAGCAGTTGTGTTTTCCACATATTTATTATTCTGTGGAGAACTACCTATATATGCAAGCTGTGTTTAACGTATACTAAGTAACATGTACACATCTGTGAAGATTCCTGTCAGGGATACTTCCCATTATTTGGAACTACATCCCTGATTAAATTATACAAAACCCCTCACTATCACTCCAAGGAATCCATGCAGAGTGGGTGGTGAACAGTAGCTACACCCCGGGGATCCTGCAATTGGCTCAGCTCCACAGAGGGACAGATAGTTAATCGATGGGATGGCGACAGCAGACACGTTTTGCCTATGCTTATGAGTGGCCTCGGCAGTTGGGCATGTACCTACCTATGTATCTATGAACCTGTACATACAGTATGGACACATGCTGATAGCTTAATTTACTGTTCAGGTATTGACTTACCTTGTGCCAATGGTGGTTGTGTGTACAATAGTTGAGGGCTACCTATGTAGGATGTACACAGTAGACCAGCTATGTATGACAATTTACAGGTGGTCGTGTGTGTGTGCCATCCATGTTTGCTGTGTGTGCAGGTGGAGAAGTGTGTCAGTCCATGAGTGCCTACACTGTCAGAGTGTGTGTGCTATAAGTTCCCTCTTTGCCAAGGTATGGGCATACTGGGCATGTCTCCGTCTGCCTACTGGAGCTAGCACAAGGTGTTCGTGGTCTGAGTCCCCCTGTGGGTCCCTTAGCAATGGTGGTGGGCTGTGAGGGCCTTCACCATTCTGTCCCTGCTGCAGATGTTTCCGCAGGATCATATTGTGCAGCATGGCACATACTATGAAGATGTGGGCACATGTTCCTGGAGAGTACTGCACGGCTCCACCAGATATGTCCAAGCAACGGAACCGTGATTTCAGCATCCCAAACACATGCTCTATGATGATTCTGTTTTCTACATGTGCCTCATTATGGCGTTCCTGCATGGCTGTGTGTGCATTTCTGATGGGAGTCATCATCCACGGATCCAGTGCATAGCCAGCATCCCCCACCAGGTGGTCATATGGGATGCCCCCCTAGCAAATACCTGATACAGCTGTGAGGCATGCTAGATGTGGGAGTCGTGATAGCTTCCAGGGCTGCCAGCACACCCATATCCATGATAATGCCCTGGGCATTGCACATGACCTGGCAGTTGATGGAGGGGAATCCCTTGCGGTTTATGTAGCACCTTCCCTGCTCACTGGGTGGTGACTTGATGTGTATGTGCATGCAGTCTATTGCACCCAGTACCTCCAGGTAGTCTGCCACATGTTGGAAGAGATGCATATTGCTGGCCAACTCCTCCTGCATTCCAGGGAAGTATATGTGCTTATTGGCATAGGGTAACATGGCATCCAGGAACTGGTGGAGGACCCTGGATGCTGATGCCTGTGAGATCCCCATGATATCCCCAGTTGACCTTTGGAAGGTACCTGTGGCTAGTATTCTCAAGCTTACACATACCTTTGTGTCCACTGGGATGGGTTCCCCTCTGTTACTTCTGGCTCTGAGGCGTGGCCAGCACCGCTCAACAATTTGGTGTATGATGTCCCTGTAATGCTCTACTATCTTCAGATCATGTAGCCTCTGGTAGGTTACCCTGGGTCTGAACACTCTTCTCCTCCTCCAGTGCCTGAGATGGTTGTCAGCATCATCCTCCACACCATTGTCAGTCTCCAACACATGCTGGTAAATCAAAGCTATGGCGTCCCCTAACATGTACATATTAAAAGTTCCCCATCTGTATACACCAATGGTGCAGCATGTCTAGGAATACACAAGTGTGTGTGTGGGGCTTTCACACCTTATACTATTGTGAAATGGATGACGCTGGTGTAATTGGGTGTGTTTTTGCTATTCCAGCTGCAGGGTATCCTAATTATTGGTTTTAAAGAAAGTACTGCTATTGTGGGGCCCTTGGTGTTGACTTACGCTTGTCTTCCGTGATTCATCTATTGCCCTTTACTTCTATTTTCAACCCGATTCCCCTCTCATTGTCAGGCATGCATCCAGCTGCCGCCTTTCTTGTTTTGTGCTTTCACACCCCAGGATTGTGTTGGGAAATGTGTTATGTAGCTGATCTACTGCAAGTTTGCTTTGTTCTGCTGTGACAGGTCTCTTTTCTTTGCTGTATGGCACCTCCCCTTTCCTGTTCTGCAGGTAGCTACTAGCAGCCTTGTTAGCTGTTGTCTATGGCCCACTGTGAGTTTCTAGGTGTTAATTACTCATTTGTACTCCAATTATCATGCTGCAGCATTTCCTTATTGTCTTCCCGTATCCTTCCAGTTTCAGCTGTTGTGTGTGCCGTGCACAGCCATTTACCGGGTTTCGTGTGCATTTTCATCCACATTCACATGAACTTTCGGTTACCTTGTGTGCTCTCAGCTAAGCAAAGCTATGGCTACTTCCACACCCTTATCCTGCGGCTTTGCTTAGCAACATGCAACATGGATTAGAAATGATCCAATGTGCTTACAGCTATGGTGGCGCGCCCCTCTCTTGATGTCATGTTTACCTCCAGGCCACTCCTCGTTGTTGTACCACTACGCCGTGTGGTACATCCTTATGCTGGTGGGGCATTTGCAATTCATTATTACTTGACTCATTTGCATGGCATTGATTGCTAATTCCTAGTTACCGCACGGAACACTGTCACAGACCCTTAGCAACCCTTGTGCCATGGTTGTGGTGTAGCATGCATGCCATTGACTATTATGGGGATATCATGAATTGCGCTACAATACAGTTTTATGACATCTAAATATATTTTCTTTGTTATCCCGTTTGCACACCGATGCACTGCGGTTTTACTTTGCATTGGTGTGGCCATGATATTAAATGTTATTTTCTATATGTTGTGCATGTTGTTTTATGCCATTGGCTATATATTTAGCCATTGGCATATATTAACATTATAATACATAAGTTTGGTCCACTTTCATGGCTCCGATTTTATGTTTGACAAAATGTAAACCGTTTTTTTTGGTTTACATTTCTACATGCTTATGCTACGCCTGCACCACTTCATGAATCGCTATATACCTTCATTTGCATGCTACACTGCTGCGCATGGGGTAATTAGCATACATGCACCAGGAGCTGCGCAGCTCTGCCGTATGCTTGTAGTGCACGTGGAAACAGCTCTTATCTGAATTGCTTGGCGGCTATATTTGTCGCTAGATTGCCAACGCTACTCCGGCACATGGCGCAAGCTTCATGAATCTCGGGGATTAACTTTATTCAGTTCCACTACAATAGACTTTTCACATAATCCAGTGACTATAGAAACCCTTGTGGTGTAGTCCTTACTGAATGTACTTAGATAAACAGTTGCATCCTTATTATCAAAAAAACAAAAAAAAAACAAAAAATAAATAAATAAATAAATGTCTAAACAACTGCAAACAATAACTTTATCTTAGCTATGCCAACTGACAATCTTTTATGGCAGATAAAACTGTTCCTGCTGCTGCTGCATGGTATGCTTTGAGAAATTATGGTTGAGAAGCACTGGTCTTCCATCACCTACTATCCTCTTCCAGGTCACCACAGTTGTGACAAAATCTGATCTTTGTCATACCAAGTCATAAAACTGAACCTAAATCACTCTCAGTCAACTGTAACCCTATCAGTCACTAATGATTTATTGACTATTTCAATAACAGTCATTTATTTTATTTTATACATTTGTTAACTGGGTAAGCCCACTTGGACACTAGTGTCTGTTTTCACAGAAAATCGGGAAGCACTGTCTGATTAAATGACTTACTCAAGAGATACACAATAGGCAAATGAAGGTGGAATACAGCAAACATAGATTCATAGGTACATAGGATCATTGTTGTGTGCTAGGTTAACAATCACAAGGGCCTTTTTAAGCCTAGCCATGCATCCCAAATCTCTGACAAGGTCTGGTACCCTTGATGACTGTAATCAGGGGTTTGGGAGAAGAAACATTTTCAAGCAAGGGCATGGGAGATTAACCATTTGCATGTTGCTTGTGTCCATAAGAGACCTAGGTGGCAAACCAGGCATGAATTTCCTGTTCCCCATCCAATTGGCCAAGCTACACTACAGTTGGATTAAGAAGGACCTCTGCCTCACGTGGATGGGGAGCCTGTTCTAGAGAAGGGGCAGTCTCTGAGATACATACCTGTCTGTCCAGCAGGTCTTATGTATATCACAGGCAAGGTTTAAGTCTTTAGAAAGGGTAATTCTGGTGCTGTTTGATTAGCAGATATGCAGGAGGTCCATCAGAGTGGCATCTGACAATGCCAACAACCTGTAGCAGACAGAATGCAGGGATAGAGCTTTGACATGGTACTTATGCCCTGTATTCTTTTAGTGAGGATTGTACATTGTACCCTTGACTACAGGAAGCAGCTTGCTAACAGCCCAGAACATTAATGCTCTGTAATTACTGCAGAAACTTTATTCTGTCACATCATCATGGGTTTCTTAAATTCCAACTAGTCGAATACTTCATCTCTTGTCCTATAATGCATTATCAGTCATATGAAACTATGCATTATAGTCTTTTTAAAGAGTCCCTTCATTGAGTTTTTGGAAATATTACAAATGAAGTATATGCAGAAACTCAGTGGTGTATTGCACAAGACTGAAATATGATTTACAGGTTTTTCATCAAAAGGGAAGCAAAAATAGCTTTTATTTAAATTATGCTTAATTATTTCAAGTTGCACTTAAAGTGACCTTTGTATTGATACATTTTTGTAGTTCTCTGCTTGTGTTCATGGATTAGCCAAAAGGTTATTTGTTTGCATTATTTTTTATTAGCTTGTTCTGGGACCTCAGTCCTGTAGCTTCATTTGCAATTGTGTGAAGAATGTGTATTATTACAAGATTTTAGCACTATTTATACATTTTGCTATATTTCTGTTTTTAAAAGTAGAATTATCCCATTTTGTCATTTATTACAGGTTACTGGTAAATCTCTGCATAATCTGGTGCTTTAGTCTGTAGTAGGATTGCAGTAGTGTCAGTATTGTGAACTCAGCTCCTGGATCTGTGCTTCAGTACTTTCTATAGGTGTATATCCCTGCTTACAGTTGCATTCTGGTAGTCTAGTGCATTGGTCTGTGATAAAATTGTAGTAGGGGCAATATTGTGAATTATGCTCCAGGATCTGTGCTTCAGTGCGTTTTATAGGTGTATATACCTGCTTAAAGATGCATTCCAGTGCCTTTCTGTTTTTCCCCTGTTCTTTGAGTTTGTTCTACCCCCCACTCAGATATCAAGCTAAATGTTTCTGAAATTTTAACCAGAAGATTAGAGCTCCAGTTTGAATTTTCCCCCAACCATCCTACCTTTCTCTTGTGGTTTTAAAAAGTTGCATCTCTGGATTCTGCCCCTTATCTTAATCTTAGTTCCAAAGTCCCTCCCCTCTTTCTTTGCTGTTGTTGGTTGTGTAACCTACTTAATGACTTTCCCAACCTTTTTCCATATATCCATAATACTACGTGCCCAGACAGAACACCAGTTTTGAACTTGAGAAACCTCCTTTACTATAGGATCATAGGAAATTACAAGGCTATTGGCCCTAAGCCTCTTACAAGCCTAGCCAAGAATTTTGCACATGTTCTGACAAATCAGCACCCAGTGCCCCTGTCCAACAGGGACACGGGGTGAATCCCAGGGGTATATTTTCTGTTCCCCATCCAGTTATCAGGTTGCTCTTAAAAAGGGATAATGAAATACTCTGCTTGATGTGGACAGGGAGTCTATCCCACAGAAGGGGGAATTCTCTGAGACATAAATCTATCCCACCAACAAGTCCTATTGATGTAATTGCATCCAGCATATTAAACAGCACTATTATCAAATTTTAGCACAATCTAACTTAGTCTACTGCCAAACCCCAGAGACCACCCAATGAGACTCTGTAAAATCCATTCTGCAGCCTGCAGTAGCCGAGCCAAATAGAAATCTGGGCAACATGGATATGCAATTTCCAATTGTCTCCATAGTTAGGTTGATGCATATGGGCATCCTGAGACAATGTAGCAAATGCCTCATGTTCACAGACAACCACTTAATCCTTAAAGAGGCAAACACAGTGTGCAAGAGATGCACATACATAATTTCACTGGAGGCAAAAATCTTTCATACAAACAAGGTTGTCAAGAACAAACACACTACATTCACCACACAAATAGGCCAACCTATACTGAGGCACTAAAAAGCAATCTTCCCAAATGCACATACTCCTACATCCAGTGGAATCCCAAGAGCAAAGACCATAGGGAAAACCTACACATTATCCAGGGCCTTTACGATAGGGGACTCCATTGTTCAACACACAGATACTCAACTTACCTAGCTGAACAAGGAGAAAATAAAGATTAGTTGCTTATCTGTAGCAAGGATCCACCGAGTTACACATGCACTCAAGTCACTACACCACAGGTACCAGTGTGGAGTATGACTATATCATAGTCTATGTGGGTGTTAATGACATCTGACATACTTCCCTGGACTATAAGAAAAGAAGCATTGCTGATGTCTCTGGATATGTGTTTCAGAGAGGTATGTGCATTGCATTGAACAGCATTCTACCCCCAGCAAAGATGAAGTCACAGTATGAGTAAAAGACAATTGACTGCAATAGTGGCTTAGTTTCATTTGTCAACATGGAAGGACATGGGTAGCAAATCACATTGTTTTGCAAAGGGTGGTCTGCTCTTGTCTCCCCTAGGCTTTCAAATATTGGCCAAAACTTTATCCACACCCTTAGAGCCTGTTTTAGGTAATGCTAAACTGCCAGACCTATCAACATAGCAAATAAAACCCAAAGAAACATAAAAGTGTTACTACTCAATGTTAAGAGCCTAAACAAGAAACGCCACACCCTACAAATTCTCATCAATCTAAAGAATGTGACATTTGTGCTTTTTCTGAGACATGGTCTAAGTCCACAGAAAGTACGTTGGTGCCTTCCACAAATTTAGACCATCAGGTGCATAGATAGGTTCAAAAGGTGGAGGAGTCTCATTCTATATTAACAATAAGCATAACTCTACATTGGTTAAAAAGCATGATGCTCTGGAATTTATCCACATGCAAAGCACCATAGACAAAGTCCCATATATGCCCTATAGGTCACCCTCTATGTCCCCAGAGTCCCATAGCTTGTATCTGCACCTACTGGAGACACTCATCATTAAGCCTAATTCTCTATTCCTGGAAGACCTTACCACTCTATAGACTGGGAAACAAACACACTGCCTCACACTTGCAGGCACAAGTATTTCTGGACTTTATTAACACAAATACTCTTCACCAGGTAGTTCTCACACCCACCAAAAGTTCAAACATACCAGATCTGGAATTCACCAATATGGGACAGCACTGCACCCCAAGGATCACATCCTCCTTGTTGATGTTGGACCACAAAGCTGTCTCCTTTAAAGTAAAAATCATCTCTGTAACCCCAGTGAACCATGCATCAGTTATGAACTATTACAAAGCAATCTGCATCTTACTAATTGATAGTTTGTCAAAATTCACTGCCCATCCCACCCCTGCATGCACAGTAACCTGTGCAGAATCCGTCACAGAGACATTGCACAACCATGTAAGTGACTATATAGAGGCTGCTGTACCTACCATAAGTATTCTCAAAACAAAGTCTAAAAACAAACCACATTGGTGGAATCCTAACCTTAATAGGGTATGTAACAAATGGAAAAAATGATGGCTAAAATAAGGAAGACCAACTCCCACAGTAATAGTAGTTCTCAAATTAAACTAAACAGGAAACTAAGAGGAATATTTAAGTACAGCAAGGCCAATTGCATCTTCAGGATAGCCTCACATGCTAAAGACAACTATGAGGCCTTCTACAGCTATGCCTGTAACCTCAAAGGCAGCACACAGCAGTGTGCCAAACTGGTGGTTATATTTGCCACCTTCTCTGAGCAGAGTGACATAGTGAATTTGCTGGCTGAAGAATTCAGCTGAAACTTTACCCTCAGCTCTCCCCTTGCCTCCCCCCATGAAATACCTACTAGCATAACCCCAACCCAACTATTAACAGAAGGTCCTGACAGGCTAGCTAAGGCTAAAATAAAAACTGAATCAGAGCTGAAGATATCCCGGGATGTATCCTAAATAGCTTGATGCATGACATATCAGGACCACTTGAGTCACTTTTCAACTATAGCCTCAAAACAGATTTTGTACCATGAGAATGGATGTCTTCGATGGTTATCCCACATCACAAGGGTGGACCATCAACCATCCCCAGAAACTACAGACCTATTATTCTGACCAGTCTACTATGCAAAGCCATGGAACAAATTAACATGGACATGATAGATATAGGCACCTTCAGACACTGGACCTAATGCAGCTTGGCTCTGTCAAGGGAAGGTCATGCCTATTAAAGTCAGAAGATTTCTTTGAGAAGGTCACCAAGGCAAGGAAAATGATGCATACTGCCTATATGGACCTGGCTAAGGCATTTGATACAATACTCTACTCGGGTATAGCTGAAAACTCACCAAAAAGGACATAAATCCACACATAACTTGCTGTATTACCAGCTGGCTCACAGACAGGACCCAGGAAGTCAAAATTGGTGATACCACCTCTACTAAGATACTGATCACCATTGGGGTACCTCAGGGCTCCATGCTTGGACAGCTTCTATTTTGCATCTGCGTCTCAGAGGTAAAGGCTAATGTCACGGTCCTCTGGCTAACCAAGTTTGCAGATGACTGCAAATTGGGAACGATCGTAGATTCCCCCATGACACTAACATCTTACAAGAGGGTTTAACACATGCAAATGTCTAGCACCAAACCAAAGTCACTGACTAAAACTCAGTGCCAAGATATACATTATAGTGCCTTTTGGGAAAACTGGCACACATGATCCACAGAGGATCTTTACTAGTAGAATCCAGGATATAAAAACATTGTCCTATATAGATTGCCTTAAAGCCCTATTTCTATACTCTTATCTCCCATAGATTATGGAGAGGCAGTCTATGCCAGGAATTCAAGGCTTACTTTGATCCATCTTTGCTGGACCATTTGCACAGCTGCAATATGAACAGCAGCAGAACAACTAGAGGCAAGCATTTATCTTTTGGTTGTGATATAAATAAAACAGTTTATGCCAGGAATACAAGGCTTCGTTGGATCCAACTTTGATGGACCTTTTGCACATCCACAAAATGAACAGCAGCAGAACCACTAGATCCAAGGATTTAAATGTTGCTTGTAATATAAATAAAACATATTGGTGAGACATATATGTGTGTCAGAGGATCCCCATGTTCTGGAACAAGCTCCACATCCATGTGAAGCAGAGTCCATCCTTAATCCTATTTAAGTGTAACCTTAACAATGGCTGGGAAATGGGAAATGCATCCTGGGTCTGCCCTGCATGTATCTGATAGACAGATGGAGACAGTAATGCCCAGACTAGCATACCACCCCCACCCCGTACATAACCTGTAGAAATTTCCTAACTAACACACTCCCTCCTAATAACACCTATGATACATAGGGTCACAACTGGGTTGGACTGCATGGCTAGGGTTATAAAGGCCATGATGGTCATTAGCCTAGTATACACCTATGAACCTATGAATCTATGAATTAAAATAACTGACTTTAATATCGACTGGCTAACAGTGATAACTCTAAAAATGCCATAAACCTATGTGGCTTCAGTTAGCTCATCTATACCCAATCTGGCATAACTCCAGTAGAAACTCAGCTATAGACTGATTACTTATTGATATGCCAAATGAAAATATTGCTAGTGGTTCCTTCTCAGACACTCTGAGCAACCACCTGCCAACCTTTGACATCAGAGAACACACTAGCATAATAAAATAACACCAATGCAACCAAGACAGAAACATATCCAGTTTCAATAAAAACACTTTCATATCCAGACTAAAACTCTTGAACGGGAATTGCTAATATAGTCTCGCTTTAGCTGAAGCTGTGTCTTCATTTAACAATATCTTTTTAAACAACCTAAATGAAATCGCTCCAATCAGAACAAAAAGAGTCAAAATAAATTCTGCACCTTGACCAAACAATTTCTAAAATGCAACTACAACTTGGAAAACCTGTAAAAACAACTCAAACTGAGCAAAACCTCAGAGCTTTTAAATACATTAAGAACATACATCTCAACTGTCCAGATTTTTGGCTCATATTTTTGGTATGTCCTCATAAAATTTGTGGTTTTCTGGCAAATCGCTGGGATGATCTGAGGACTGAAGTCACTAAATAATGACATACATTTGAGTTTCAGGCTTCAAATCCATCGGAAAATGTATATTAAAACAAACCCTGTTACTCTAACCGCTTTCTAAGTGTATAAGACCAATATTTAAAATGTGTCCCTATTTTTGGGCCTTTGTACCCCCATTTTGTTGGGCTTTGTCCAGATTTCTTGCACTAAGAGGTTGAGAGGAATGCTGAAGAATATGACTAAACTCAAACAAGCCAAGAACACCTATTATGTACATCTCCACAACAAAAATCACAATACTCTCAAACTCTTCTGGTCCTCTATAAGCCATCTTCTGTATCCTGGACAGATCAGTCAACCAAACCCTACATTCAGATCAAAAACTGAGATCTTTTCTTCCCAATTCATAAATCACTTCATACACACCATTACTTCTATTCTGCTAAATTCAACCAACCTCCACCACCTCCTACTTCTACTAATAACAGTAATTCTTGCTTCTTCTTCGTTTACACTGCCTCTATCTCAACTATCAAAAAAAATTTCTAAAATTAAAACCTGTTGCACTTACCCCAGACAGCCTTCCAGCTGAATATATAAAAATAGCTGTGGATGCCATAGAATACCTAACTTACTCCTAATAAACCACTCAATAAAGGAAAACTACATAACCATCATATGGAAACGATCATACGTATACTGTCCCTACATAAAGGCAGAAGCAACAGAGATCTCACTAACCATTTTTTCTCCATTATCTAAATGACTTGAAACATGTATTCACTCCCAGCTTCTCAAATGCATCTTACATAACAACCTCTTCTCCTGTACTGAATATGGTGTCCACCCAAATTATAGCACCAATACTGCACTAAGTTTCATCACTATCATAGGCAAAAAAACAGATTCAAAGCAATCTAATCTCAGCGGTATTCCTAGTTTTCAAAAAACGTTGTCACTGTTTCACATACATACTAACACAAAGGAGATATATATACCTACCCCAAGATCACCATACCTTGTACCTTGGAAAAAAGGGAGTATTCCAGGAAATGTACACGTTGCACTAATCCGACGTGATTTCTGCATGCTAGCAAAATTAGCAGCAGTGCTTTTTGAATATGCAAGCTGCTTAGCAATGGTGGATATCCAAGCTGCTTAGCAATCCTGCTTGTTCATCAGAAGCAGTTCGTGGCCAGCACAAGTGTTAGAAGCCACAAAGAGGTGTGCAGAAGTTTGCGCACACAATATAAACAAAATGTGTCACCTGCAAGTAAACCTAGTGAGTGAGCACATGTGTAAAGGATAATACAAGGCAAGGGCAACCTTAATGAAAGAATTCAGATGCAGAGGAGGCTAAATGAGAAAACTGCACTTGGATATAGGGAGTAGTGCACAAACAAGAAACAGGGGAAGCTAAACAGGGAAACCTTACTCTATAGGGAATAGAGCAGAAACAAGAAGGAAAGGCTAAATATTGAAACTGTAGTCAGGTAATTAGGTTCATAGGTTCATAAGATGTTACTAGACTATTGACCATTAAATACCAGTATAGTTGGGAGAGACCTGGCAACATAGGGGTTGATACTCAACTGGGTTAGTTTGTCAATGATGCCCGAATGTGGGATGGTGTCATAGTCCTTGGCCAAGTCATTATATGCTGTGTGCATGGCTTTGCCCTCATCTATGGCTCTGTTAACATTCTCAATGAAGTCCTCCAGGCTTAGCAGGCATGACCTGCCCTTGACAATACTGAACTGGGATGGATCCAGGGTTTGGAGGTCACCTATATCCTTATTTATGAGGTCCATGATGATTTGTTCCATTGTCTTGCAGATGATTTTGGTTAAACGTATGTGTCTATCGTTACCTGAGTCTGTTGCCAAGCTGCCCTTGTGGAGGGGGATAACAGTCGCTGTTTTCCATTCACTGGGGTTAAAGCCAGTACTCAAGCTGTGGCTGAATAGAGCTCCTAATGGAGTAGCTAGCTGTAGCTAGCTCTTGTTTTAGAACATTAAAAATGTAGCCCGGAATGCCATCTGGTCCCATGCAAACTTAGCCTTGGAGACAGCATGGATGACTTGCTGTCTGGAGATGCAGGGAGGAGGAGATGATGAAGATATGGTTTGTGGTATGCTTGGGGAGGATAGAGGGGTGAAATTTTTACCAAACCTGTCTGCTAGCAGGTTTGGAATTTTCACGGGTTCAGTGTGTGTGATACCATCCACAATTAGTTCAGCACACATCTGATCCTCCCTTTTAGGTTGCAGAAGTAACTGAAGAAAGCCTTATGGCTATGGTTGCTACATTTTTCTCATCATTGCTCTCTGAAGATTTTATGAGTTGTCTTATTTGCTTATTTAGTCTAAGGGTGGGGGGGTGCTCTTCCAGTTCTGAGATGTCATTTTTGTATTTTTAAACAACAGCTTCTTTTACTTACTGTATAATGTATTAATGCTAAATGTCCACCAAGATGGTTTGTTTTTTTTTTTTTTTGAGGATCTTGCTTTAATCCTATCCAGTATGGCTGTGTCTATACATTTGTGTAGATGTTTATACAGGGCATCAGTGTATACCTTAGTATATCTGTCAATGCCGTCTGTGAAAACTGGGGCTTGGAAGTCAATTATTCCTTCCCTTAGGAGGGTATAGTTAGCTTTGGTGAAGTTTTTTAGCCTGACTTCTCCTTTGGGGAGTTCTGGTGCTATTGCTACTTCAAAACTGACTGATTCATGGTTAGATTTAACCAGTTCAGGCCCTACACTTGAGGTGTTGCATCAGTCACTCATATTGGTGAGGATCAGGTCTAGAATATTGGATCCCTTTCGGGTTGTGCACTATTTGTTCCAGGGCATTTGAGTTAACAAAGTCCAGGAACTTTTGTGCCAGTGAGTTTGGGCTCATATAACTATCCCCATAAATGGACATATATTTGAAGTCACCCGTGGCTATCAAGTTAGTTTGTACCTTAATTGTCCCAAGTAGGTCTAAATAAGCTGTATGGGCATCATGGTTCATGGAAGGGGACCTGTAACTGACGATGACCTGAAGAGGGTCTTACCCACAGTATCTTGGACTTGGAGTAGCTCCATAGAATTTTGTTGCCTAACCAGTCTAGAGGTGTAATTATCTTTAATGAAGGTAGATAAGTCACCTCCTTTGGTTCTCACATCTCCAGTTTGTGGTATAAAATTGTGGAAGGCATTGTAGCCTTGCAAGGCCGGGGTACTTTCTGTGGCCTTAAGCCAGGTTTCTGTGACCATACAAATGTCAACATCTTCCAGGTAGAGGAGTGCTTGCAGAGAGTGCAGTTTCTGATTTAAACTCCTAGCATTTAACAACATGATCCTTAGTTTCTTTGTGTTTTATATTTTCACTTCTGGAATTTTGTTGTTGTGACCTTGCCTAAAAAAGGCATTAGGGGGATGCAAGTGCCTTAGCCAGCAACCAAAAGCCTAGAGGTTCCAGGTGAAGACCATCTCTGGCAAAGCAGCATGGTTTATCCACCACATTGTTTCCAGGCTGACAGCAACTGGATCCCCTTAGAATGACACCAGAAACTAAACTAATTATTGAAGTCAATCATTTTCTGTTTATATTGTGGTATCATCTAAGGGGGAGGCCACGGCGGTGCAGGGGGGTGGCCACGGTGGTGCAGCGGTTAACATTGCCACCTCACAGCAAGAGGTTCTCCGGTTCAATTCTCGGCTGGGGTGCCTTCTGTTCAGAGTCTGCATGTCCTCCTTGTGGTCGCGTGGGTTTCCGCCGGGTGCTCTGGTTTCCTCCCAGATCCCAATCCTAAAGTGGATTGGACACTCTAAATTGGCCCTAGGCGTGAGTGTGTGCATGTGTGTGCCTTCTGTGAAAGGTTGGGCACCGGGCTGGCAACTCGACACCATAAAACTCCACTGCTAATCATGAGCGGACAGGTGATCCGCTGTGTTGACCCCTGACCGGGAAAAGCCGAAAGAAGAAGAAGGAGAAGAAGATTGTGGTATCATCTCAGGTAAGGGTAAAATGGTGCTCAAAGCTAGGGACATACCAGCCTGGGACACATATTCATAGAGCTCAATCCATTCTCTCTTCATACAGTCCAGAGACGTTCGTCTCAAGTCATTCACACCAACATGAACTATGATGGAGTCATAACGGTACTACAAAACAAGTAAATCCACAAAGCAAGTAAACAGGTGTATGCAAAGAAGCTAGGCAGAAGCAAAAATCACAAAATCACAGCTTGTACTTGTGAGTGCTTTCGTCCACTTTATTAGCATGAACTTTTTCAGGCGTCTGCCTAGCTCCTTTGCATACATCTCATAATGGTACTTGTTGTTAACAGACTGGAGTACGTGTGATCTAGTGAATCCTTACATCAGACAGGCAGCTGACTGTAACCTTCTCCTTGTTCAATGTGATGAGTGGGACATCTGTATGTCTCACTATAGAGTCTTCTCTAACTAAAACATTTGGAACATTATTTATTTATTTATTTTCAGTTTGATGACCGGGGAGGTCCATTGGGCTCAGGGAGCCCATTTTCAGTGGAGGCCCAGGGAGAAAAGCTCCACATTAAGTAGTTTAGATACAGATACAAAATTAGTAAAGAAGAACAATTTATAATTACATTTCATGTTCGAGAGCAGGCATAATTTTTTAAGTACAAGGTACCTTTAGATACAGATGAAATATTAGTAAAGAACAATTTGCAATTACATTTCATGTTAGAGAGCAGGTGTCATTTCTTAGGTACATGGTACAAATTAGATATTTACAATATGTACAATTATGTTTGGTTAGCTAGTAATCATAGCTAGTGAAGGTAGTAATCATAGCTAGTGAGGGGTTTAGAGGTGGAGAGAGAATTATAGGACTAGGAGGGGAGAATGCAGTTGCATTTCCTGTTAGAGGAAAGGTAGGAATGTAGCTGAGATTTAAAGTTTTCAAAGTTTGCACAAGTCCTTAGAGAGGAAGGAAGAGAATTCCATTTTTTTGCTAAGGAAAAGGATAACAGGAGTTGACCAGTGGGGCGATTGGGTTTTTGAACAAAGATTAGGTTTTGGTGAGTAGATCTGAAGGATGTTGGATAGTGCAGGGCACTTAGAGGGTTGAAAAATTAATTTGTGGGCTGTGGTAATCTGACGATAGTCTAGGTGGTTGGATAGTTCAAGCCAGTGTAACAAATTAAGGGTAATACAGTAATGTGAGGAGTATTTGGCTTTGGTAGCAAATTTTTAAATCTTATTAAAACAGACTTCCAATTTTGAGGTAAGTGTGGCAGATAAGTTTGTTAATAGAGGAGTACCATACATTAGTGAGGGAAGTGGATAGGTAGTGGCAAGAGTTTGTCTGGTGGAAGGAGAGAGAAAGTGGATGTTCCTGTATAGCATGCCAAGTTTTATATGGGTTTTCTTAATGTTTTGCTGGATGTGAGTGTCGAATTTTTGGTGTTCATCAATAGTGACCCCAAGTAGTTTGGGGAAGGGAACATCCTCTATAGTGGGGTTGTTTTGGCTAATGATTTGGAATGAGTTTTTATCAAGAGAGGAAGCTTTTGAGGGAGAAAATAATAGTATTTTGGATTTACTGGCATTTAGTGAGAGGTGGTTCCAAAGCATCCAATTTTCAGTGGTGGAGAAAGCAGTTTGAGTCAGTGTTTGAAGATCTGGGAGGTTGGTGGTGCTGCAGACTAATGTGGAATTGTCTGCATATTGTACAATTTGGTATTGGGTATGGCTTTATGGAAATCATTAATAAAGATGTTAAACATGATTGGACCAAGTATAGATCCCTGGGGAATCCCTGTTGGGTTAGGAAGGAAGGTTGAGGTACCTGTCTCCTATTTTACAGCTTGAAATCTATTGGACAGGTAGCTAGAGAACCAGGATAAGGTATTCTGGAAGAGATTAAGGTTGGAGAGATGGTTTAAGAGATGGGTGTGTGAGATGGTATCAAATGCCTTAGACAGATCTAGAAGAACACTAGAAACTATTTTTTCAGAGTCCCGGGCAAGATTTATTGTATCTAAGAAGGAGAGAAGTGCAGTGGTTGTACTATGGCCTGGACAGAAGCTGTGTTGGGTTGGAGGGATTAGTTGGTTATTGGCTAAGAATGGCATAAGCTGAATGTGGATGCATTTTTCTAGTAGTTTAGAAATTGGGGAGAGGATGGCTATGGGGCACAAGTTGGAGATGTTATTGTTTTTGCCTCCTTTATGGAGAGGTAGAATAAAGGCAGTACACCATAATTTGGGAACATAAGATTCTAGCATGGATCTATTTATCAGGATGCTAAAGGGAAGAGCAATACCATCTGCAGCTATTTTTAGGAAGGAGGATGGGATATTGTCAGGCGCATTGGAGCAAGGTTTTAATTTAGAGAGTCATTTTTATATAGGAGGTTGAGATGGGTTTAAGCTCGAATATAGGAGGAGGATTGGGGCAGAAGGTGCTGTAGGTGGTGGTGAAGAAAGGGTAGACTGAGAGGAAGGGTTACTTTTTAGGGAAGGCTTTGGTCAGTTCTGCTATGGAGTTGGTGAAGAAGGAGTTGAATAGAGAGGCTATTTCAGGGTCAGATTTGCTGGTGTCAGGGCAGGGGTTGCTTTTGGTACCTGGGTTGAGAAGAGAATTAATGGAATTACAGAACTGTTTTGGGCTTTTTGATTGGTTAGATTGGAGTTTAATATAGTAGGACTTTTTGTCTCTGATGATTTGTTTTTTAGCAAGGTTGCGGAGTTGTTTATATTTAAGAAAAGTTTCAGGCTGCTTGTTTTGATGGAATGTTTTCCAGGATTTGTCTCTTTGTAGCATATGTTTTTTGGTATCTTTGGTTAGCCAAGGAGCAGATTTGGTTTTTATTCTTTTTGTTCTTGGTGGAGTTGAAAAATTCTATGGCATTATCTAGTGGAAGAGTTTTTAGGGGGTTACAATTTGTTTCAGGGAGTCAGAGAAGGTAGTTGGGTTGAAGTTTGTGAGGTTACGTGTGTGGATGATTTGGTGTATTTGAAGAGAGGAGTGGATAGCTCGGCAGATAAAAGCTGGCAAGTGGTTTCCTATAGGTTTGGGTGTGATGCCAGAGTTTAAGATTTTATTGGGATAGAATGCTAGGATCCAGTCTAGTGTGGTACCTGGGGGGTTTGTTTTATTGGGCCTGGTAATGGAGTTAGTAAATTGTGTTTAGTTAAATAGATTGATGGATATGGTGGATTTAGTGTTATTGACTTTATTCCAATCGATGTTTACTTCTCCAAGTATATAGGTCTCTTGCTTAATATTGGTTGAGGTCCAGAGGAGAATGTTCTCCAGAGTAGTGGTGTTGTTACCAGGGGGGATATAGAGGGCAATGATACAAATGCTTTTGTGGTTATTTACTTTTAGTAGGCCTATTATTAGTTCTGCATTATTAAATGGAGGGATAAGATTGGGGTATGGAGTGATGGATAGTAGGTTAGTGTAGATTAAAGCTACCCCACCCCCTTTTCTGTTTGAGCGGTCATGTCTGAGGGATTGGAATCCAGGAGGGAGGATTTCAGAGTCACGAATATGAGGTTTTAGCCAAGTTTCTGAAATGGCTACAATGTCAGGTCGGTTGTAGTCTAACCAGGCATAAAATTGGGTTACTTTATTTCTTAAACTTTGGACATTGATGGTGAAGAATTTCAGGTATTTATGGTTAACATTATTGTTTGAGGTGGGGAGATTAGCAGTACAGGCAGTGTTTGGTCCAGGATTTGGATGTATGTCTCCAGCTAAGCAGAGGTAGTTGAGAAAGGGTAGTAGTATTTTTGATTTGGTGTTTAATAGTTGTGGGAAGTAAGGTATTAGTTTAGGTTTGTAGTACTTAGTTGAGAGGTGAAAAAGTTTTATTTTGAAGTAGCAGAATGGGTTGGGTTGAACTAGTGATGCGGATATGTTGTGGAAGTATGTTTTTGAGTGATAAGAAAGGAGGATAGGATAGGAAGGGTAGGTGGATTAGGTTGTAGGAGTAGGACGTAGCGTGATATAAAGGGAGTAAGACTAAAATGCAGATAGATGGGGTAAGAATGGTTTGAGGTAGGAGTCCAGGCATGGTGGATATGTGTTAAGATGTAGTAGTGGTAGATGAAATAGGTACTTAATGGGTGAGGAGGAGTGACTGTGATAGGCAGGTGGAGGAAAAGGGGGAAGGGGTTGTAGAGGGAGGTGATTGGTTGATAGAGAGAGAGAAGGGTTTGGGGCTCAAATAAAGGTAGTAGTCATAGCTCTCAATCTTCCATCTCCAAAATGAGGAACACTAGCCCTCATAATGTGGAACAAATGGGCAAAATGTGGAAAACATACTAATGGCTTACAACAACTTCAACTAGGAAGGCCATAGGATGGTTAAAATATGCTGGTTTTACTTATAAGAAGATATTTTAATGAATTAATATGATTCATTTCTATTTACCATGGATTTTCACTTAAAAAAACTCTAAACCTGAATGTTTGACAGAGTCTTTCAATGTGGAACTTCGAGGAACTTTGAGGAACATGAACTTTTTAAGACCCCCAAATGAAGTACGTTCCTCGTAATGAGGTACACTTGAGAGGTATGGTGGTAGTAGTAGTGGGGGTGGGTAGGAATTGGTGGCAGGTTAGGGGAGCGGAGTGAGCCCGTAGGGCGAATGGAACAGGAAGATCTAAAGAGAAGGTGGCTGGCTGAAACCAATCAGCCAGCTGAAGTAGAAATTTGAGGTTGTGGATAAGTACAGGGACAGCAGGTGAAAACTAGGCTGAGGGGGGTAAGGTGGTGAAATAAAGCTCAAGTCAAGTCAAAGCAGGCCAGTGGGGTAAGTATGAAAGGGAGTGGGGGATAGCTTGGGAGAGAAAGAAATTTGATCTAAGAGATCATATTTAGTAAATGGGTCAGCAGTGCCACCTAGTGGTAAAAATAAATAAAAGATAGCATAGGGGGTAAGGGAGTTAAGGACCACTGTAGGCTGCTTGGCAAGCGTGGGGGAAAACACAGGCACCACGGTGGTGAACACTAGTAAAAGATTGCAGTACATACACTTTATATTATATCCTGATTAGGCTATAGTTTAGAAGCTTCTTAGAAGGTTATAGTAGTGTCACGTAATGGATGTCCTTTATAGGTTCATAGGTTCATAGGTTCATATGAACCTATGAATCTATGAACCTATGGATGTCCTTTAGGGGTGATTTCCTGGACCATAGTGGGAAGGGTTGAATACACGTGCAGCTGTAGGGAGAAGAGCAGAACAATACAGGAGTTAGTTGAGCAGAGAGGTGAAAATACACACAGAGGCCATTAATACAGTGAGAACAGGGAGTGTTCACAGGGTACAGAACTAGTAAAAAACAAAAGAAGAACCACGTCCAAATCACAAGGCAGAAGTTTTAATCCAAATACATCCAAATTCACTTGCTAAGCGCTTTCACCATTACAAATGGCTTCATCAGAGTAAGTGAAAATCATCCATACCATACATTAAATACCCAAGCAATTACTCAAACATCCAATAAAAAATAATTAGACAATTAAATGGTTGTTACACAAATGTAAACACTAAATGTGTCCACGCACAGTAAAGAATAATGATACCCAAACTTGCTGTTAAAACTAATATGTAAAACATCTTGTCTACAGTATATAAACTTACTTCTCTCAATTAAACAAAACTCACATGAAAGATAATAATAATAAATACAAAAAAAATTAAAAATATTAAATATTGATGTTGTTTGTGGCAAATTGAATAAAGCATATGGGGGTGTAAAAATACATTGTAATCACCTATTTATGCTAAATTATATTAGCCCTATCCTTTAAAACAGGTTTTAGAGAAATGTATTCATTCAAACCTGGTGGGGTTCTTGCGTCCAGGATTATTTACCATTTATATTCCAATAATTCTACCCTCAACCCTTCATCACCACCTCTTTCAAAACATGTCACTCTATCAATCACAAAGAAAATAAATCTATTAAAATCAACACAGTGTGTACTGTGCGTATATAATGCATTATGTGTGTCCTTATTTTTTATAGCCCTCTGATGTTCTGCAATCCTGTCTTTTAACCTATGGACAGTTTTGCCCATGTAGAAGGCATTGCAACTAACAATGTGTGATGAAAAAGTATGTTTAAACAATGAGAACTTGTTGCCATGGTGTAAAATCTTCACCAAATCTAACTTTAGTGTTTACAATTACAGTGCCTTTGATATTAAAGAATCTCATCATGATATTTTGTTAAAAGGTTTTCATTTGTACCTAGCTTTAGAACAAATATGGTGGATGTACTCACTAGTGTCAAAATGTTTGCTAGGCAGCTAAACCTGGCCTTTTACTTTAAGGACAACCATAGTGTTGTTGGTGATCAAAATAATGATGGGGTGTTTAAAAAGCAAGAGTGTATTTATACCCCCATGTAACAAGGATGTGTTTAATTTTGAAAAACTATGTGCTATGAGAATTAAGAACATGATTAACACCAAATGGGGGGCAAACTGTGTTTCGAATTTGTCTCCACAGGAAACAGATCCTTTGTTTGAGTTAGCCAAGAATAAAGATTTGAGAATTTTGAAACCCAATAAGGGTGGTGGTGTGGTGATTATGTCCAGATATGATTATATAGCCAAGATGCAGGAAATATTGGATGACCACACAACCTACCAAAGGGTATCCATCAACGAATTGCATATAGCATATCGTAAAATTGATCTGTTTTTACTTGATGCCCTATTTCAGGGGGCACTGACTGAAACAGAATTCAATTTTTTAAATGTGGAACACCCAGTCACACTGGTCATTTTTGGTATCCGCAAAATACATAAATGCATTAGAGATCCTTCTTTTAGAGCTATAGTCTCTTCTCGGGGTTCCAAGACTGAACCCTTGGCTGCTTTTGTGGATGAAGGGATTCAGAAGGTTGTGGCTGGGGTTCCACATATTTTGAAAGATTCTTGGCATTGTCTTCACAGACTTGATAGGATATCTGATGATGGTACTGAATGGTCTTTTCTAACCATAGATATCATTAACCTATTCACAGTAATCCCACAAGATGTAGGGGTTGAATATTTCACCCAGAGTTTGGTTAAAAGTGGTAAACTAAATGCTGCCAAAATAAATATGATGACATCAAGTATGGAAATGGTGTTAAAGAGCAACTTTGTGACATTTGAAGGTGAGAAGTTTCAACAAATTTCAGGTGTGGCAATGAGGGCAAAATGTGCCCCTGGATTTGCCAACCTGGTTCTTCTGCATTGGGAGAAAAATTATGTATTTGGTTCACCATACAATGACAAGATTGCTCTTTATAACATATTCCTAGACGATATATTAATACTTTGGAAGGGCAATGAGGATGATGCTATGTCCTTTGTTGAATACCTAAATAGTACTACTACTTTTTTTAGATTTCCCAGCAAGTGGAATGATAATGAAATAGAGTTTTTGGACATCAAATTGACCAAATCAGGAAATATTCCACATAGCAACATTTTCAGGAAGAAGTCTCATAGTAATTCCTTGTTATATTATAATAGCTGTCACTCTCCTCATCAAAAAAGAGGAATAGTGAAGAGCCACATGGTAAGACTTTCCAGACTGGTGAGTGATGATGACACTTGTATTAAGGAAGTGTATACTCTTATTGGTTTCTTTCTGGATAGGGGATATCCACTAAAGATGTTGTTAAAAATCAGAAACGAGGTTTTGGAGAAAAGGAGGAGTATATATCAACCTATCTTAAGGGGTAACAACACAGACATGGTCCAGGAGAACAATATCCTTGAAGGCAAGGCATTCATTTTTAAATACAATACCCAAACAAGTGGTGTTGGTGAAGTAGTGAATAAAACATGGGGCACAGTATTTAATGAAACTATGAGGAAAGATTTAGGAAATTTCCCCAAAATAATATATTCTAGGGGAAAGAATATTAAAGAAATCTTGGAGGGAAACAGAATTACTTATAAGTGTTCCAGGATGTATAAGTGTGAAACCTGTAAATTTTGCAGGTTCATTAATGAAGGACCATATGTAATGGTGTCCAATTACATTAAGACCATAGGGTGCCCTGGTAGGTGTAGTTGTAACATACAGAAGTTGGTATATATTGCCACCTGTGTTAGTTGCAATGCATTCTACGTGGGCAAAACTGTCCGTAGGTTAAAAGACAGGATTGCAGAACATCAGAGGGCTATAAAAAATAAGGGCACACATAATGCATTTTATACGCACAGTACACACTGTGTTGATTTTAAGAAATTTATTTTCTTTGTGACTGATAGAGTGACATGTTTTGAAAGAGGTGGTGATGAAGGGTTGAGGGTAGAATTATTGGAATATAAATGGTAAATAATCCTGGATGCAAGAACCCCACCAGGTTTGAATGAATACATTTCTCTAAAACCTGTTTTAAAGGATAGGGCTAATATAATTTAGCATAAATAGGTGATTACAATGTATTTTTACACCCCCTTATGCTTTATTCGATTTGCCACAAACAACATCAATATTTAATATTTTTTATTATTTTTTTGTATTTATTATTATTATCTTTCATGTGAGTTTTGTTTAATTGAGAGAAGTAAGTTTATATACTGTAGACAAGATGTTTTACATATTAGTTTTAACAGCAAGTTTGGGTATCATTATTCTTTACTGTGCGTGGACACATTTAGTGTTTACATTTGTGTAACAACCATTTAATTGTCTAATTATTTTTTATTGGATGTTTGAGTAATTGCTTGGGCATTTAATGTATGGTATGGATGATTTTCACTTACTCTGATGAAGCCATTTGTAATGGTGAAAGCACTTAGCAAGTGAATGTTAATGTATTTGGATTAAAACTTCTGCCTTGTGCTTTGGACGTGGTTCTTCTTTTGTTTTTTACTAGAACAGGGAGTGTACTGAAAGAGGGGAAAGAGGCAGTAGAGAAGTTAAAAGTAACACCGTTTGTAGAGCAGTGTATCAGGTCTTATGATTCTAACTGGGAGTACAGTTAACAGTGCATAAAACATTCTTAGCAGGTATTGGATAATACATAAAAAAACAGGCAGCTAATTCAGCAAATAACACAGTTGCCAGTACAGCAAAATACCATAGTTACCAGTATAGATATCAGAGTTTAAAAACATTCGAAGCAGATGATATAAATAATGGCAAATACAGACAGTTATATCAACAGTTAACACTGGTACCACAGGTACATATTGCGGAGAAAAATGGCCTTAGCAGTTATAACAATGAGAACTAATTGCAGGCTATATGTACCTAAGTAACTTAGCAGTAGAAAATATGGTCTACTTGCAGGCTGTATGCACCAAAGTAACTTAGCAGATTGTGAGCGTGTCACTTCTAGTTGCTCCTGTTAAACAAACAACTTGTGGTAGATACAGTAAACTATCAAGGAATAGTTGTGCATTGCCTTAAGGGCTTACTTGGTGAGACACAGGTGCTAGTGTTTTTATCTGTATTGGGTGCTTTGTGTGTTGTGTTAGGTGTAGCCTGATTGTGTTTTGCAGGTCTTTGGTGTTTAGGTAGGTTTCTGGAGAGCACTTCTGCATATGAAGGTTTATGTGTTGGGTGCATATTACGAATAGGAGTCATGGTGTGTGAGCTGATAACCTGTTTAGTGTTGCTGTTCTGGGTGCGAGAGAGCAGTGATTCCAGATACCCACTGCACAGAGGGGTAGGCATGTCTCACGGGCTCCACATGCCTTCCCTCCACTGGCTAAAGCATCACTACCCAGCATGTCTGACGCAGAACCTGATAGCACCCACTCTGCCATCCCTGCACTACCCGGCCCCTCAGGTAGTTCTCCCTGGGAGGATAGGCCTGTGTCTCGCTCCAGGAGCAGAGGAAGAGGTGGTGAGTTTATCACCCTTGATGAACTGCCAGGGATGGTGCATAGGATTGTATACTGCACTGTGAGTGCACACCTGTGCCAGATGGAGCACATGCTCTCCATTTCCATGCAGGGCTCCTGTAGGAGGCACAGACTTCTGGCACTGTAACCTAGGCTGAGCTACTGTTCTGGCACCAACAAGGCTATGCTGTCTTGTTACTCTCCTTGTTTTGCATCCTGCCGGACTGATCTTGTGTCCATCTGTAGCACTCTACAATGTACATGCTGTATATGTTGTGATAAGTTAAATGTGGCCTGAAAACTCTTCTCCATCTCGGCCTAGGCCTATTGATAGCAGCAGCAACAACATTACCTGCAGCCTGTAGCACATACAGACTGAGTTAAGCAGGAGCAGCTCCTAACGTTCTGTCTGTGTAGACATTCTGTGACTGTACTCCACTACTTTTAAATCCACAGGAAAAACCAGCATGGAGTGTAAATGGTTGGTTTATAATTTCTTGAATAGCTCCATAAGACTGGCTGAGATTAGCATGCAGTTTAGCTACTTATGCTCTAATCAGCATCTTTGAAACAGCCCAGACAGATGCAATCCATTAATAATCTACTCCATTATATAAATGCAAATGTGTAGCTAGCCAAACTGAGGGTGAGGATACTTGCAACATGGTCAGCAAAGAAAAATATTTCCCAAGCTATCTTTACAGATGAGTATTGAATGCAGCAGTTATGTTGTAATTTTTTTTACCTGCATATGCCAGAATATATTAATGAATAATGTGAAGCAAAGCCTTTTACACTGTTATCTGTATGCATTAATTAGAAGAAAACAGATGGCATGGCCATGTTTGTCAAGCCATTTCAGAAGTATAAATGATTAACAATACATGAAAATAGTAAGCTGTGTGATACATATGTACAAATGTTTCAGGGACAGGTCCTTTGAATGCATGTTTAGCATTTCAAATATGTTTAAATAGCAAAATGGTTCATGTGCCTGTTCTTTGGTGGGTGGGGGGATCAAAGAGAAGTTACTGTTATGTCACAAACTAGAATGGACTATTTTTTTGGTGGAACAGATGAGTTACTACTTTGGCACATACAAGGATATGTTGCTCCTGCTGCTCTCCTTGGTTTACATCCTGCCTGTTGTTAGTATTTCATATCCGTAGAAAGTTTTATGTTTTTCCAGTGGGTACTACTGACTGGCTACCTTTACTGTTTTATTCAGTAATAGTTACTTTGTAGTTATGTGACAATTATGTATATTATCATTCTGTTGCCTTTTAGGACCGAAAATGTCATTGAGATGGTGACCCTCCTTCAGTGAGGCAGAGAATACAATCATTGTGGATGCACTCCATCAACATGGCACTTTGCTCCTCGGAAGGGGTCATCTCAATAAGCCAAAGAGGCTGATGCTATGGCAGCATATTGTTGCAAAAATAAGTGCTATGGATGGCCATGGCCATACCTATGAGCAGGTGTGCTACATGGCCACTGATATTCTAACATCTGCACAGAGACAACCAGCTGCTATTCCTCAAGACCAAAAGATACCCTGGGGTAGGCCTGCTGAAGAAACACCTCTCACACCCAGTGAGGAATTCCTGGTAAATCTTCAACAACAGGACAACTCACAGCAGAGTGTGCCACAATACGTGATTGATGTGGGTGCCCCTCCTTCTCAGTCCCAGGAAGAGAGTCCAGGTAGGCTTTCTTATATGACCAGTTGAATACTGTTGTATAGTAAAACCATCAAAATAAAAGTTACTTCTGTGTCATATGTCTTTTTTTGGTGGGGGGAATGAAGATTGGTACAGTGGTAAGCCGAATTTGGAGTTGTTAGTCATTTTCTTGTTGAATTAACACATCATGCAGATTGAGACGATTACATGTAGTACCCCCTGCCTTACTGTTACATGTGATGATGTTGGCCTCACATCTTGCTTAACTTATTTCAGGACCATCACAAATCCAGCAACGTATGGGTCTTGCAGATGGTAAGCCAAATCAAGTTATTTCAGTACTGCAGATCAGTTTCTAGAAATATAATGTGTCATTTTAGACCTGTTGTGTGTATTGCTGTACTGTCTGTAATAGTGGCAGCTCTGTTAGTTGTTTAGCATATACTGCATTGTAGTAGTGCAGGTATTAATGTATGCATGTGTTTTCCCCCTTTTATCACAGGGATAATGACAGTGGGAATATGGGCCCTGTGCCACCTAATGTCAGTGTCTCATCAAACACTGACTGGGATGATGGTGAAACTGAGGCACAGTCAGGGGATGCAGAGGTTGAATCTGACACAGAGACTGAAATCTAGCCACCTCCTTCTTTTTCCCTGGACACAGCCAGTAGGCCTACACCTGCCAAGTCCACTGAAGCCACAGATATAGGACAGGTGGAAGATGATGACATTGAGTGGTGTGGCTACTGTGGCTGAAATGCCTGTTGAGTCTGGCCATAACCAAAGTGTTGGTGAGGTGCCACTAGGAGGTTTGATAGGAGTGCTTAGAGGGGGCCTGTGGTCCTGCATCTACTTGGTCCAGGTGTCTGTTCCCATGTCTTACAACATATCTTTAGGGCTGTCATGGAGGCACAGGCATGTTCAGCAAGGTGCTCCAGACAAATGCTCAAGGTTGTGGATGTGGCACAATCTAAGAGGTGTGACTGCCTTTGCTGTGTCACTGATTCCCCTGGATTGGATGAACGACATGTTGGAATAAAGAGTGTCTGTGATGGACCGAGAAATGTCTGTCATGGAACAGAAAGTGTCTGTGATAGAACATCTGGTGGGAGGGGAAATGTTGTCCTTATGGGCTTAACTCTGCCACAACATCTGCTGATAGACAATGTGGCCATTCCTGATCATGCTCTGATAGTGGCAATACTTCCACTGGTCCATCGGTCAGTATGCTGCCAACACCCAGATAAGGCAGGCCATGGGGTCCTGGTCCTGAGCATTCCCATGAATGGAGCACATCCAGCAGACATCTGTCATGCTTAGGTAGTAGCACTCCATCTGACCTTGGGCATGGAGGTGCTAGTGCAACTCTTGGCAGAGGCAGTTCTATTGGTGAGGTGAGACAACAATGAACTGCCTCCTCTACCATGCACGGCTCACACCTGTCCAATATACCAAGATGTAGAGCTTGGACTCAGCTTGACTGTGTTCATGCAGACTCTCATGCACCACTTTCATGTGGAGGACCCCTACAGACACACACACTAGCACCCTGTGCAAGTGATGATAACTATGCCATATCCCTGTTTTCTCTCTTTTGGATTCAGGTATACAAAAGCTTTGTGTCTGATGCACAGGGTGCATAGCTGCATTAGTGCCTAGTATATCTGCATCTGTGTTCTTGAAATTATTAATTGTAACTATCAGTTATATTTGTCTTGCCAAATGATACAGTGGATAGCATCATCATGACAATACATTCTAGAGTAGTCTCTTGTAAGTTTTGTGACGTCAGGAATTGCAATGTGTGTGATTACTTTATAAAATTTCTCTTTAATGTTTTCCAGTACGTACTTATGGTGCACATCATAAGACATGCCATCACATTCATATGTCAGGATTGTATGACAGGACTGTAGTCAAACTCATCAGAACAGTAATACAGTATAATGCTGCCTTTTTGCATGAGCCTCACCAGACACATGCATCAGCTGGACAGACCACAGAATTTTCACATCAAAGTAACACACAGCCTAGTAACCATGACATGATGTATGTGGGTAGATTAAAAGACATGCCACTGTCATCTGTCTAGTATCACATTAAATTGTAACTGTTATTCTAAGCCTATTATTTTTAGTTTAAGCACTTGGGCTTCAGACTAGTTGTCTAACATTAAGAAGGTTTGTAGTCTGCACTCTTGTGGGAGTAGAAGATAGGGTCAGCCCTTCTGAGCTGAGAATTGCTGGTTTAATCCTTATTGTGGCTGTTGTTCTAAGTCTCTTTGTTATGGTTTAAGCACTTTGCCTTCAAACCAGTTATTTTACATTAGGAAAGTTGGTGTTGCATATTCTTATGGCAGGAGAAGATAGCCTACACCCTTCTAAGCTGGGAATTGTTGGTTGAAGGCTTATTGCGACTGTTACTTTGAAATTGTCTTAGTTTTGGTTTAAGCACTTGGGTCCCAGACCACTTATTTCACACTACGAAAGTTTTGTTGTCTACACTCTTGTTGGAGTATTCTACTGAATTGCTACTTTATTTAAATTGTTTGTTCTTCTGTTTTGATTGCAATTTTCTGCACTTTATATTTCTAGTGCTTCTGCATTTTATAGTATAGGCTCGATTCAGGCTTGCTGAATCTAGACTGTTTGGTATCATTAGAGCACTAAAACCAGAAGTCTTAAATTAAGAACACCCCCCTGCACCCTTGTGGCAGAAGTGTGCCGCCAAGAACCCATCTGAGTTGGGGATTGCTGGAAGAAGGCTCACACCTTTCCTTTGTTTACTTTTTTAAAATAGTTTAACTTCACTTGTATTCCAATGTATTTTGGAGGGTTGCACTCAGTTTACTGTAGGTGCTCAGAGCTTGCACTGCTGCCTTGCAAGTAACTTACCTGTGCATTGTGAAAGATTGACACATTTTTGTAACCCTAGCCCTCCATAGAATAGACACATTTTTTTATTCTTACACAAATACCTGGTCCATCTAGGCCACTCCCCACTAGTTACTAAGGTATATACATTCCATAATGAATGGACAGTTTCCCACAATTTCTCCACATGGCCTGATTTACATGGGTATCTTAAAGCAACAGAGCAATTGCCTCATGTATGCTGAGAACCAGTTATTTCTAAAACAAATACAACATGTGAGAGCTGTATCTATGCTATGAATCTGGTATTAATTTTCTCACATAACAAAAAACCACATATCAAACATGTTGTCTGCACACACAATTCACCTCTTGAACATGACAAACTCATAACACATAAAACCACATGCGCGGAGTTACTCGCTAGAAACTTCTAAGGATCAGAGGCCTCCCAAGTGCAAACCTACTGCAGACACTGCAGACCCAACAGAATCCAAAACACATAATAGTACACACCAGTATCTCAGCCAATAAGCCCCTCAGGCAAAACACTTCAAAATCAAATGTCTTGCTCATAAGTGACTCTGTATTGAGACACACATATGTCCCCCTCACCAGGCTGGACAAGGAGAAGGTCACAGTCAGCTGCCTGTCAGGTGCCAGGGTCCATCAGATATGCACACTCAAGTCTCTCAACAACAAGTACCATTATGACTCTGTCATAGTCCATGTTGCAGTGAATGACTGGAGACATACCTCAATGTACTATATGAAGGAGCTTGCCTCCCCCATAGTGGCTTTTTAGGTAATGTCATAACAACTAAAGTCTCAATGTAAAATAATCCACTAGAGACAAACTGAAGGTTATGCTGCTTACTGCAAGGAGTGTAAATCAGAAACTGCACATACCGGAAGAACTGCTTACCTTGGAAGATGCCCATATCTGTGCAATAATACAGACATGGTTCAAAGCCACAGAGGGCCCCCTGGACATGCAAGCGTACAATGCCTTCCACACATTCAGACATCAAAATGAGCATGAAAGAACCAAAGGCGGAGGTGTATACATCTTGATTAAAGATAAATACACCACAAACCTAGTCAAAGAGTATGACTTCCTACTAACTGTATGTAAATCTCCCTTCTATATCATTGCTACAGATCTTCCACCATGAAGCACAAGTACCACTCTGCCTACTCGGACAAACTGAGTCACTCGATAGACAGCCAAACACCTTAGTCATGTGTGATTTCAACTATCCTACCATCGATTTGGAGTTATATATGTGCACAACTCACTCACCCTAAGGTTCCTGGACTTTGTTAATACACATGCTGTGTAACAGATAGTCTGGACCCACACAAGAGGCTTGAATGTCCTAGACATAGTACTTACCAACATAAAGGTTCTTTGCACTAACCCCTATGTGTTGACCCCTAGTCAGATTAGATCACAATTCAGTCTCGTTCACATTCATAATCATACCCAGCACCCCCTCAAGAGCAAAACAGATGAAACATTTATCCAAAGTAAACTATAGCTTCCTAACTGATGCCATAAATAGTAGCAAGCCTTCTCCTGCCACTGTCAACAATGACTGCAATACATAGATGCACACAAATGGCATGTATAAACACCTACAGAAATGTATAGAGTTGGCTGAACATGAATGGATCAAAACAAGGTTCACACAAAAAACAAGTCACCCTGGTGGGCATCAAGCATACCTAAGTTATACAACAAGTGAAAGAAAATAATGACTAAGAACAAGGGGGAACTAACTCAGCAGAGGAAGGACACCCTCCACAACTTAAACAAGGAAATTAGCTATCTTGTAAAGTCTTCTAAAGTCACATACAAACCTAAACCAGCATCCCTAGCTAAAGATAATCAGGTATTCTTTAGCTACATCAGAAATCTAAAAAATTATGGGCTAGCTTTGTACCAAACTAGTAGTGGACAGTACCACTCATACTGACCCTAAGGACATTGCCAACCTGCTACCAGACAGTTTGAGGCAAACTTCACACTGTTTCCTGACCAGGCATACATCAGACCATACTTGTCACCAGTCCTCTACCTAGGATCTACACAGAGCAATTCCTAACTGCACTATCCATGGGCAGAACAACAGCCTCTAAAGGACTGGATAACATCACGGGGTCCCTACTAAATGGTCTGAAACAGGATCTAGTGGAACCAGTTGGCAGTTTCTTCAACCACATGGTAAGTACTGACTTTGTCCCAGCAGAGTGAAACACAGCAACAGAAATTCCCTTGAACAAAAGTGGTCTGTCAACTGACCCTGGGAACTATAGACCCCTAAGCCTTACCATTCATATCTCCCAGGCCATGGAGAGAATAATCATGGACCTTATCAACAAAGACATAGGTGATCTTCAAACTCTTGTCCGGAGACAATTTGGCTTCATTGAGGGTAGATCAGGCTTATTAAAACTGGTGGATAACTTTGAGAATGTCACCAAAGCCCTGGATGAGGGCAAAACAGTACATATAGCCTGTCTTGACTTTGATGCATTCCATTGCTCAGGCATCATTGATAAACTCACACAGGTGGGAATTAGGGGGTATGAATGGAGAGAGGGGTCTGAATGGAGAGGTGAGGTCCAAATGGAGAGAGGGGTCTGAATGGAGAGATGATAAGTCAGCAAGCAAAAGAGAGTAGTATTGCTGAAATTGAATTCATCATCAAATCTTGGTAAGTACCTTCACAAGGTGGACCCTGTTTTTCACAAAATCTCACCAAGATGATACTGATATATAGACTGTCTTTTATATAGCATGCATCATTGAAGAAGAAGGTCAGAAATTAAAAAGTTAGCTGTGTGCACAAGACCCAAGATAAAAAAGTGCTCAATCCCGGTAAGCACACTGGTGCCAGGAGTAGAAAAAAATGACACTGTAGAATCCTCAAAATACAGAAATATTCCTACAATGGGAACAGGCCAGACCCCCCCCCCATTGTAAAAGGAAGTAGCAGTCCACAAAAATCACAAAAATTGATAGGGCAAAGAAGAGCCATAAAGACGATATAGTGGATTATTGAAGATAAGAAAGAAATTATGTATTGTTACTATTATGCAGAAAGCCCAGAATTTCCAGATACAAGATGTATAAAAATATTAAGAGAGAAATTAGAGGAAAGAAAAATACTTCCACAAGAAAATTGTCAGACGCCTCAAATAAAAATGTGTATTCATTAATACAGCAGATTTTGAAAAACACTATACAGATCAAGAAACTTTGATCTGTTTGCAAAATGAAGCATTTGTGGAAGTGCAAAAATATAAACAATAAAACCTAAAGATTTTTGAAAAGTATAAAGAAGAAATATGGACATGGTAAAGAAAGGGAGATTTGATATGGTCCAATATTTATACAAAGTCGAAATCCAAATTAATCAATACAAAAAAGACAGCCCTAAAGATATTCAAAGAGAAATACAGGCAAAGGAATGCAGATATGGAAAATTTCACTATAAAAATCATATCATAAAGAGGGAATGTAGAAAAGAAGATTAGTAAAGTAGAAGTAAAAAATAGAAGTTGAAGTTATGGAATGCTGTGAAATGAAGGATTTGTTGTACAAGGTCTAACACAGGTTTCATCACAGCATGATGGAACAAGTCCCCAGAGTAAGGAGAAACAGGAAGATCAAGAGACATCTGAAAAGGAAATATGGACATGTGAAAGAAAAAGAGATTTAATATGGTGTAATATTAAATTATTAAAGGAGAAAGCAAAACTAATAAATACAAAGACATTTGAAGAGAAATACAGGCAAAGTATTCCAGACATGGAAAACTTTACAATAGAAAAAATAAGAAGACAAAAAGGAAAAGAAGAAAAGAATATTAGTAATGCAGAAGTTAAAGAAATAGAAACTGAAGTTATAGAGTACCTGACAAGTGAAGGACTCAGCGTAGAAAATCTATCTCAGAAAGCACCACAGCATGATAGAGCAATAGACATCCAAATTAAGGAGAAACCAGTGGAATTAGAAGCAACTGGTCAGTTGCCATTTGAAGATATTTTGGAGACTTTCACAGGAAACCATTATAAACATTTGCTTGAAGTTGGACAGCAAGGGAAGGAACAGCAAACCGTGGCACCTCTGACACAGTCAATGATGAGGAGTGATAGGCTAGTGAGTTCCCATATGACAGAAAAAATAACACAGGATGAAACTGAAGAGATTTGCCACAGGAAGATGCTATAGAACTTTCTATAGAATTCCATAGGAAAATAGAGAACAAAAAATGTGTCCTCAGTTTAGAAGAAAATGAGCTAAGAGAAGAGTTACTTAATTTAATAGGGATGGATAGAGATATTTAGATCAATGAAAGATGTAGACTGCAGAAGGTCAATAAAACCCAAAAAGTCAGAAGTTTAATAAAAGAAATTAACACAATAATTAGGACTGTCCATAGAGATCCATGCAATATATCTGAAGGATATATTACTGTGCAGCTAAATTAATAACAGATAAAGTCTTACCACAAGAACACAGGATAGTAAGGGACATGAAGGGGAGAAATTGAATACCATCACAAAAGTACTGAACAGAGAAAACTATAAAGAAATTAGAACAAGAAGTGTCGCTGTTAGAAGAGTATAGAAGAGGAAACAGATCAACAAAAATACTCAGAAAGATAGATGTGATAAATGCAATGTGCAGTAGTATAACGGATTAGGATTTATCATGCACTATCAAAAATAATAAACTAAAAGTATCAGCACAGGCAGAAAAACTTGTAAGATATGCATAAAATATAAAGAAAAAGTACAAACAAAGCAATTTATTGATAACCCAAAAAAAAAAAGTTTTGTAGAGAATTGGAAAATAAGGTAAAATGAATTGAAACACCACCAAAAAAAGAAGAAATAGATTTTGTAGAAGTATTTATGAAGATCCTGCTGAACATAACAAAGATGCTAAATGGTTAGAAGAAGTAAAAGAAAGAATAAGAAGTTCAAAGGCACAGGATATGAAATAGGATGAGGTAATAGCTAGAGAGATTGAAACAAAGCTAAGAAAAGCCTCTAATTGGAAAACCCCAAGCCCAGATGCAGTACCTAACTTCTGGTTAAAAGTATTAACATCTTTGCATGAGAATTTAGCCATGAGTAAGAACTACTTATATGTACACCCTGAACAGACACCAACCTGGCAAACAACAGGAAAAGCAATGCTCCTACTTAAGAGTTAACCTGCAAGATACCCTAAAACCTATAGACCAATAACTTGCTTTTCGAAGATGTATAAACTATATACTGGAATTGATGCCAACAGAGTTCATAATCATTTAGAAGAAAATCCAATTATGGCAATAGAATAAAAGGGCAATAAAAAGTCATATGGAACAAAAGGATCATTTGTTGTTAAATAAAGTCATAATGGAGAACTGTAAAAAGGGGGAGAATCTAAGTATGCCATGGTTTGACTACAAAAAAGTATTTGACAGTATCTTACATTTATGGATAAAAGAGTGCTTAAAATGTATAAGATACACCCTGCACTGATAAACTACATCACAGTGACCATGAAACAGTGGCAAACCACTTTGCAAATAAGCAATGATAAAGAACAAATTATTATTCCAGGGATAAAAATCAAAAGAGGTATATTCCAGGGTGACTCTCTGTCACCGTTGCTCTTTTGCCTTACCCTTAATTCATTAAGCTGTCTCCTTAACAAACAAGAAGATGGTTCATGCTCACCAAATGATTTATAAAATCAGTGCATATCAAGACTATATATTCCACATTCCAAAAGAGGTATGTGCCTCCTTGAAATTGATTACATGTATAGATCTGCAATTGTGGGACTGCATACATATCTGCTAACCTCACAAGACCCAAACAAAGTGAAAGTTTTGAAACATGAGGTAAATAAATCTAAGATGACTTCTCTTCTTAGTCTAGCAGAAGCATATCGGTGTTAAGTGGGAATGGAATTCAAACCTGAAATAGATAAAAATCAGGTAGCAACTGAATGCGCCAAAAAACAAAACAAAAACTATAAGTTGAAGGATCAAATGAGAAGGCAAGAAATGTGGAAAATACATAAATATAGTTGCAAATATAGAAAACTCTTGGAAGAACCTCATGTTGATCAGGATCAAATGCAGGAATGGTTAAGGAGAGGTGAATTCAAACCAAAAGATGAAAGGTTAATATTGGTGGTCCAAGATAGTAGGCTACATACACATTGGTTTACAAAGTCCATTGAACATGTGGGAGAAACAGACAAGTGTAGGCTTTGTAAAACAGAACTGGGAACAGTTGCACACATTGTAGCTGGCTGTGATATACTAATGGCAGAAGGGTTGTATACTGAAAGGTATAATAATGTGGCAAGACTGTTGCACTGGGGATTGTGCAAACATAATAATATTGAAGTAGGTGAAAAACACTTTAAAGCATCATATAAAATGAAGTTTACATCACATGGGATCACCCATTACCAACAGTTGAAAAGATAGATGTGAGGAAACCAGATATAGTGGTCTGTGAAAAGAAGACAAAAGTAGCATTGGTCATGAAAATTGCTACACCCAGTGACTACAGTGTCTTGCATACAGAGAGATACAAATTCATAAAATATCAGGATTTGCAGGCAGAAATAAGAACAATGTGGAAGAAAGATACCCAGACAGTCCCAATAGTAGTAGGAGCAATGATTTTTATGAAAAAAAAATCTACAATCGTATTTAGATATATTACCAGTACATGTAACTCCATATGAATTGCAGTATTCATTACAGGGCACATTGAAGGAGCTGCAAAAAGCACTTCTGGCTGACATCAAAGGTTGAAACAATACTAATTTCATGAACTTTAATCACACTTTGACTTAGGAATGTGGTCCATTCACATCATGGTATTAGAAACCCAAAGTATTTGGAGAAATTAAAAGTGGAAATTGACACATATGTCAGTAGATGGGTAGCCAACTGAATCACCAACCGAACACATACAGTTAAATTTGGGGATTCCACCTCTAGCAGCAGACTAGTTACCACAGTGTACAACAAGGATTTGTGCTGTGCCCCTACAGTTTGGAATGTATTTCTCAGATTTCCAGGGGACAATAGATGGCTGGTGGCTTACCATGTTCACCAATGACTGCAAACTGGTGCAATCACTGAGTCATCCCAGTGATGTTGACATACTACAAAAAAGCTTTATACAGACAAAAGATTGGTGCCAAAGCCACAGACTCAAAATAAATGCTAAATAATGCATTATCATCCCTTACAGCCAAGGGGAAATCCCTGCATATTACAATATTAACAGTACTCCCCTTAGCTGAAACTATGCAGTGAGAGGTTTGGGAACACAGGTTGATAGCACCCTTAACTTTGATTACCATATGTCCACAGTGGTAAGGAAGGCCTTCTAGGTTGCACATTTCATAAGTAAGGGGATCACATCCAGTGCTAAGGATGTTATAACTCTTCTGTACTCATCCCTTGTGTATGTACCTCAACAGACACCTGCAGCAGCTGGAGAGACCTCAGAGGTTTCTCACCAAGACTGCTCAGGGCCTGCAACACATGATCTGCATGGACAGACTGAAGACCTTGTCACTGTACTCTGTATCTTATAAGCTGCTGAGAGGCAATTTGTGCCTGGCCTATAGAGTAGTCTCAGACCCTAGCATAATAGAAATGCTACACATCCGCATGTCACATGGGACAAGGTTCACTCACTCCAGGGATCTTAACCTAGCCTATGACATTAACAAGACATGCTGGAGTGACAGATATGTCTCCCAGAGATTGCCACTCCTCTGGAAAACAATCCCAATACACAAAAAACAGAGCTCCTCAATTAACCTAGTTAAGGGTAACTTAGCCAACTGGATGGGAGAACATAAATTTACCCCAGGTGTGTCACTCATGTCACTCTTGGATAAGGGCAGTTAGTGATGATCATAACTTGCACTGCAGATATAGACCATACAAATTGGTCTATAAGGGAACAATGGTATAGCATGGCTAGACTTATAAAGGACATAGGGCCAATAGCCTAGTAATCTCCTGTGAACCTAAGTTGATGTTTGCCTGGGTTCCAGGCCAGTGTCTAATCTAGTCCTGGTGGAATGGATATATATGCAATAATCTGATATAGCTGATTACATCAGCATTGTCTATTGAGCAGGTGGTAGTACATCAGCATTGCCTGTTGAGCATATGGTGATAAATGTGTCCCACATGCTGGTGTAAAAGGATCTCTGTAATGTCAATTAACAACTCACACACAGTTGACTGTAGTGAGAACAGAAACCCTAACTACCTAAGTAGACAGACTACAGAATATAATAGTATATGCAAGTGCATGGCACAAGTCTGACTTTTGCATGTCTGTAGGTCAACTTATAGTGGATGACATCAGCAGGCCATGTGGGAGACAAGCGGTTGGAAGGGCTGCATAACATGGGTTTGTAGACTTGTGCAAGCATGAAAAGAATAGCAAGCTACTCCATTGTAGAAATAACTGTAGGATAGCACATCTACTCTGCTGAGTAGAGACACACACCCAGTTGACTGCAGTGAGAACAGAATCCCTATCTGCCTCAGTACACAGGCTATAGAACACAGTAATCTACACCAGTACCACAGCACAAGTCTGACTTTTACATGTCTGCAGGTCAGCTTATACCGGATGACATCAGCAGTACATGTTGGAGAGAAGAAGGTGAGAGGCCTGCCTAACATTGTTATGTAGGCCAATGCAGGTATCAAAATAATGGTAAGCCAAGCCTTTGAAGAGGTAACTGGAGATAGCATGTCTACTCTGCTAAGTAGAGACTCACACACATAGACGCTCTCACACACACACACACACACACACACACACACACACACACACACACACACACACACACACACACAGTTAACTGCAGTGAGAACAGAACCCCTACCTATCTAAGGTACACAGACTATAGAACGCAGTAGTCTACGCAAGTGCCACAGCACAAGTCTGACTTTTACATGTCTACAGGTCCACTTATAGTGGATGACATCAGCAGTGCATGTTGGAGAGAAGAAGGTGGGAGGCTGGCCTGAAATGGATGTCTAGGCAGGTGCAAGTATCAAAATACTGTCAGTTTATGGGATTGGTGTGGTATCTTCGGAATACACAGTTGCTCTTCTGGCTGGATGCACACACACACACACACACACACACACACACACACACACACACACACACACACGCACACACGCACACACACACACACATACACAGTTGACTGCAGAGAGAACAGAACTCCTACCTATATAAATACACAGACTACAGAATGCAGTACTTTATACAAACGTCACATCAGAAGTCTGACATTTACATGCCTGTAAACTAACTTATGGTAGATGACATCAGCAGGCCATGTGTAGGACAGCAGGTTGGGAGGCCTGCGTAAAGACATAGATTCATATGTTCATATGTGGCCAGTAGCCTAACTGTAGAGTGTGTCCTAGGTGTATAGAAGCCTAGTTGTGTAAAAACAGAAGTACCCTTATTGAGCATAGTTGGATGTTTGAGTTTAGCAGATTAAGGATGTCAGCAGCACTGACTGAGGGAACACACAACATTAGATATTACACTTTGTAGTGTGGTTAATATATATATGTGTGAAAAATCCTGAGCCTTCAGGGTTGTATTACTGGGTCTATATTATAACATCGAAGTCTAAAAACATTGAATATTATAATATCGACCCCATTTAATCGAAACACCATTAATCCGAACAGTCAGAATAGCGAATTGTTTTCCCAGGGAAAAAATTTGCTGTTCCAACAAACATACAGATAACTCAAGCACACCAAAATAAATAATCCACACACATACACTTCACAATACCCTACACTAAACCACACATACACCACTAGCTACCCACTTACCTTAACCCAACCCTAACCCTAAGGTCCTTAACTATCGCACACTCACCTTACCCGCTCTCTAACCCTAACTCACCTACCCCACCCTAACTCTCATGTCCACACAATCACACATTTTTACCTGACCCACGTCCTAACCCTAACTCACTTAACCCGCCCCTAACTCTAAAGTCTGTCACTACCGTACACTCACCTCACCCGCACCCTAACCCTAAAGTCCCTAACTACTGCACACTCACCTTAACCCAGTCCATTCACTCACTTACCTTAACCCGGTCCGTAACCATTGCATCACACTTACCTGAACCCAATCCATAACCTCCGTTCGCTCACTTCCCTAAACCCGGTCCGTAACCATCGCACCACACTGCTGTAAATAGTGATGCCACTGACCACCAAAATCTTACCCTAGGTACAATTTCGATATTCTGAGGCTTTGCTATTCTCAGCTTTTGCACTAAAGGGTTCTATATTATAACATTCGAAGTTTTTGAACTTCGATGTTATAATATAGACCTGTATTACTTGGGGGGAACAACACATGTATTTACTATTACTATATGATGTATACTGAAAATGTGCCCTGAATTTGCAATGTTTCCACATGTAGTTTTATGTCATACAAAGGAAATGGACAATAAACACCAGTAGGAAAGCATCATATATAAGTTGCATAGCACAGTGAGCAGTGGATTTGCACGATGATTCACAAAGTGTACACTCATGCGAATTATGCTTGTTTGTGGGTTTGTAAGCAGTGCTCAAATGTGAGATGCATTGTTAACATCAGTAAAAATAATAATACTATGTGGCATATACTGTACTCAAACCCAGAACCATGTGCATGGCAGTCCTACACTTACACCTATTGCCACAAGAATATTGAGAAAGCAATTGTGTATGTTGCACTTTATTGTTGTATACTGCAATGTCACAGCAGTAAAACAAAGATTGCACACTCTGTACTAGAAGCCAGTACCATGTATACTCCAAGCTGGGTTTTTGCAGTGGCCAAGGGCATTAATTGAATGTATCTGGTTACTATTTTGGCCATCTGCTTCATAGGTGGTCCACTGCGCTTCACACAAACCCGATAAACACAGCCATTAGCTGCTTACGCTATTTGTGCTATGCGGTGCGTCATGCGAAAAGTACAAAGAAAAAGCAGAGGAATAAGAATGAAAAGCTTAGTAATGAACACATATGTGTAAACTAAGTGTCTGCTGTCATGGTAAGGCGCTTTCTAGACAAATCCAGCACTATTTACTTCATTACTGCACCGTCATGATATGCAAGGATATGCCATAATATTATTACAGAAAAAATTCCAGGTTCATGACTTACCTTGCAAATGCAGCAGTTGAGACTATTTTATTTTAGGCCTAGAATTTATTAGTGCCTACTCTCATGGGATGAAAGTATGTAGGAAAAAACAGAATGTAGGCTAGATGGATGCTTTATAGCTTGTTGAATAGTTCCACTGTACTAAAATCACCTGCTTATGCTGTAATTAGCAGCTATGGAAAATGAACTCTGTTATTGCCCACTGGTGCACGATGTGCACCTGCATGCCGTTGCATGCACCAACACTGAAATAAGGTGAACACAAGGGAATTTATTACTTTTGTCCATGCCTATTATATCACGCAAACATGCATTTTACAAAGGAGAGGGACGATTGCAGACATTTAAGTAGAACCCAGGGCATTCTATACTCTCGCCCTAGACATAGACATGCTGCCAAAGGAAAAGTTGTGTGACATGTATCGAGAAACCTGACATTCATTCCTCCAATTCCCATGGTTGCAATAAGTGCTGCATTCTGCAAACAAAGACGAAAATTAAAAAGTACATTTTAATGTAATGCAGATAGATAAGATACATTTTAACAAACACTAAAGAAGATGACACAGCACCTGTAAATTATGCACTGCTTGTATGCATTTTTACACTTCACAAACCTAAATGTACACCTCTGTAAGTGTAACATGACATCCCCCCCCAATGTCATCATTCAGTGTTGTCATGCATTCAACACGAACACTGTGGAAGTGCATACATGAAGTGAACATCCCTACATGGTTATAAGTTTTGGGATTCAGCAATTCTAATACATTTAAGCCTCATTTGCATCTTCACCATGTTATCAGCCTGAATCTACACAGTTGATAACTGTGTAAACAGGAAAACTGAGGGGGTGCCTAATGTTGCACAGTCAAGGGAGGGTATTACTCAGGTGTATCTATGTACACACAGGAATTCACATTTACGATTCTATATTTCATGTGGTTACACTTCTATCATAGGTTCATACATTAGTACTAGGCTAACTGCCCTTGAGAGCCATTTTAAGCCTAGCCAATTATCCCTTGTGAGAGTCAAACCCTGTACCTTGTGTTTGTAAGGCAAACACCTTAACCATTAGGGCACCCTCCTAACCCTTATCTGTTTACATTAGTTACTCTTACATTGTTCATTTGGGGGTGGGGGTGCAAAGCGTCATTTATGTCACATCACTTAATATGGACTTCTTGCTATTGTTAACATAATTTTCTAGCATCCAACATGTCTGAGAATGTCATAATGTGTGTAGGGTTACATGTTAGGGTCTGTTCTGTACAAATGTATGGAAAATTACTTCCTCTAGTATCCGTGTAGACCTCTGTATTTGGTAAACTTTCACATACATGGCCAACATGAGAATGGAGTCTACACAGTTACTTTAAAGCTTGTAGAATTACGCCACCATATTCATTTCCTTCATTTGCATACAAGTCAGCTACTTATAGTACAATTTGCATGCCACAAAAGTTTCCATGTTTGAGCATGACTGCATGCTGCTACGTTGAGTTTACTGAATCTAAATCTTTTCGCAGCTGTGTGTGCATCACTTTGCAAAATGCACATGGTCAGACTTATTGTGTAGGCTTTATTGAATCCCCTCTAATATTTTCATTAAATTATAAACTCTATACCAGTGGCACAAATGCCCAGCTTTAAACTGTAATCTGTATAATTGGAACATGCACATGTACAATATATGCACATTTCAAGGATTACACGCAGCAATCTGTAGTATAGTGTGTATCTGTTAGGAGGTATACTTAAATAGAAAACCTAAAATAAAAGAGTTGTATAGTTGTATTAATGCATTGTATGTCACATATGATGGTGCTAATTGTATCGCATTTTTTCCTCTCACTCCAACCCTTATTTCTCTTTTTTACTTTCTTTAGTTTTATTTTATTTGTATTATTTTTATTTTCTTTTTTATTTTTATGTGTCATCAAAATGTGTTAATGTCATCCATGTGTACCACATTACTTAATGCTACACAGCACAGGGCGGTAGGCCAGCCCCAGTGATCAGCCTGCCCCTGCTCTACTGGCTCCAGCACCGATGTCCAGCATGTCTAGGAGCCAACCTGACAGCACTGCCTCTGCTGCCTGTACACTACCTGTTCCCTCAGGTAGTCCAGTGGTACCCTCTGGGAGCACTGGCAGAGGTGGTGATTTTATTACTTGCAGACTGTTGCCAGGGATGGTGCATAGGGTCATGCACTGCACCATTGGTGCACGCCTATGCCTGATTGACAGGCTGCTCTCCCTCATGTGCTGGAGGAGGAGGAGATGTCAAGCACTCCAGCCACCAGCAGAGTAAGGTGACAGTGATCAAAGTCCTATGGAGTGAGGACTCGATTCTCACTGTCTCCAAGCTTAATGGGTATGGGCCTGGATTGTCCTGTTCCTCACCCCAATCATGGTATCCCCCATGCTTTTGTGTCCATTAGCATCCCTCTCTTTTGTCTTGTTTGTCTTGTCTGTCTGCAATTGCTTCCTCACTTACCCAACTTTCCTGACCCAAACATACCTATGTCACTTCCCCAACATTCCTTTCTCTCTGAAATAAAAAATAAATTGACACCTATCCCACCAAAATAAAAAAAAAAAAAACATTCCATACATAATTCTTCATTTCACACACATATTCTTAGCACATTTGATTTGGTCCATCTGGCTATACAGCATGATTGCATTGCAGTCACCCCTCTTTGTGGAGATGACAGTCGAAATTCAGTTAATATTCTGCACATATTTACAGTTTACACTGTTAAAGAAATGTACAGTTATGGTTCTTTCCTACCTCCCTCTTGCACATTCCTGTACTGCTTTCCCCTTATCCTTCACCCCTACTTGCTCCCCATTTCACACTTTCCAATCTACCCCATTTTCACCACTTTAATCTGAGCAAAAAATACAGTCACACACAACACACATAAGTAGCAGAAAATGCAATGGAAGCCTTCACTTTTTGGGCTCTATGTTTGCACACAGTTTCACATCACACACCAATGCACAGTGAAGGTTAGAGGTGGCAAAATACTGTGGTTACCTCAGTGCAATGTCACTTAAACCCGCTGCCAACACACAGCAACACATGTACTACAAAGAATGCATGTCATTGCACTATCAATGTTTATTTAAAAGTATTTGAAAGTATTAGATACACCTGGATTTGAACTCATCATCATCTGGAATGAAAAAGAAATGTGTCAATGCATTTTCACCTGCTGCCACAGAGTTAGTTAAGCAGCAGATATGTTTCATCAACTCAATACTAGCTTTTAGATTTTAGCAATGCAGCTCACGTTTGTGTACTGCTCAGATATGTGCAAACATGAATATTATTGGAAATGTGCATCTCATATGCACAAACACTTTGGCAACCATCGCACAAAATGCAAACACTTTAATGAACTTAAAATAAGCGCTTTCGTCTTGTATGCAAGACTTCATCAGATAAAACAAATAATTCAACTCATTGCTTTTATACTAATCCATTATACAACTGCAATTAAAATTTAAAGACACAGGAGTCCTAAATAAATTGCCATGTTCTGGTGCACATATATAAACTTGTTAAAAATATTTTAAAATATTTAAAAATAACATACATATGCAATATGTTAAATATATTGTAAAAACTGTATATTGAAACAGTTAAAGTGCATATATAATGTTTAATATTTTATACTTCAAATGCTTTAGCTATAAGCACTGGCTTTATTGTTATATATTCTTTCAAACCAGGGAAAACATTAGATCTAAGCCTCAGTTGCCATTTCAGTTTCCTGTTGAGTAGTGTGTTCTTAGTATCTGCCCCCTTAGGGTTATACTTGACAACATCTATGATTCCAAATTTAAAACCATTGCACGGATGGGAAATACATTCAAGATAATGCTTATACAATGCACTATTCTCTTTTTTATTTTTAATATCATTAAAATGTTCATACATTCTTTCTTTCAAGGCTCTTTCCATCTTGCCTATGTAAAATGCAGGGCATTTTACACAGGTGGCCAAGTAGGCAATCATTTTAGTATTGCAATGGCCCTTACAAAACCATACTATATTATTCATACTATTCAATAATCGTATGCCGTCTTCCTTAATAATGTGAGGGCATTGTTTGCAATTACCACAAGAACTAGTTGCCTTTCTTATATAATTCCTTGGTGACTCAGTCTGTTCAAATATTCTTTTAAAATTCCTTCCTGTTTTAAATGAAAATATAGGTTCTTTCCCTACTACTTCGTACAGTTCATTATTAGTTTTTAACATACTCCAATTAGTTTGTATAATGTTTGTAACTGTGTCAGAAAAACTGTTAAATTCTATAACACACTCCCTTTGGAATTTATGATCATCCTTCCTTTTCACTGTTGTATCAAGGGGGACACCTAAAAGGGGCTTATACATGGCACCCCACCCTTTGTATACTTCATTTAATATACAATATACCAAATCACTGGGGCACCCCCTCTCTTCAAAAATTTTACTAAGGACATCAAATTCCCCCTTTAAATTGGCCTTGTCAGAGGTCATACTAGCAATACGTACTGCCTGACCTTTGACAAGGCTTTTTTTCTGAAATGTGGGGTGATTACTAGTGTAGTGTAAATAACTATTACACCATGTACTTTTTCTAAATATTTTAGATTTGAACCCCTCATAGGTCTGGTAAATAGTGGTGTCTAGGTAATTGATACTGACTCTGTCATATGTATATGTAAATTTGAAAAATGGGGTGCATCCATTTATATATTGCATAAATAATTCCACAGTGTCTTGACTCTCATCCCACAATATAAATATATCGTCCAGAAATCTCAAATAAAGACATATATTGTTGTGAAAAAAAGAGTTGTTAAACACAAACCTGTGCTCCCATTCCAACATCACCAAAGTGCATAGATGGAGCACAAGCTGTTCCCATCACTACCCCACTAGTTTGTTGATAATGTTCACCCTGGAAACATATAACATTGTTGTCCAGAATCACTTCCATCAATTCAAGGATCATAAGAATTTGGTCTTTAGGCATACTAGAGTATCTGTAAATACTCTCACTAAAATGTTTGTGTCCCTCACGTCTCAGAATACTAGTAAAAAGGTCCTTGATGTCTATGGTAAGAAAACTGTAATTGTCCTTCCACACATCTTTAGTTAATTTACTCAGAAATTCCCACGAGTCTTTAATTAAATGGTCTGTCTTTACCAAAATCTCTTTGGTCCAGTGGTCAATATAAACTGCTAGAGGATGAGTTTTTGAGTTCCTTGCAGACACAATAGGTCTAAAAGGGGGGTCCTTAATACATCTATGCACCTTTGGCACTCCAAAAATGTTAGGAATAATGGAGATTCACTTGTTTTAAATAGTGGTGTGTTTTACCATCTATCCGGTTTTCAAGCAAGTATTCCTCTAATAACAAATCTATTCTACTATAAGCTATAGTGATTTCATTCTTAGATACTGGGGAATAAGTATTAGTGTCAAGAATATTTTTGTGTAATAGCATTATTATATTCTTCAGTTCCATACAACACCACACCCCCTCTCTTGTCCGGCTTCATAATTCGAACCTTAGTCTGAGATTTCAACTCATTAAGTAACTTCTTCTCCCTTACATTCAAATTGTGGAGCTCTGATAAAATTTATTTTCTAGCTTCATATATTTCTTCAGTAACACACTTCTCAAACAACAACAAAGCAGGATGTAGGGGGGGATTTGCAGTGCTGTTCCTAGTAGGTCCTAAATGGTCATGTCCTACGGAATGTTCAGATTTTTTAAAAACCATACCTAAATTTAATTTCCTAAGGTAGAGTTTCAAATCCACAAGAATATTTGCTATATCATCAAAACCTGAAGACACAAACTTAAAACCTTTTGAAAATAAGTTGAAATGCTCCTTATTTAACATTATGTTAGTATAGTTGAAAATCTTGAATCCCTTGTATTCATTAACTATACTGTCAGTATCTATTAATGTACCTATTTCACTTTATTTCCCACTTTTTTCCACCCCTGATTGTCCCCCATGTTGGTGTGTGCCTGATGGTGTTCTGATTCTGGATAATGTCTGCTTTTGGTCACCAGCCTTTCTGACCTTCTTACTGCTAAAAAATGACCATTCTGTTCAGAAAAAGAATCTAATTCATCAAGGCGCCTATTTGGGGAAAAATATAATCTCTCCTCACGGTCAGACTGATGACCCCAAAGTAAAACACACAATACCGATAAAACAAATAGGCAAATAATTGTAGTCACTCAGCAAACTAAAATAGACTCCAAAGTAAAACACACAATACCGATAAAACAAATAGGCAAATAATTGTAGTCACTCAGTAAACTAAAATATCAAATTCACAAGAATATTTGCTATATCACCAAAACCTGAAGACACAAACTTAAAACCTTTTGAAAATAAGTTGAAATGCTCCTTATTTAACATTATGTTAGTATAGTTGAAAATCTTGAATCCCTTGTATTCACTAACTATACCATCAGTATCTATTAATGTAACTATTTCACTTTCTTTCCCACTTTTTTCCACCCCTGGTTGTCCCCTATGTTGGTGTGTGCCTGATGATGTTCTGATTCTGGATAATGCCTGCTTTTGCTCACCAGCTTTTCTGACCTTCTTACCGCTAAAAAATGACCATTCTGTTCAGAAAAAGAATCTAAGTCATCGAGGCGCCTATTTGGGTAAAAAATGTAATCTCTCCTCATCGTCAGATTGAGGAGTGACTACAATTATTTGCCTATTTGTTTTAACCATCGCACAAAACCCTGCTCACTGTGCTATGGAAAAGTAAATATTATTATGTATTGCTGCTGTTTACTGTCCATGTTTAACAACATGAAGGCCCTGTCTCACAGTATGTCATGCATTTACAATACAGCCATGTGTTGCCTCACTACAAGCACTGCAACCCTGGTGTCTCAGTACTTTTTCCACACATATATCACCTACACTACAGAAATTATGTTGTGTGATATGTAATGCACATCAATCTGGTAAAATGCAGAACTAGAACTGTTGACCTATAAGCCCAAAAAACATTATCTGCAATGCTAAGAAAGGAATCAACATGGACCTTATCCACAGGGACATATGTCACCTTCAACGTGCTTTACTTGACCATGTTGGTTCTGTAAAGGGTAAATCTAGATTATTAATCCTAGTGGGCCTCTTTGGTACTTACCCCAAAGACCTGGATGAGGGATAGCAGGACATACAACCTATGACGAGTTATCCAAGGCCTTTGACACTATCCCCCATTTATATATCATAGACAAAGTCTCCCATCTGGGAATTAACCCATATATTACTAGATGGATAGCCAACTGGTTCACCGACAGAACACACACACTGTCAAAGGTAGGGACTCTACCTTCACTACTACACCACTTACTAGTGGAATACCACAAGGATCTGTGCTGAGCCCTCAAATGTTTGGAACCTATTTCTCTGAAGCGCAGGTAAAGGTAGAGGGCCTATGCTTTACCAAGTTTACAGATGACTGTTAACTGGATGTAGTTATATAGAGTCCCCCAATGTTGGTAACATATTACAGAAGGGCCTAACAAAAACAAACGATTGCTGCCAAACTCATGGACTGAACCTTAAAGCAAACAATGCCTCACTGTCCCTTTGGGAATGAAGTACCCTGCTAATTATAATATACATAGCACACCTATAAGCTCAAACACAGTGCTGTGAGACTTGGGAACACATTTTGGTAGCAAGCAACACTTCAGTCACTATGTATCCATAGTGGTACAACACACATTATATTCATGGTCATAATTAAGGCCATTACATCTAAGACCAGGGAGGTTGTAGCTCTGCTGTGCTCTACTAAGACCACTAATTGAGTACAATGCTCCCTTCTGGCTGTACTATACCAGAAACCTGCAGAAACTAGAGAAAACACAGAGGTTTGTAATTGGGAGAATCCAGGACCTCCAAAACATGACATACACTTGAAAACTGAAATACCTGTCACTGTACTCAGCATCATGCAGGCTACTGAGAGGTGACTTATAGAGCAGTCTCAGACCCTACCCTACTGGAATTTCTGGCCATCTGCAAATCAAATGGAACAAGAATAACTTGCTCCAGGGATCTCAACCTAGCCTGTGACATAAGCAGAGCATGCCAGGAAAACAGATCTGTCTCCCAGCGATTGACAATCCTCTGTAATAGGCTCCCACTGCATGTGAAGCAGTGTTCCTCAAAGAACCTATTCAAGTACAACCTTGACAACTGGATGGGTGATTTTAAGTTCCTCTTTGGAGTGGCATCGATGTCTCTCATGGACAGGGCCATTCGGTGCTGCTCACAAAATCGCTCTGCTAACAATGACCATCTAACTATGCTCAATAAGAGTACTTGTGTTTTTACATAGCTAAGCTTATAAACACCTTAGGGCCATTAGGCTAATAAATGCCTATGAACCTATAAAGCTATGATCCTATGCAGGCCTTCCAACATCTTCTCTCCAATGTGGCCTGCTGATGTCATGCACTATAAGTTGACCTGCAGTCTTGTAAAAGTTAGACTTGTACCATGGTGATTGAGTAAAGTATTGAGTTCTGTAGTATGTGTACTTAAGATAGGTAGAAGTTCTGTTCTCACCATAGTCAACTGTGTGTGTGTATGCATGTGTATCTAGACCAAAGAGAAGAATTGTGTATCCTACATTTACTGCTCCGGTGCCATGGATTGACAGTATTTTGATACTTGCACATGCCTACACATCTATTTCATGCAGGCCTCCCAACATCTTCTCTCCAACATGGCCTGCTGATGTCATCCACTATAAGTTGACTTGCAGTCTTGTATAAGTCAGACTTGTGCCGTGGCACTAGTGTAAAGTATTAAGTTATGTAGCCTGTATACTTAGGTAGGGATTCTGTTCTCACTGCAGCATGTGTGTGTGTGTGTGTGTGTGTGTGTGTGTGTGTGTGTGTGTGTGTGTGTGTGCATGCGTGCGTGTGTGTGTGTGTGTGTGTGTGTGTGTGTGTGTGTGTGTGTTTGTCCTCTTGCTTGACATTACAGAGAGAGTTTTACATTAGCATGTAGACCACTGTTATTGCCATATTCTTCTCAACAGATATTGCTGTTATCATCAGCTATAAAGTATTGTCTGAGACACTCCAAGTCAGATTAGAGCTGTAGTGCTCGCCTTAAATACAGAGGTCTGTAGTCTGTGTACTTAGATAGGTAGGGGTTCTGTTGTCAGTGCAGACTGTCTGTGTGTGTGTGTGTGTGTGTGTGTGTGTGTGTGTGTTTGCTCTTGCTTGACATTACAGAGAGCCTTTTACACCAGCATGTGGGATACTTTTAGCGTGTTCTCCTCAACAGCCACTGCTGATTTTGTCAGTTATATCTGATTTGTGGATATACACTACTCTCACCAGGGCAGGGTCAGAGACTGGCCTGAAGGTCAGGCAGAAATCACCTCATGTTATACAATACAGATAACAGTGACATGGCTTTCAGTCTATCAACATAAATCATGGCATGGTTTGTAGGCCCTGTATTTTCTTGATGAGAAAGGGCTGTGGTCTCTCCAGCTGCTGCATGTGTCTGGTGATGTACATGCAAAAAGAGTGCATTATACTCTATTAGTGTTCTGATGAGTTTCAAGTACAGTGCTGTACTGTGATTTGAGTATGATGGCATGACTTATGATGTGCACAACATAGGCTTTCAATACCGGTGCAGACACTGGGTGGTCAAAGTTAAGATTGTTATCCTCATGTGTTCCCAGTGCTTGCATCACTGGGTATCAGCATAGCAGGACTGTTTTCAGTGCTGTAATTAGCATGGAGTCCCATTTTCAGAAGGACAACATAAAGACATATTTCTGCATTTATTTGTAGATCATGTGGCTTTGTTACTAATGATTTGTCTGTGTTAGCTCCTCCTGTATTATGTTATCATTATTGGTGGACTCAATGATTGCACCCTATATGCAAGAATCAGCAAACTTGGTAAAGCATAGGCCATATACTTTAGCCTGAATTTTTGAGAAATAGATTGCAAACAGTAAAGGGCCAATCACAGATCCTGGGTTACACCAATGGTAACAGCTCTACTGGTGCAGGTTGATTCACCATCTTCCACAGTATGTGTTCTGTGGTGAGCCAACTAGTTACCCATCTAATGACATAAGTGTTAATCCCCTTCTGGGAGAGTTTCACAATGATACCTGTATGGGGG